>NW_027327488.1:0-300000 GCF_047675955.1 Chlorocebus sabaeus | reverse complement strand
GTTACAAATTTCTCCTCAAGAAACCTTTACCTAAGGCTGATCTTGTGGATTTTGAAAAGTGATATTTGGAAGCCCATAGGAGGCTATTGTAAAAAGGGAAGTATCTTGCATTAAAATCTGGAAAGAAGATTTCTGAGAGACTGCTTTTTGTTCTGTTAATTCATCTCACATAGTTACTGCTTTCCCTTCAAGAAACCGTTCATTGAGACTGTTCTTGTGGAATTTGCAAAGTGATATTGGAAGACCATAGATGGTTATGGCGAAAAAGGAAATATCCTAAGATAGAAACCGAAAAGAAGCTTTCTCAGAAACTGCATTGTGTTCTCTTAATTCATCTCACAGAGTTATAACTTTCCCCTCAAGAAGCCTATCAATAAGACTGTTCCTGTGGAATTTTCAAAGTCATATTTGGAAGCCCATAGAGGGCTATGGTGAAAAAGGAAATATCTTCCGTTAAAAACTGGAAAGAAGCTTTCTTAGAGTTGCTTTGTGTTCTGTTAATTCATCTCACAGAATTACAGCTTTCCCCTCCAGAAGCCTTTCGGTAAGACTGTTCTTGTGGAATTTGCAAAGTGATATTTAGAAGTCCATAGAGGGCTATGGTGAAAAAGTAAATATTTTCCGTTAAAAACTGGAAAAAATCTCTCTGAGAAACTGCTTTGTGTTCTGTTAATTCATGTCACAGAGCTACAGCTTTCCCCTTAAGTAGTCTTTCCTTAAGACTGTTTTTGTGGAATTTGCAAAGTGATATTTGGAAGCCCATAGGGGGTTGTGGTGAAAATGAAAAATGAAACATCTTAAGTTAAAACCTTAAATAAAGCTTTCTGAGAAACAGCTTTGTCTTCTGTTAATTCATCTCACAGAGTTACAGCTTTGCCCTCAAGAAGCCTATCGCTAAGACTGTTCTTGTGGAATTTGCAAAGCGATATTTGGAAGCCCATAGAGGGCTATGGTGAAAAAGTAAATATCCTAAGATAAAAACTGAAAAGAAGCCTTCTAAGAAACTGCATTGTGTTCTGTTAATTCATCTCACAGAGTTACAGCTTTCTCCTCAAGAAGCTTTTTGCTAAGACTGTTCTTCTGGAATTTGTAAAGTGATATTTGGAAGTCCAAAGAGGGCTATGGTGAAAAAGGAAATATCCTAAGATAAAAACTGACATGAACTTTACTGAGAAACTGCTTTGTGATATGTGACTTCCACTCACTGAGTGAGAGCTATATGTCGTAGAGCTGTTTGCTAACCTTATTTCTGTGGAATCTGAGAAGGGACAATTCGGTTCCCTTTGAAGACTATAGGGCCAAAGGAAATATCCGCCATAAAAGTGGGAAAGAAGCTTTCTGAGAAACAGCTTTCTGATCTGTGAACTCATCCCACAGAGTTACAGCTTTCCCCTGAGGAAGCCTTTCGCTATGACTGTTCTTGTGGAATTTGCAAAGTGACATTTCGAAGGCCATAGAGAGCTATGGTGAAAAGGAAATATCTTCGGTTTAAAACGGGAAAGAAGCTTTCTGAGACACTGTGTTGTGTTCTGTTAATTCATCTCACAAAGTTACACCTTTCCCCTAACGAAGCCTTTCCCTAAGACTGTTCTTGTCGAATTTGGGAAGTGATATTTAGAAGCCTACAGAGGTCTATGGTGAAAAAGGAATTAGCCTAAGATAAAAACTGAAAATAAGCTTTCTGAAAAACTGCTTTGTGTTTTCTTAATTCATCTCACAGAGTTACAGCTTTCCTCTCAAGAAGCCTTTCACTAAGACTGTTCTTGTGCAATTTAGAACGTGATATTAGAAGCCCATAGAGGGCTATGGTGAAAAAGGAAATATCCTCCGTTAAAAACTGGAAAGAAGCTTTTTGAGAACCTGCTTTGTGTTCTGTTAATTCATCTCACAGAGTTACAGCTTTCCCCTCAAGAAGCCTTTCGTTAAGACTGTTCTTGTGGAATTTGCAAAGTGATATTTGGAAGCCCGTAGAGGGCTTTGGTGAAAAAGGCAATATCTTCAGTTAAAAACTGTAAGGAATCTTTCTGAGAAACTGCTTTGTGTTCTGTTAATTCATTTCACAGACTTACAGCTTTTCCCTCAAGAAGACTTTCGCGAAGCCAGTTCTTCCGGAGTTTGCAAAGTGATATTTGGAAGCCCATAGAGGGCTTTGGGGAAAAAGGAAATATCTTCCGTTAAAAACTGGAAAGAAGCTTTCTGAGAAACTGCTTTGTGTTCTGTTAATTCCTCTCACAGAGTTAGAGCTTTCCCCTCAAGAAGCCTTTCGCTAAGACAATTCTTGTGGAATTTGCAATGTGATATTTTGAAGCCAATAGAGTGCTATGGTGAAAAAGGAAGTATCTTCAATTAAAAACTGTAAAGAAGCTTTCTGAGGAACTGCTTTGTGTTCTGTTAATTCATCTCACAGAGATACAGCATTCCCCCAAGAAGCCTTTTGCTAAGAATGTTCTTGTGGAGTTTGCGAAGTGATATTTGGAAGCCCATAGAGGGCTATGGTGAAAAAGGAAATAACTGCCGTTAAAAACTGGAACGAAGATTTCTGAGAAACTGCCTTGTGTTCTGTTAATTCGTCTCACAGAGTTAGAGCTTTCCCGTCAAGAAGCCTTACCCTAAGACTGTTCTTGTTTAATTTGGAAGGTGATATTTAGAAGTCAACTGTGGTCTACAGTGAAAAAGGAAATGCCTAAGGTAAAAACTGAATATAATCTTTCTGAGAAACTGCTTTGTGTAACTTTAATTCATCTCACAGAGCTATAGATTTCGCTCAAGAAGCCTTTCACTAAGACTGTTCTTGTGGAATTTAGAACGTGATATTTTGAAGCCCATAGAGGGCAATGGTGAAAAAGGAAATATCCTTCGTTAAAAACTGGAAAGAAGCTTTCTGAGAAACTCCTTTGTGTTCTGTTAATTCATCTCACAGAGTTACAGCTTTCCTCTCAAGAAGCCTTTCGCAAAGACTGTTCTTGTGTAATATGCAAAGTGATATTTGGAAGCCCATAGAGGGCTATGGTGAAAAAGGAATTTACCTAAGATAAAAACTGAAAGGAAGCTTTCTGAGAAACTGCTTTGTGTTCTGTTAATTCATCTCACAGATTTACAGCTTTCCCCTCAAGAACCCTTTCGCTAAGACTGTATTTTCGCGATTTGCAAAGTGATATTTGGAAGCCCGTAGAGCGGTATGGTGAAAAAGAAAATTTCTTCAGTTAAAAACTGTAAAGAAGGTTTCGGAGAAACTGTTTTGTGTTCTGTTAATTCATCTCACAGAGTTACAGCTTTCCCCTCCAGAAGCCTTTCCCTAAAACTATTCTTGTGGAAATTTCAAAGTGATATTTGGAACCCCTAGAGGTCTATTGTGAAAAAGGAAATATCTTCAGTTAAAAACTGGAAAGAACCTTTCTGAGAAACTGCTTTGTGTTCTGTTAATTTATTTCACAGAGTTACAACTTTCCCCTACAGAATCCCTTCGTTAGGACTGTTCTTGTGGAATTTGCAAAGTGATATTTGGAAGCCCAGAGAGGGCTAAGGTGAAAAAGGAAATATCTTCCGCTAAAAGCTGAAAAGAAGCTCTCTGAGAAACTGTTTTGTGTTCTGTTAGTTCATCTCACAGAGTTTCAGCTTTCTCCACAAGAAGCCGTTCAGTAAGACTGTTCTTGTGAAATTTGCAAAGTGATATTTGGAAACCCATAGATGGCTATGGTGAAAAATGAAATATCTTCCGTTAAATACTGGAAAGAAACTTTCAGAGAAACTGCCGTGTGTTCTGTTAATACACCTCACTGATTACAGCTTTACCCTCAAGAAGCCTTTCGCTAAGACTGTTCTTGTGTGATTTCCACTGTGATATTTAGAAGCCCATAGAGGGCTATGGTGAAAAAGGAAATATCTTCAGTTAAAAACTGGAAAGAAGCTGTATGAGAAACTGCTTTGTGTTCTGTTAATTTACCTTTCAGAGTTACAGCTTTCCCCTCCAGAAGCCTTTCCCTAAGACTGTTCTTGTGGAAATTGCAAAGTGATATTTGGTAAAAGGTGAAAGATTTATACGATCTGAAGAGAAACCAGAGAATTGCAAGGTGATACTTGGAATCCCACAGACGGCTATGGTGAAAAAGGAAATATCTTCAGTTAAAAAATGGAAAGAAGCTTTCTGAGAAAATGCCGTGTGTTGTTGTAATACATCTCACCGAGTTACAGCTTTCCCCTACAGAAACCTTTCCCTAAGACTGTTCTTTTGGAATTTGCAAGGTGATATTTGGAAGCCCATAGAGGGCTATGGTGAAAAAGAAAATATCTTCCGTTAAAAACTGGAAAGAAGCTTTCTGAGAAACTGCCGTGTGTTCTGTTAATACACCTCACTGATTACAGCTTTACCCTCAAGAAGCCTTTCGCTAAGACTGTTCTTGTGTGATTTCCACTGTGATATTTAGAAGCCCATAGAGGGCTATGGTGAAAAAGGTAATATCTTCAGTTAAAAACTGGAAAGAAGCTGTATGAGAAACTGCTTTGTGTTCTGTTAATTTACCTTTCAGAGTTACAGCTTTCCCCTCCAGAAGCCTTTCCCTAAGACTGTTCTTGTGGAAATTGCAAAGTGATATTTGTTAAAAGGTGAAAGATTTATACGATCTGAAGGGAAACCAGAGAATTGCAAAGTGATACATGGAAGCTCACAGACGGCTATGGTGAAAAAGGAAATATCTTCAGTTAAAAACTGGAAAGAAGCTTTCTGAGAAACTGCCGTGTGTTGGTGTAATACATCTCACTGAGTTACAGCTTTCCCCTCAAGAAGCCTTTCACTAAGACTGTTCTTGTGGAATTTGCAATGTGATTTTGGAAGCCCATAGAGGCCTATGGTGAAAAAGGAAATATCCTAAGATAAAAATTGAAAAGAGGCTTTCTGAGAAACGGCTTTGGGTTCTCTTAATTCATCTCACAGAGTTAGAGCTTTCCCCTCAAGAAGTCGTTCTCTAAGACTGCTCTTGTGGGATTTGCAAAGTGATATTTTGAAACCCATAGGAGGCTATGGTGAAAAAGGCAATGTCTTCCTTTAAAAATTGGAAAGAAGCTTTCTGAGAAACTTCCATGTGTTCTGATAATACACCTCACCGAGTTTCAGCTTTCCCCTCAAGAAGACTTTCACTAAGACTGCTCTTGTGGGATTTGCAAAGTGATATTGGGAAGCCCATAGAGAGCTACGGTGAAAAAGGAAATATCTTCAGTTGAACTGTGGATAGAAACATTCTGAGAAACTGCTTTCTGTTCTGTTAATTCATCTCACAGAGTTACAGCCTTCCCCTCAAGAAGCCTTTTGCTAAGAGTGTTCTTGTGGGATTTGCAATGTGGTATTTGGAAACCCCTAGAGGGCTATGCGGAAAAAGGAAATTTCTTAACTTAAAAACTGGAAAGAAGCTTTCTGAGAAACTGCTTTGTGTTCTGTTAATTCATCTCACAGAATTACAGCTTTCTCCTCAAGAAGCCTTTCGCTAAGACTGTTCTTGTGGAATTTGCAAAGTGATATTTGGAAGCCCATAGAGGGCTATGGTGAAAAAGAAAATGTCTTTCTCTAAAAACCGAAAAGTAGCTCTCTGAGAAACTGCTTTGTGTTCTGTTAGTTCATCTCACAGAGTTTCAGCTTTCTCCTCAAGAAGCCGTTCACTAAGACTGTTCTTGTGAAATTTGCAAAGTGATATTTGGAAGCCCATAGAGGGCTGTGGTGAAAAAGGAAATGTCTTCCGTTAAAAACTTGAAAGAAGCTTTCTGAGAAACTGCTTTGTGTTCTGTTAATTCATCTCACAGAATTACAGCTTTCCCCTCAAGAAGCCTTTCGCTTTGTGTTCTCTTAATTCATCTCCCAGAGCTAAAACCTTCCACTCCAGAAGCCCTCCGCAAAGACTGTTCTTCTGGAAATTGCAAAGTGATATTTGGAAGCCCATAGAGGGCTATGGTGAAAAAGGAAATTACCTAAGAAAAAAACTGTAAAGAAGCTCTCTCGGAAACTGCTTTGTGTTCTGTTAATTCATCTCACAGAATTACAGCTTTTCCCTCAAGAAGCCTTACGCTAAGGCAGTTGTTGTGGAATTTGCAAAGTGATATTTGGAAGCCCATGCAGGGCTATGGCGAAAAATCAAATATCTTCAGTTAAAAACTGGAGAGAAGCTTTCTGAGAAACTGCTTTGTGTTCTGTAAATTCATCTCAAAGAGTTACAGCTTTCCCCTCAAGAAGCCTTTCGTAAGACTGTTCTTGTGGAATTTGCAAAGTGCTATTTGGAATCCCATAGATGGCTATGGTGAAAATGGAAATATCCTAAGATTAAAACCGAAAAGAAGCTTTCTGAAAAATTCTTTGTGTTCTGTTAGTTCATCTCACAGAGTTACAGCTTTCCCTTCAAGAAGTCGTTCACTAAGACTGTTCTTGTGAAATTTGAAAAGTGAACTTTGGATGCCGTTAGAGGGCTATGTTGTAAAAGGAAATATCTTCCGTTAAAATCTGGAAAGAAGCTTTCTGAGAAATTGCCGTGTGTTCTGTTAATACATCTCACCAAGTTACAGCTTTCCCCAAAAGAAGTCTTTGGCTAAGACTGTTCTTGTGGGATTTGCAAAGTGATATTTGGAAGCCCTTAGAGGGCTTTGGTGAAAAAGGAAATATCTTCAGTTAAAAACTGGCAAGAACCTTTCTGAGAAACAGCTTTGTGTTCTGTTAATTCATCTCACAGAGTTACAGCTTTCCCCTCAAGAAGCCTTTCGCTAAGACTGTTCTTGTGGGATTTGCAAAGTGACATTTGTAAGCCCATAGAGGGCTATGCTGAAAAACGAAATATCTTCAGTTAAAATCAGGAAAGAAGCTTTCTGAGAAACTGCTTTGTGTTCTGTTAATTCATCACACAGAATTACAGCTTTCCCCTCAAGAAGCCTTTCGCTAAGACTGTTCTTGTGTGCCACATTTTCTTAATCCAATCTGTCACTGATGGACATTTGGGTTGATTCCAAGTCTTTGCTATTGTGAATAGTGCTGCAATAAACATACGTGTGCATGTGTCTTTATAGCAGCATAATTTATAATCCTTTGGGTATATACCTAGTAATGGGATGGCTGGGTCATATGGTACATCTAGTTCTAGATCCTTGAGGAATCGCCTTTCTGTTTTCCATAATGGTTGAACTAGTTTACAATCCCACCAACAGTGTAAAATGAGTTTGTGTCCTTTGTAGGGACATGGATGCAGCTGGAAACCGTCATTCTCAGCAAACTATCACAAGAACAGAAAACCAAACACCGCATGTTCTCACTCATAGGCGGGAACTGAACAATGAGATCAGTTGGACTTGGGAAGGGGAACATCACACACCGGGGCCTATCATGGGGAGGGGGAGGGGGAGGGATTGCATTGGGAGTTATACCTGATGTAAATGACGAGTTGATGGGTGCAGCACACCAACATGGCACAAGTATACATATGTAGCAAACCTGCATGTTGTGCACATGTACCCTACAACTTGAAGTTTAATAATAAATAAATAAATAAATAAAGACTGTTCTTGTAAAATTTGCAAAGTGATATTTGGAAGCCTATAGAGGGCTACGGTGAGAAAGGAAATATCCTAAGATAAAAACTGAAAAGAAGCTTTCTCAGAAACTCCTTAGTGTTCTGTTAATTCATCTTACAGAGTAACACTTTTACCCTCAAGAAGCCTTTAGCTAAGAATGTTCTTGTGGATTTTGCAAAATGAAATTGGAAGCCCATAGAGGGGTACGGTGAAAAAGCAATATCTTCCGTTAAAGCTGAAAAGAAGCTTTCTGAGAAACTGATTTGTGTTCTGTTAATTCATCTCACAGAGTTACACCTTTCCCCTAAAGAAGCAGTTCACTAAGACTATTCTTGTGGAATTTGCAAAGTGATATTTGGAAGCCCATAGAGGGCTATGGTGAAAAAGGAAATATCTTCCGTTAAAAACTGGAAAGAAGATTTCTGAGAAACTGCTTTGTGTCCTGTTAAGTCGTCTCACAGAGTTACAGCTTTCCCCTCCAGAAGCCCTTCGCTAAGACTGTTCTTGTGGAATTTGCAAAGTGATATTTGGAAGCCCATAGCGGGCAATGGTGAAAAACGCCATATCTTCCATTAAAAACCGTAAAGAAGCTTTCTGAGGAAGTGCTTTGTGTTCTGTTAGTTCATCTCACAGTGTTACAGCTATCCCCTCAAGAAGCCGTTCACTAAGACTATTCTTGTGAAATTTCCAAAGTGATATTTGGAAACCAATATTGGGCTATGGTGAAAAAGTAAATATCTTCAGTTAAAAACTGGAAAGAAGCTCTCTGAGATACTGCCGTGTGTTATGTTAATACATCTCACCAAATTACAGCTTTCCCCTCAAGAAGCCTTTCGCTAAGACGGTTCTAGTGGAATTTTCAAAGTGATATTTGGAAGCCCCTAGAGGGCTATGGTGAAAAAGGAAATATCTTCCGTTAAAAAGTGGAAAGAAGCTTTCTGAGAAACTGCTGTGTGTTCTGTTAATACACCTCACCGAGTTACAGCTTTCCCCTCAAGAAGCCTTTCGCTAACACTGGTCTTGTGGGATTTGCAGAGAGATATTTGGAAACCCATAGAGGGCTATGGTGAATAAGGAAATATATTCAGTTACAAACTGGAAAGAAGCTTTCTGAGATACCGCTTTGTGTTCTGTTAATTCATCTCACAGAGTTACAGCTTTCCCCTCCAGAAGCCTTTCCCTAAGACTGTTCTTGTGGAATTTTCAAAGTGATATTTGGAAGCCCATAGAGCGCTATGGTGAAAAAGGAAATATCTTCCGTTAAAAACTGGAAAGGAGCTTTCTGAGAAACTGCCGTGTGTTCGTGTAATACATCTCACCGAGTTACAGCTTTCTCCTCAAGAAGCCTTTCACTGAGACTGTTCTTGTGGGATTTGCAAAGAGATATTTGGAAGCCCATAGAGGGCTATGTTGAAAAAGGAAATATCTACCGTTAAAAACTGGAAAGAAGCTTTCTGAGAAACTGATTTGTGTTCTGCTAATTCATCTCACAGGGTTACAGCTTTCCCCTCCAGAAGACTTTTGCTAAGACTGTTCTTGTGGGATTTGCAAAGTGATATTTGGAAGCCCATAGAGGGCTATGGTGAAAAAGGAAATATCTTCAGTTAAAAACTGGAAAGAGGCTTTCTGAGAAACTGCTTTGTGTTCTTTTAATTCATCTCTGAGAGTTAGAGCTCTCTCCTCAAGAAACCCTTCGCTAAGACTGTTCTTGTGGAATTTTCAAACTGATACTTTGAAGCCCCTAGGGGGCTATGGTGTAAAAGGAAATATCTTCCGTTAAAAACTGGAAAGAAGATTTCTTAGAAACTGCTTTGTGTTCTGTTAATTCAACTCACAGAGTTAGAGCTTTTTCCTCCACAAGCCTTCCGCTAAGACTGTTCATGTGGAATTTGCAAAGTGATATTTTTAAGCCCATAGAGGTCTACGGTGAAAATGGAAATATCCTAAGATAAAAACTGAAAAGAAGCTTTCTGAGAAACTGCTTTGTGCTCTGTTAGTTCATCTCACTGAGTTACAGCTTTACCCTTAAGAATCCGTTCAGTAAGGCTGTTCTTGTGAAATTTGCAAAGTGACATTTGGAAGCCCATAGAGGGCTATGGTGAAAAAGAAAATATCTTCCGTTAAAAACTGGAAAGAAGCATTCTGAGAAATTGCCGTGTGTTGTGTTAATACATCTCACTAACTTACAGCTTTCCCCTCAACAAGCCTTTCGCTAAGACTGTTCTTGTGAAATTTGCAAAGTGATATTTGGAAGCCCATAGAGGGCTACGGTGAAAAAGGAAATATCTACCGTTAAAAACTTGAAAGATGCTTTCTGAGAAACTGCCGTGTGTTCGTGTAAGACATCTCACCGCATTACAGCTTTGCGCTCAAGAAACCTTTCGCTAAGACTCTTCTTGTGGGATTTGCAAAGTGATATTTGGAAGCCCATAGAGGGCTATGGTGAAAATGGAAATATCCTAAGATAAAAACTGAAAAGAAGCTTTCTGAGAAAATGCTGTGTGTTCTGTTAGTTCACCTCACAGAATTACAGCCTTCCCCTCAATAATCCGTTCACTAAGACTGTTCTTGTGAAATTTTCAAAGGGATATTTGGAAGCCCATAGAGGGCTATGGTGAAAAAGGAAATATCTTCCGTTAAAAACTGGAAAGAAGCATTCTGAGAAATTTCCGTGTGTTGTGTTGATACATCTCACCGACTTACAGCTTTCCCCTCAAGAAGCCTTTCGCTAAGATTGTTCTTGTGAAATTTGCAAAGTGATATTTGGAAGCCCATAGAGGGCAAAGGTGAAATAGGAAATATGTACCATTACAAACTGGAAAGACGCTTTCTGAGAAAGTGCCCTGTGTTCGTGTAAGACATCCCACCGAGTTACAGCTTTTCGCTGAAGAAGCCTTTCTCTAAGACTGTTCTTGTGGAATTTGCCAAGTGATATTTGGAAGGCCATAGAGGGCTAAGGTAAAAAAGGAAATATCTTCCATTAAAAATGGAAAGAAGATTTCTGAGAAACTGCTTTGTGTTCTGCTAATTCATCTCACAGAGTTAGAGCTTTCCCCTCAAGAAGCCTTTCGCTAAGACTGTTCTAGTGTATTTTGCAAAGTGAATTTGGAAGCCCCTAGAGGGCTATGGTGAAAAACGAAATATCTTCCGTTAAAAAGTGGAAAGAAGCTTTCTGAGAAACCGCTGTGTGTTCTGTTAATACACCTCACCGAGTTACAGCTTTCCCCTCAAGAAGCCTTTCGCTAAGACTGGTCTTGTGGGATTTGCAGAGAGATATTTGGAAACCCATAGAGGGCTTTGGTGAATAAGGAAATATCTTCAGTTAAAACTGGAAAGAAGCTTTCTGAGATACCGCTTTGTGTTCTGTTAATTCATCTCACAGAGTTACAGCTTTCCCCTCCAGAAGCCTTTCCCTAAGACTGTTCTTGTGGAATTTTCAAAGTGATATTTGGAAGCCCGTAGAGCGCTATGGTGAAAAAGGAAATATCTTCCGTTAAAAACTGGAAAGGAGTTTTCTGAGAAACTGCCGTGTGTTCGTGTAATACATCTCACCGAGTTACAGCTTTCTCCTCAAGAAGCCGTTCACCGAGACTGTTCTTGTGGGATTTGCACAGAGATATTTGGAAGGCCATAGAGGGCTACGGTGAGAAAGGAAATATCTACCGTTAAAAAATGGAAAGAAGCTTTCTGAGAAACTGATTTGTGTTCTGCTAATTCATCTCACAGGGTTTCAGCTTTCCCCTCCAGAAGCCTTTTGCGAAGACTGTTCTTGTGCAATTTGCCAAGTGATATTTGGAAGCCCATAGAGGGTAGGGTCAAAAAGGAAATATCTTCAGTTAAAAACTGGAAAGAGGCTTTCTGAAAAACTGCTCAGTGTTCTGTTAATTCATCTTGGAGAGTTACAGCTGTCTCTTCAAGAAGCCCTTCGCTAAGACTGTTCTTGTGGAACTTGCAAAATGATATTTTGAAGCCCATATGGGGCTATGGTGTAAAAGGAAATATCTTCTGTTAAAAACTGGAAAGAAGATTTATGAGAAACTGCTTTGTGTTCTTTTAATTCATCTCACAGAGTTACACCTTTTCCGTCAAGAAGACTTTCGCTAAGACTCTTCTTTTGGAATTTTCAAAGTGATATTTGGAAGCCCATAGAGGGCTATGGTGAAAAAGAAAATATCTTCAGTTAAAACCTGGAAAGAGGCTTTCTGAGAAACTGCTTTGTGTTCTGTTAATTCATCTCTGAGAGTTACAGCTCTCTCCTCAAGAAACCCTTCGCTAAGACTGTTCTTGTGGAATTTGCAAAGTGATACTTTGAAGCCCCTAGGGGGGTATGGTGAAAAAGGAAATATCTTCCGTTAAAAATTGGAAAGAAGATTTCTTAGAAACTGCTTTGTGTTCTGTTAATTCATCTCACAGATTTAGAGCTTTTTCCTCCACAAGACTTCCGCTAAGACTGTTCTTGTGGAATTTGCAAAGTGATAATTGGAAGCCCATAGAGGGCTATGGTGAAAATGGAAACACCCTAAGATAAAAACCGAAAAGAAGCTTTCTGAGAAACTGCTTTGTGTTCTGTTAGTTCATCTCACTGAGTTACAGCTTTACCCTCAAGATTCCGTTCAGTAAGGCTGTTCTTGTGAAATTTTCAAAGTGATATTTGGAAGCCCATAGAGGGCTTTGGTGAAAAAGGAAATATCTTCCGTTAAAAACTGGAAAGAAACTTTATCAGAAACTGCCATGTGTTCTGAGAATACATCTCACCATATTACAGCTTTCCCTTCAAGAAGCCTTTCGCTAAGACTGTTCTTTTGGAATTTTTAAAGTGATATTTTGAAGCCCATAGAGGACTATGGTGAAAAAGAAAATATCTTCCGTTAAGAACTGGAAAGAAGCATTCTGAGAAATTGCCGTGTGTTGTGTTAATACATCTCACTGACTTACAGCTTTCTCCTCAACAAGCTTTTCGCTAAGACTGTTCTTGTGAAATTTGCAAAGTGATATTTGGAAGCCCATAGAGGGCTACGATGAAAAAGTAAATATCTGATGTTAAAAACTTGAAAGATGCTTTCTGAGAAACTGCCGTGTGTTCGTGTAAGACATCTCACTGCGTTACAGCTTTGCGCTCAAGAAACCTTTCGCTAAGACTGTTCTTGTGGGATTTGCAAAGTGATATTTGGAAGCCCATAGAGGGCTATGGTGAAAATGGAAATAGCCTAAGATAAAAACTGAAAAGAAGCTTTCTGTGAAAATGCTGTGTGTTTTGTTAGTTCACCTCACAGAATTACAGCCTTCCCCTCAATAATCCGTTCACTAAGACTGTTCATGTGAAATTTACAAAGTGATATTTGGAAGCCCATAGAGGGCTAAGGTAAAAAAGGGAAATATCTTGCGTTAAAAACTGGAAAGAAGATTTCTGAGAAACTGCTTTGTGTTCTGTAAATTCATCTCACAGTGTTAGAGCTTTCCCCTCAAGAAGTCTTTCGCTAAGACTGTTCTTGTGGAATTTGCAAAGTGAATTTGGAAGCCCCTAGAGGGCTATGATGAAAAAGGAAATATCCTAAGATAAACACTGAAAAGAAGCTTTCTGAAAAACTGCTTTGTGTTCTGTTAATTCATTTCACAGAGTTTAGCATTCCCCTGAAGAAGCCGTTCACTAAGAGTGTTCTTGTGGAATTTGCAAAGTCATATTTGGAAGCTCCTGGAGGGCTTTGGTGAAAAAGGAAATA
This sequence comes from Chlorocebus sabaeus, assembly GCF_047675955.1. Lineage (NCBI taxonomy): Eukaryota > Metazoa > Chordata > Mammalia > Primates > Cercopithecidae > Chlorocebus > Chlorocebus sabaeus. Next base: position 286,741 of record NW_027327488.1, on the reverse strand, counting down.
GCCTAAGATAAAAACTGAAAAGATGTTTTCTGAGAAACTGATTTGTGTTCTGTTAATTCAACTCACAGAATTACAGCTTTCCCCTTAAGAAGCCGTTCGCTAAAGTTGTTGTTGTGGAATTTGCAAAGTGATATTTGGAATCCCTAGAGGGCTATGGTGAAAAAGGAAATATCTTCAGTTAAAATCTGAAAGTAAGCATTCTGAGATACTGCTTTGTGTTCTGTTAATTCATCTCAAAGAGTTAAATCTTTTCCCTCAATAAGACTTTCGCTTAGACTGTTCTTATGGAATTTGCAAAGTGATATTTGGAAGCCCTTAGAGGGCTGTGGTGAAAATGGAAATATCCTAAGATAAAAAGAGAAAAGAAGCTTTCTGAGAAACTGCTTTGTGTTCTTTTAATTCATCTCAAAGAGTTACATCTTTTCCCTCAAGAATCCTTTCGCTAAGACTCTTCTTGTGGAATTTAAAAGTGATATTTGGAAGCCCCTAGAAGGCTACGGTGAAAAAAGAAATATCTTCCGTTAAATACTGGAAAGAAGCTTTCTGAGAAACTGCTTTGTGTTCTGTTAATTCATCTCACAGAATTACAGCTTTCCCCTCAATAATCCTTTCCCTAAGACTGTTCTTGTTTAATTTGCACAGTGATATTTGGAATCCCATTGAGGGCTATGGTGAAAAAGGAAATATTTTCCGTTAAAAACTGTAAAGAAGCATTCTGTGAAACTGCTTTGTGTTCTGTTAATTCATCTCACAGAGTTACAGTTTTCCCTTCAAGAAGCCTTTCGCTACGGCTGTTCTTGTGAAATTTGGAAAGTGATATTTGGAAGCCCATAGAGGGTAAGGTGAAAAAGGAAATATCTTCAGTTAAAAACTGGAAAGAAGTGTTCTCAGAAACTGCTTTGTCTTCTCTTAATTCATCTCACAGAACTACAGTTTTCCCTTCAAGAAGACTTTCGCTAAGGCTGTCTTGTGGAATCTGGAAAGTGATATTTGTAAGCCCGTAGAGAGCTGTGCTGAAAAAGGAAGAATCTTACGCGATAAACTGGAAAGAAGCTTTCTGAGAAACTGCTGTGTGTTCTTTTAATTCTTCTCACAGCGTTACAGCTTTCCCCTCAAGAAGCCTTTCGCTAAGACTGTTTTTGTGGAATTTGCAAAATGATATTTGGAAGCTCACAGCTGGCTATAGTGAAAAAGGAAATATCCTAAGATAAAAAATGAAAGGAAGCATTCTGAGAAACTGCTTTGTGATTTGTTAATTCATCTCACAGAGTTACAGCTTTCCCTTCAAGAAGCCTTTCACAAAGGCTCCTCTTGTGGAATTGGCAAAGTGATATTTGGATGCCCTTAGAGGGCTACGGTGAAAAAAAGAAATATCTTCCGTTAAAAACTGGAAAGAAGCTTTCTGAGAAACTGGTTTGTGTTCTGTTAATTTATCTCACGGAGTTACAGCTTTCCCCTCAAGAAGCCTTTCGCTAAGACAGTTCTTGTGGAATATGGAAACTGATATTTGGATGCCCTTAGAGGGCTACGGTGAAAAAAGAAATATCTTCCGTTAAAAACTGGAAAGAAGCTTTCTGAGAAACTGGTTTGTGTTCTGTTAATTTATCTCACAGAGTTACAGCTTTCCCCTCAAGAAGCCTTTCGCTAAGACTGTTCTTGTGGAATTTGGAAAGTTATATTTGAAAGCCCATAGAGGGCTTTGGTGAAAAAGGAAATATGTTCTGTTAAAAACTGTAAAGAAGCTTTCTGAGAAACTGCTTAGTGTTCTGTTAATTTATCTCACAGAGTTACAGCTTTCCCTTCAAGAAGCTTTTTGCTAAGGCTGTTCTTGTGGAATCTGGAAAGTTATATTTGGAAGCCCAATGAGGGCTAATGTGAAAAAGTGAATATCTTCCCTTAAAAACTGGAAAGAAGCTTTCTGAGAAACTGCTTTGTGCTCTGGTGATTCTTCTCACAGAATTACAGCTTTCCCCTCAAGAAGCCTTTTGTTAAGACTGTTCTTCTGGAATTTGCAAAGTGATATTTGGAAGCCCTTAGAGGTCTATGGTGAAAAAGGAAATATCCTAAGATAAAAACTGAAAAGAAGCATTCTGAGAAACTGCTTTGTGTTCTGTTGATTCATCTCACAAAGTTACAGCTTCCCCCTCAAGAATCTTTCTCTAAGACTTTTCTTGTGGAATTTGCAAAGTGATATTTGGAATCCCTTAGAGAGCTATGGAGAAAAAGGAAATATCCTAAGATAAAAACTGAAAAGAAGCTTTCTGAGAAGCTGTTTAGTGTTCTGTTAATTCATTTCAAAGTGCTACAGCTTTCCCCTCAAGAATACTTTCGCTAAGACTGTTGTTGTGGAATGTGCAAAGTGATATTTGGAAGTCCATAGAGGGCTATGTTGAACAAGGAAATATTTTCCATTAAAAACTGAAAAGAAGCTTTCTGAGAAACAGCTTTATATTCTGTTTATTCATCTCACATAGTTACAGCTTTCCCCTCAAGTTATCTTTTGCTAAGACTGTTCTTGTGAAATTTGCAAAGTGATATTTGGAAGTCCATACAGGTCTATGGTGAAAAAGGAAATATCTTTCGTTAAAAACTGGAAAGAAGCTTTCTGAGAAACTGCTTTTTGTTCTGTTAATTCTTCTTACAGATTTCCCCTCAAGAAGCCTTTCGCTAAGACTGTTCTTGTGGTATTTGCAGAGTGATATTTGGAAGCCCTGAGATGGCTATGGTGAAAAAGGAAATATCCTAAGGTAAAAACTGAAAAGAAGATTTCTGAGAAACTGCTTCGTGTCTGTAAATTCATGTCACAGAGTTACAGCTTTCCCCTCAAGAAGCCTTTCAGTAAGACTGCTTTTGAGGAATTTGCAAGGTGATATTTGGAAGCTCATAAAGGTCTATGGTGAACAAGGCAATATCTTCCGTTAAAAACTGGAAATAAGCTTTCTGAGAAACTGCTTTCTGTTCTGTTAATTCGTCTCACAGAGTTACAGCTTTCCCGTCAAGAAACCTTTCGCAAAGACTGTTCTTATGGAATTTGCAAAGTGATATTTAAAAACCCATAGAGGGCTATGGTGAAAAAGGAAATATGTTCCATTAAAATCTGGAAAGAAGCTTTCACAGAAACTGTTTTGTGTTCTGTTAGTTCATCTCACAGAGTTACAGCTTTCGCCTCAAAAACACTTTAGCTAAGAATGTTCTTCGGAAATTTGCAAAGTGATATTTGGAAGATTTTAGAGGGATATGGTGAAATAGGAAATATCTTCCGTTAAAAATTGGAAAGAAGCTTTCTGAGAAACTGCTTTGTGTTCTGTTAATCCATCTCACAGTGTTACAGCTTTCCCCTCAAGAAGCCTTTCGCTAAGACTGTTCTTGTGGAATTTGCAAAGTGATATTCGGAAGCCCATAGAGGGCTAAGGTGAAAAAGGAAATATCCTACGATAAAAACTGAAAAGAAGCTTTCTGAGAAACTGCTTCATGTTCTGTTAATTAATCTCACAGAGTTACAGCTTTCCCCTCAAGAAGCCTTTCAGTTAGACTGCTCTTGTGGAATTTGCAATGTGATATTTGGAAGCCCATAAAGGTCTGTGGTGAACAAGGTAATATCTTCCGTTAAAATCTGGAAATAAGCTTTCTGAGAAACTGCTTTCTGTTTTGTTAATTCGTCTCACAGAGTTACAGCTTTCAGATCAAGAAGCCTTTCGCTAAGACTGTTCTTGTGGAATTTGCAAATGATATTTAAAAGCCCATAGAGGGCTATGGTGAAAAAGGAAATATGTCGCATTAAAAACTGGAAAGAAGCTTTCAGAGAAACTGTTTTGTGTTCTGTTAGTTCATCTCACAGAGTTACAGCTTTCGCCTCAAGAACACTTTCGCTAAGAATGTTCTTGGGAAATTCACAAAGTGATATTTGGAAGCTTTTAGAAGGCTATGGTGAAAAAGTAAATATCTTCCGTTAAAAATTGGAAAGAAGCTTTCTGAGAAACTGCTTTGTGTTCTGCTAATCCATCTCACAGAGTTACAGGTTTTCCCTCAAGAAGCCTTTCTCTAAGATTGTTCTTTTTTAATTTGCACAGTGATATTTGGAAGCCCATAGAGGGCTATGGTGAAAAAGGAAATATCCTACGATAAAAACTGAAAAGAAGCTTACTGAAAAACTGTTTTGTGTTCTGTTAATTCATCACACAGAGTTACAACATTCCTCTCAAAAAGCCTTTCAGTGAGACTGTTCTTGCGGAATTTGCAAAGTGATATTTGGAAGCCCATAGAGGGCTATGGTGAAAAAGGAAATATCCTAAGTTAAAAACTGAAAAGAAGCTTTCTGAGAAACTGCTTTTTGTTCTGTTTATTCATCTCACAGATTTACAGCTTTACCCTCAAGAGGCCTTGCTCTGAGACTGTTCTGGTGGAATTTGCACAGTGATATTTGGAAGCCCCTGAAGGTTTATGGTGAAAAAGGAAATATCTTCAGTTAAAAACTGGAAAGAAGATTTCAGAGAAACTACTTTTGGTTCTGTTAATTCATCTCACAGAGTTACAGCTTAGCCCTCGAGAAGCCTTTCGCTAAAATTATTCTTGTGCAATTTGAAAAGTGTTATTTGGAAGCCCTTAGGGGGCTCTGGTGCAAAGGAAATATCCTAAGATAGAAACTGAAAAGAAGCTTTCTAAGAAACATCTTTGTGTTCTGTTAATTCATCTCACAGAGTTACAGCTTCCACTGAAGAAGCCTTTCGCTAAGACTGTTCTTGTGGAATTTCCAAAGTGATATTTGGAAGCCGATTGAGGGCTATGGTGAAAAAGGAATTATCCTAAGTTAAAAACTGAAAAGAAGCTTTCTGAGAAACTGTTTTGTGTTCTGTAAATTTATCTCACAGAGTTACAGCTTTCCCATCAAGAAGCCTTTCGTTAAGTCTTTCTTGTGGAATTTGCAAAGTGATATTTCGAAGCCCATAGAGGGCTATGCTGAAAAAGGAAATATCTTAGGATAAAAACTAAAAAGAAGCTTTCTGAGAAACTGCTTTTTGATCTGTTAATTCATCTAACAGAGTTACAGCTTTTCCCTCAAAAAACCTTCCGTTAAGTCTGTTCCTGTGGAATTTGCAAAGTGATATGTGGAAGCCCATAGAGCGCTCTGGTGAGAAAGGAAATATCCTAAGATAAAAACTGAAAAGAAGCTTTCTGAGAAACTGCTTTGTGTTCTGTTAATTCGTCTCACAGTATTACAGGTTTCCTTTCAAGAAGCCTTTCGCTAAGACTGTTTTTGTGGAATTTGCAAAGTGATAATTGGAAGCCCTTAGAGGGCTATGGTGAAAAAGGAAATATCTTCAGGTAAAAACTGGAAAGAAGCTTTCTGAGGATTTGCTTTGGGTTCTGCTAATTCATCTCACAGAGTTACAGCCTTCCCCTCAAGAAGCCTTTCCCTGAGACTGTTCTTGTGGAATTTGCAAGGTGATATTTGGAAGCCCATGGAGGGCAAAGGTGAAAAAGGAAATATCCTAAGATAAAAACGGAAAAGAAGCTTTCTTAGCAACTGCTTTGTGTTTTGTTAATTCATCTCACAGAGTTACAGCTTTCCCCTCAAGAAGCCTTTCTCTAAGACTGTTCCTGTGGAATTTGCAAAGAGATATTTGGAAGCCCACATAGGGCTATGGTGAAAAAGGAAATATCTTCCGTTAAAAACTGGAAAGAAGCTTTCTGAGAAACTGCTTTATGTTCTCTTAATTCATCTCACAGAGTTACAGCTTTACCCTCAGGAAGCCTTTCGCTAAGACGGTTCTTGTGAATTTGGAAAGTGATATTTGGAAGCCCTTAGAGGGCTATGGTGAAAAAGGAAATATCTTCAGTTACAAACCGGAAAGAAGCTTTCTGAGAAACTGCTTTGTGGTCTGTTAATTCATCTCACAGAGTTAGAGATTTCCCTTCAAGAAGCCTTTCACCAAGGATGTCTTGTGGAATCTGGAAAGTAATATTTGTAAGCCCTTAGAGGGCAATGTTGAAAAAGGAAATATCTTCCGTTAAAACATGGAAAGAAGCATTCTGAGAAACTCTTTTGTGTTCTGTTAATTCATCTCAGAGTTACTGCTTTCCCCTCAAGAAGCCTTTCGCTAAGAGGGTTCTTGTGGAATTTCCAAAGTGATATTTGGAAGACCATAGAGGGCTATGGTGAAAAAGGAAATATTTTCCATTAAAAACTGGAAAAAAGCTTTCTGAGAAACTGCTTTGTGTTCCGTTAATTCATCTCACAGAGTTTCAGCTTTCCCCTCAGGTAGCCTTAAGCTAAGACTGTTTTTCTGGAAGTTGCAAAGTGATATTTCGAAGGCCATAGAGGGCTAAGGTGAAAAAGGAAATATCTTCCGTGAATACCTGTAAAGAAGGTTTCTGAGAAACTGCTTTGTGTTCTCTCAATTCTTCTCACAGAGATACAGCTTTCCCCTCAAGAAGCCTTTTGCTAAGACTGCTCTTGTGGAATTTGCAAAGTGATATTTTGAAGCCCATAGAGGGCTATGGTGAAAAAGGAAATATCCTAAGATAAAAACTGAAAAGAATCATTCTGAGAAACTACTTTGTGTTTTGCTAATTCATCTCACAAAGTTACAGCTTTCCCTTCAGGAAGACTTTCGCTTAAGCTGTTCTTGTGGAATTGTCAAAGTGATATTTGGAAGCCCATACAGGGCTATTGTGAAAAAGGAAATATCTTCCATTAAAAACTTCAAAGAAGCATTCTGAGAAATTGATTTATGTTCTGTTAATTCATCTCACAGACTTACAGCTTTCCCTTCATGAAGTCTTCGCTAAGGCTGTTCTTGTGGAATTTGGAAAGTGATATTTCGAAGCCCATAGAGGACTATGGTGAAAAAGAAAATATCTTCCGCGAAAAACTGGAAAGAGTCTTTCGGAGAAACTGCTTTGTGTTCTGTTAATTCATCTCACAGAATTACAGCTTTCCCTTTAAAAAGCCTTTCGCTAAGGCCGTCTTGTGTAATCTGGAAAGTGTTATTTTTAAGAGCATAGAGGGCTAGGCTGAAAAAGGAAATATTTTCCGCTAAAAACTGGAATGAAGCTTTCTGAGAAACTGCTTTGTGTTCTGTTAATTCATCTCACAGAGTTACAGCTTTCCCCTCAAGAAACCTTTCGTTAAGACTGTTGTTGTGGAATTTGCAAAGTGATATTTGGAAGACCATAGAGGGCTATGGTAATAAAGGAAATATCTTCCGTTAAAAACTGGAAAGAAGCTTTCTGAGAAACTGCTTTGTGTTCTGTTAATTCATCTCACAGAGTTACAGCTTTCCCCTCTATAATCCTTTCTCTAAGACTGTTCTTGTGGAATTTGCAAAGTGATATTTGGAAGCCCTTAGAGGGCTATGGTAAAAAAGGAAATATCTCCCGTTAAAAACTGGAAAGAAGATTTCTGAGAAACTGCTTTGTGTTCCGTTAATTCATCTGACAGTGTTACAGTTTTCCCTTCAGGAAGCCTTTCATTAAGTCTGTTCTTGTGGAATTTGGAAAGTGATATTTGGAAGCCCATAGAGGGCTACGGTGAAAAAGGAAATATCTTGAGTTAAAAACTGGAAAGATGGTTTCTCAGAAACTGCTTTGTCGTCCCTTAATTCATCTCACAGAATAAGAGCTTTCCCTCCAAGAAGCTTTTCGCTAAGGCTGTCATGTGGAATCAGGAAAGTGATATTTGTAAGCCCATAGAGGGCTATGCTGAAAAAGGAACTACCTTCCCTGAAAAACTGGAAAGAAGCTTTCTGAGAAACTGTTTTGTGTTCTCTTAATTCATCTTAGAGTTACTGCTTTAGCCTTAAGAACCCTTTCGCTAAGACTGTTTTTGTGGAATTTCCAAAGTGATATTTGGAAGCCCATAGAGGGCTACGGTGAAAAAGGAAATAACTTCCGTTAAAAAATGGAAAGAAGCTTTCTGAGAAACTGCTTAGTGTTCTCTTAAATCATCTCACAGAGTTACAGCTTTTCCCTCAAGAAGCCTTTCGCTAAGGCTGCTCTTGTGGAACTTTCAAAGTGATATTTGGAAGCCCATAGAGCGCTACGGTGAAAAATGAAATATCTTCCGTTAACAACCGGAAAGAAGCTTTCTGAGAAACTGCTTTGTGTTCTGTTAATTCATCTCACAGAGTTACAGCTTTCCCCTAAAGAAGACTTTCGCTATGTCTGTTCTTGGGGAATTTGCAAAGAGATATTTGAAGCCCATTGAGGGCTATGATGAAAAAGGAAATATCTTCCGTTAAATTGGAAAGAAGCTTTCTGAGAAACTGCTTTGTGTTCTGTTAATTCATCTCACAGTTACAGCTTTCCCCTCAAGAAGCCTTTCGCTAAGACTGTTCTTGTGAATTTGATAAGTGATATTTGGAAGCCCTTTGAGGGCTATGGTGAAAAAGGAAATAACTTCAGTTACAAACTGGAAAGAAGCTTTCTGAGAAAATGCTTTGTGTTCTGTTAATTCATCTCACAGAGTTACAGATTTCCCTTCAAGAAGCCTTTCGCTAAGACTGTTCTTGTGGAATTTGCAAAGTGATATTTCGAAGTCCTTAGAGGGCTACGGTGAAAAAGGAAATATCTTCAGGTAAAAACTGGAAAGAAGCTGTCTGAGAAACTGCTTTCTGTTCTGTTAATTCATCTCACGAGTTACAGCTTTCAGCTCCAGAAGCCTTTCGCTAAGACTGTTCTTGTGGAATTTGCAAAGTGATATTTGGAAGCCCAGAGAGGACTACGGTGAAAAAGAAAATATCTTCCGTTAAAACAGGAAAGAAACTTTCTGAGAAACTGCTTTTTGTTCTGTTCAGAAATCTCACAGAATTACAGCTTTCCCTTCAAGAAGCCTTTCGCCAAGGATGTCTTGTGGAATCTGGAAAGTGATATTTGTAAGCCCATAGAGGGCAATGTTGAAAAAGGAAATATCTTCCTTTAAAACCTGGAAAGAAGCTTTCTGAGAAACTGTTTTGTGTTCTGTGAATTCATCTCAGAGTTACTGCTTTGCCCTCAAGAAGCCTTTCACTACGACTGTTCTTGTGGAATTTCCAAAGTGTTATTTGGAAGCCCATAGACGGCTACGGTGAAAAAGGAAATATCTTCCGTTAAAAACTGGAAAAAAGCTTTATGAGAAACTGCTTTGTGTTCTGTTAATTCATTTCACAGAGTTTCAGCTCTCCCCTCAAGAATCCTTCTGCTAAGAGTGTTTTTCTGGAATTTGCAAAGTGATATTTCGAAGCCCATAGAGGGCTATGGTGAAAAAGGAAATATCTTCCGTTAAAACCTGTAAAGAAGGTTTCTGAGAAACTGCGTTGTGTTCTCTCATTTCTTCTCACAGAGATACAGCTTTCCCCTCAAGAAGCCTTTTCCTAAGGCTGCTCTTGTGGAATTTGCAAAGTGATATTTTGAAGCCCATAGATGGCTATGGTGAAAAAGGAAATATCCTAAGATAAAAACTGAAAAGAATCATTCTGAGAAACTGCTTTGTGTTTTGCTAATTCATCTCACAAATTTACAGCTTTCCCTTCAGGAAGCCTTTCGCTAAGGCTGTTCTTGTGGAATTGGCAAAGTGATATTTGGAAGCCCATAGAGGGCTATTGTGAAAAAGGAAATATCTTCCGTTAAAAACTTCAAAGAAGTATTCTGAGAAATTGATTTATGTTCTTTTAACTCATCTCACAGACTTACAGCTTTCCCTTCATGAAGTCTTCACTAAGGCTGTTCTTGTGGAATTTGGAAAGTGATATTTCAAAGCCCTTAGAGGACTACGGTGAAAAAGAAAATATCTTCCGTTAAAAACTGGAAAGAGTCTTTTGGAGAAACTGCTTTGTGTTCTGTTAATTCATCTCACAGAATTACAGCTTTCCCTTCAAGAAGCCTTTCGCTAAGGCTGTCTTGTGGAATCTGGAAAGTTTTTTTGTAAGAGCATAGAGGGCTATGCTGAAAAAGGAAATATCTTCCGTAAAAAACTGGAATGAAGCTTTCTGAGAAACTACTTTGTGTTCTGTTAATTCATCTCACAGAGTTACACCTTGCCCTTCAAGAAGCCTTTCGCTAAGACTGTTCTTTTGGAATTTGCAAAGTGATATTTCGAAGCCCATGGAGGGCTAGGGTGAAAAAGGAAATATCTTCCTTTAAAAACTGGAAAGAAGCTTTCTGAAAAACTGCTTTGTGTTCTGTTAATTCATCTCACAGAATTACTGCGTTCCCCACAAGAAGCCTTTCGCTAAGACTGTTCTTGTGGAATTTGCAAAGTGATATTTGGAAATCCATAGAGGCATAAGGTAAAAAAGGATATATCTTCCGGGAAAAACTGGAAAGAAGCTTTCAGAGAAACTGCTTTGTGTTCTGTTAACTCATCTAACAGAGTTACAGCATTCTCTTCAAGAAGCTTTTTGCAAAATCTGTTCATGTGGAATTTGCACAGTGATTTTTGGAAGCTCGTGGAGGGCTATGGGGAAAAGGAAATATCTTCCGTTAAAAACTGGAAAGAAGCTTTCTGAGAAACTGCTTTGTCCTCTGTTAATTCATTTCACAGAGTTACAGCGTTATGCTCAAGAAGCCTTTCGAGAAGGCTGTTCTTGTGGAATTTGCAAAGTGATATTTGGAAGTCCATAGAGGACTATGGTTAAAAAGGAAATATCTTTCGTTAAAAACCGGAAAGAAGCTTTCTGAGAAACTGCTTTTTGTTCTGTTAATGCATCTCACAGAGTCACTCCTTTCTCCTCAAGAAGCCTTTCGCTAAGACTGTTCTTGTGGAATTTTCATAGTGACATTTTCAAGTCCATAGAGGGCTAAGGTGAAAAAGGAAATATCCTAAGATAAAAACTGAAAAGAAGCATTCTGAGAAACCACTTTCTGTTCTGTTAATTCATCCCACAGTGTTACAGCTTTCCCCTGAAGAAGCCTTTCACGAAGACTCTTCTTGTGGAATTTTCAAAGTGATATTTGGAAGCCCATAGACGGCTATGTTGAAAAAGGAAATAACTTCCGTTAAAAACTGGAAAGAAGCTTTCTGCGAAATTGCTGTGTGTTCTGTTAATTCATCTCACAGAGTTACTGCATTCCTCTCAAGAAGCCTTTCACTAAGAGTGTTCTTGTGGAATTTGCAAAGTGATATTTGGAAGCCCATAGAGGGTTAAGGTGAAAAAGGAAATATCTTCCATTAAAAACTGGTAAGAAGCTTTCTGGAAACTGCTTTGTGTTCTGTTAATTCATCTCACAGAATTACAGCTTTCCCTTCAAGAAGACTTTCACGAAGAATGTTCTTGTGGAATTTGCAAAATGATATTTGTAAGCCAATAGAGGGCTACGGTGAAAAAGGAAATATCTTCCGTTAAAAACTGGAAAGAAGCTTTGTGAGATACTGCTTTGTGTTCTGTTAATTCATCTCACAGAGTTACAACTTTCCCTTCAAGAAGCGTTTCGCTAAATCTATTTTTGTGGAATTTACGCAGTGATATTTGGAAGCCCATAGAGGAATATGGTGAAAAAGGAAATATCTTCCGTTAAAAACTGGAAAGAAGCTTTCTGAGAAACTCCTTTGTGTTCTGTTAATTCATCTCACAGAGTTACAGCATTCCCCTCAAGAAGCCTTTCGCTAAGACTGTTCTTGTGAAATTTGCAAAATGATATTTGTAAGCCAATAGAGGGCTAAGGTGGAAAAGGTAATATCTTCCGTTAAAAACTGGAAACAAGGTTTCTGAGAAACTGCTTTGTGCTCTGTTAATTCATCTCACAGAGTTACCGCTTTCCCTTCAAGGAGCCTTTCCCTAACTCTCTTCTTGTGGAATTGGCAAAGTGATATTTGGAAGCTCATAGAGGTCTATGGTGAAAAAGGAAATATCTTCAGTTAAAAACTGGAAAGAAGCTTTCTGAGAAACTGTTCTGTGTTCTGTTAATTCATCACAAAGAGTTACTGCTTTCCCATGAAGAATCCTTTTGCTAAGACGGTTCTTGTGGATTTGCAATTTGATATTTGGAAACCCATTGAGGGCTATGGTGAAAAAGGAAATATCTTCCGTTAAAAACTGGAAAGAAGCTTTCTGAGAAACTACTTTGTGTTCTGTTAATTCATCCCACAGAGTTACAGCTTTCCCCTCAAGAAGCCTCTCGCTAAGACTGTTCTTGTGGAATTTGCAAAGTGATATTTGGAAGCCCATAGAAGGCTTTGGTGAAAAAGGAAACATCTTCCCTTAAAAACTGGAAAGAAGCTTTCTGAGAAACTGCTTTTTGTTCTATTAATTCATCTCACAGAATTACAGTTTTCCCCTCAAGAAGTCTTACGCTAGGACTGTTCCTTTGGAATTTGCAAAGTGATGTTTGAAAGCCCATAGAGTGCTATGGTATAAAAGGAAATATCTTCCGTTAAAAACTGGAAAGAAGTTTTCTGAGAATCTGATTTGTGTTCTGTTAATTCAGCTCACAGAGTTACAGCTTTCCCCTCAAGAAACCTTTTGCTACGACTCTTTTGTGGAATTTGCAAAGTGATATTTGGAAGCCCGTAGAAAGCCATGGTGAAAAAGGAATTATCTTAAGATAAAAACTGAAAAAAAGGCTTCTGAGAAACTGCTTTGTGTTCTGTTATTTCATCTCACAGAGTTTCAGCTTTCCCTTCAAGCAGCCTTTCGCTAAGACTGTTCTTGTGGAATTTGCAAAGTGATATTTGGAAGCTCAGAGTTTGCTATGGTGAAAAAGGAAATATCTTCAGTTAAAAACTGCTAAGAAGCTTTCTGAGAAACTGCTATGTGTTCTGGTAATTCATCTCACAGTGTTACAGATTTCGCTCCAGGAAGCCTTTCGATAAGACTGTTTTGTGGAATTTGCAACGTGATATTTGGAATCCAATAGAGGGCTACGGTGAAAAAGGAAATATCCTAAGAAAAAAACTGAAAAGAAGCTTTCAGAGAAACTGCATTGTGTTCCCTTAATTCATCTCACCGAATTACAGATTTCCTTGCAAAAAGCCTTTCGCTAAGAATGTTCTTGTGGAATTGGGAAAGTGATATTTAGAAACCCATAAAGGACTATGGTGAAAATGGAAATATTCTAAGACAAAAACTGCAAGGAAGCTTTGTGAGAAACTGCTTTGAGTTCTGTTAATTCATCTCACCGTGTTATAGCTTTCCCCTCAAGAAGCCTTTCGATAAGACTCTTCTCGTGGGATTTGCATAGTGATATTTGGAAGCCCATATTGTGCTATGGTGAAAAAGGAAATATCTTCCGTTAAAAACTGGAAAGAAACTTTCTGAGAAACTTGTTTGTGTCCTGTTAATTCATCTCACAGAGTTACAGCTTTTTCCTCAAGTGGTCTTTCGCTAAGAATGTTCTTGTGGAATTTGCTAAGTGATATTTGGAAGCCCATAGACGGCTATAATGAAAAAAAAATATCTTCAATTAAAAACTGCAAAGAAGATTTCTGAGAAACTGCTTTCTGTTCTGTTAATTCATCTCACAGAGTTACAGCTTTACCCTCAATAAGCCTTTCGCTAAGACTGTTCTTGTGGAATTTGAAAGTGATATTTGGAAGCCCGTAGAGGGCTCTGGTGAAAAAGGAAATATCCTAAGATAAAAACTGGAAAGAAACATTATGAGAAACTGCTTTGTTTTCTGTTAATTCACCTCACAGAGTTACAGCTTTCCCTTCAAAAAGCCTTTCAAAAGACTATTTTGTGGAATTTGCAAAGTGATATTTGGAAGCCCATAGACGCCTATGGTGAAAAAGTAAATATCTTCCATTAAAAACTGGAAAGTAGGTGTCTGAGTAACTGCTTTTTATTCTGTTAATTCATCTAACAGAATTACAATTTTCCCCTCAAGAAGCCTGACGCTAAGACTGTTCCTTTGGAATTTGCAAAATGATATTTGGAAGCCCATAGAGGGCTATGGTGAAAAAGGAAATATCTTTCGTTAAAAACTGGAAAGAAACTTTCTGAGAATCTACTTTGTGTTCTGTTAATTCAACTCACAGAGTTACAGCTTTCCCCTCAATAAGCCTTTCGCTAAGGCTGTTTTGTGGAATTTGCCAAGTGATATTTGGAAGCCCATAGAAAGCTATGGTGAAACAGGAAATATCCTAAGATAAAAACTGAAATAAAGCTTTCTGAGAAACTGCTTTATGTTCTGTTATTTCATCTCACAGAGTTACAGCTTTCCCCTCAAGAAGCCTTTCACTAAGACTCTTCTTGTGGAATTTGCAAAGTGATATTTGGAAGACAGTAGTGGGCTATGGTTAAAAAAGAAATATCTTCAGTTAAAGACTGAAAAGAAGCTTTCTGAGAAACTGCTTTGTATTCTGCTAATTCATCTCACAGAGTTTCAGCTCTCCCCTCAAGAAGCCATTCGCTAAGACTGTTCTTGTGAAATTTCCAAAGTGATATTTGGAAGCCCATAGAGGGCTACGGTGAAAAAGGAAATATCCTAAAATAAAAACTGAAAAGAATCATTCTGATATACTGCTTTGTGTTCTGTTATTTCTTCTCACAGTGTTACAGCTTTTCCCTCAAGAAGTCTTTCGCTAAGACTGTTCTTGCGTAATTTGCAAAGTGATATTTGGAAGCCCTAGGGGTCTATGGTGAAAAAGGAAATATCTTCCGTTAAAAACTGGAAAGAAGCTTTCTGAGAAACTGCTTTATGTTGTGTTAATTCATCTCACAGACTTACAGCTTTCTCCTCAAGAAACGTTTCACTAAGACTGTTCTTGTGAAATTTGCAAAGTGATATTTGGAAGCCCATAGAGGGCTATGGTGAAAAAGAATATATCATCAGTTAAAAACTAGAAAGAAGCTTTCTGAGAAACTGCTTTGTGCTCTGATAATTCATCTCACAGAGTTACAGCTTTCCCCTCAAGAAGCCTTTTGCTTAGACTGTTCTTGTGGAATTTGCAAAGTGATATTTGGAAGCTCCTGGAGGGTTATGGTGAAAATGAAATATCTTCCGTTAAAAACTGCAAAGAAGCTTTCTGAGAAACTGCTTTGTGTTCTGATAATTCATCTCACAGTGTTAAAGCTTTCCCCTAAAAGACCCATGCGCTAAGACAGTTCTTTTGGAATTTGCAAAGTGATATTTGGATGCCCATAGAGGGCTATGGTGAAAAAGGAAATATCTTCAGTTAAAAACTGGAGAGAAGCTTTCTGAGAAACTGCTTTGTGTTCTGTTAATTCATCTCACAGAGTTACAGTTTCCCTCAAGCAGCCTTTCGCTAAGACTGTTCTTGTGGAATTTAAAAAGTAATATTTGGAAGCCCATAGTGGGACATGGTGAAAAAGGAAATATCTTAAGTTAAAACTGGAAAGAAGCTTTCTGGGAAATTGCTTTGTGTTCTGTTAATTCATCTCACAGTGTTACAGCTTCCCCCTCAAGTAGCTTTTCGCTAAGACTGTTTTTGTGGAATTTGCAAAGTGATATTTGGAAACCCCTAGAGGGCTATTGTGAAAAAAGAAATATCCTAAGATAAAAACTGAAAAGAAGCTTTCTGAGAAACTGCTTTGTGTTCTGTTAATTCATCTCACAGATTTATAGCTTTCCCGTCGGGAAGTCTTTCGCTAAGTCTGTTCTTTTGGAATTCGCAAAGTGATATTTGGAAGCCCTTAGAGGGCTATGGTGAAAAAGGAAATATTCTAAGGTAAAAACTGAAAAGAAGCTTTCTGAGAAATGGCTTTGTGTTCTGTTAATTCAGCTCACAGAGTTACAGCTTTCCCCTCAAAAAGCCATTCGCGAAGACTGTTCTTGTGGAATTTCAAAGTGATATTTGGAAGCCCATAGAGGGCTATGGTGAAAAAGGAAATATCTTCAGTTAATACTGAAAAGAAGCTTTCTGAGAAACTGCTTTGTGTTCTGTTAATTCCTCTCACAGAGTTGTAGCTCACCCCTCAAGTAGCCATTCGCTAAGACTGTTCTTGTGAAATTTCCAAAGTGATATTTTGTAGCCCATAGAGGGCTATGGTGAAAAAGGAAATGTACTAAAATAAAAAGTGAAAAAAGCTTTCGGAGAAACTGCTTTGTGTTCTGTTAATTCTTCTCACAGAGTTACAGCTTTTCCATCAAGAAGCCTTTTGCTAAGACTGTTCTTGTGGAATTTGCAAAGTGATATTTCGAGGCCCAAAGAGTACTAAAGTGAAAAGGGAAATACATTCAGTTTAAAACTGCAAAGAAGTTTTCTGAGAAACTCCTTTGTTTTCTGTGAATTCATCACACAGAGTTACAGTTTTCCCTCAAGAAGCCATTCGCTAAGACTCTTTTTTTGGAATTTGCGAAATGATATTTGGAAGTGCATAGAGGGCTGTGGTGAAAAAGGAAATATCCTGAGATAAAAACGGCAACGAAGATTTCTGAGAAACTGCTTTGTGATCTGTTAATTCATCTCACAGAGTTCCAGCATTCCCCTCAGGAAGCCTATTGCTAAGACTGTTCTTGTCGAATTTGCAAAGTGATATTTGGAAGCTGATAGAGGGCTATGTTGAAAAAGGAAATATCTTCCGTTAAAAACTGAAAAGAAGCTTTCTGGGAAACTGCTTTGTGTTCTGTTAATTCATCTCAGAGAGTTACAGCTTTCCCTTCAAAAAGCCATTCGCTAATACTGTTCCTGTGGAATTTGCAAAGCGATAATTGGAAGCCCATAGAGGGCTACGGTGAAATTGAAATATCTTCCATTAAAAACTGGAAAGAAGCTTTCTGAGAAACTGCTTTGTGTTCTGTTAATTCATCACACAGGGTTACAGCTTGCCCCTCAAGAGGCCGTTCACTAAGTCTGTTCTTGTGAAATTTGCAAAGTGATATTTCGAAGCCCAAGGAGTGCTATTGTGAAAAAGGAAATATCTTCAGTTTAAAACTGCAAAGAAGCTTTCTGAGAGACTCCTTTGTTTTCTCTGAATTCATCTCACAGAGTTACAGCTTTCCCTCCAGAAACCATTCGCTAAGACTTTTCCTGTGGAATTTGCGAAGTGATATTTGGAAGTGCATAGAAGTCTATGGTGAAAAAGGAAATATCCTAAGATAAATACCGCAAAGAAGCTTTCTGAGAAACTGCTTGGTGTTCTGTTAATTCATCTCACAGAGTTACAGCATTCCCCTCCGGAAGCCTTTCGCTAAGACTGTTCTTGTGGAATTTGCAAAGTGATATATGGAAGCCCATATAGGGCTCTGGTGAAAAAGGAAATATTTTCAGTTGAAAATTGGAAAGCCGCATTTTGAGAAACTGCTTTGTGTTCTGTTAATTCATCCAACAGAGTTACAGCTTTCCCCTCAAGAAGCCTTTCCCTAGGAATGTTCTTGTAGAATTTGCAAAGTGATATTTGGAAGCCCATTGAAGGCTATGGTGAAAATGAAATATCTTTCGTTAATAACTGGAAAGAAGCTTTCTGAGACTGCTTTGTGTTCTGTTAATTCATCTCACTGAGTTACAGCCTTCCCCTCAAGAAGCGGTTCACTAAGACTCTTCCTGTGAAATTTGCAAAGTGATATTTGGAAGCCAATAGAGGGCTATGGAGAAAAAGGAAATATCTTCAGTTAAAAACTGCAAACAAGCTTTCTGAGAAACTGCTTTGTGTTCTGTTAATTCATCTCAGAGAGTTATAGCTTTCCCCTCAAGAAACCATTCGCTAAGACTGTTCTTCTGGAATTTGCAAAGTGATATTTGGAATCCCATAGAGGGTTATGGTGAAAATGAAATATCTTTCGTTAAAAACTGCAAAGAAGCTGTCTGAGAAACTGCTTTGTGTTCTGTTAATTCGTCTCACAGAGTTACAACTTCCCCTCAAGAAGACGTTCAATAAGACTGTTCTTGTGAAATTTGCAAAGTGATATTTCAAAGCCCATACAAGGCTATGGTGAAAAAGGAAATATCTTCAGTTTAAAACTGCAAAGAAGCTTTCTGAAAAACTGTGTTGTGTTCTGTTAATTCATCTCCCAGAGTTACAGCTTTCCCCTCAAGAAGCCTTTCGATAAGGCTGTTCTTGTGGAATTTGCAAATTGATCTTTGGAATCCCGTAGAGGGCTATGGTGAAAAAGAAAATACCTTCCGTTAAAAACTTTAAAGAAGCTTTCTTAGAAACTGCTTTCTTTTCTGATAATTCATCTCACAGAGTTACAGTTTTCCCTTTCAGAAGCCTTTCGATAAGACTGTTCTTGTGGAATTTGCAAAGTGATACATGGAAGCCCATAGAGGGCTATGGTGATAAAGGAAATATCTTCAGTTAAAAATTGGAAAAAAAGCTCTCTGAGAAACTGCTTTTTGTTCTGTTAATTCATCTCACAGAGTTACAGCTTTCCCCTCAGGAAGCCTTTCGATGAGACTGTTCTTGTGGAATTTGCAAGGTGATATTCGAAGCCCATAGAGGGCAATGGTGAAAAAGGAAATATCTTCAGTTAAAAACTGGAAAGAAGCTTTCTGAGAAACTGCGTTGTATTCTGTGAATTCATCTCACAGAGTTAAAACTTTCCCCTCAAGAAGCCTTTCACTAAGACTGTTCAGGTGGAATATGCAAAGTGATATTTGAAAGACCATAGAAGGCTACGGTGAAAAAGGAAATGTCTTCCGTTAAAAACTGGAAAGAAGCTTTCTGAGAAACAGCTTTGTGTTCTATTAACTCATCACACAGGGTTACAGCTTTCCCCTCAAGAAGCCTTTCGCTAAGACTGTTCTTGTGGAATTTGCAAAGTGATATTTGAAGGCCATAGAGGGCTATGGTGAAAAAGGAAATATCTTCAGTTAAAAACTGGAAAGAAGCTTTCTGAGAAGCGGCTTTGTGTTATCTTAATTCATCTCACAGAGTTACAGCTTTCCCCTCAAGAAGCCTTTCACTAAGACTGTTCTTGTGGAATTTGCAAAGTGATATTTGGAAACCCCTGGAGGGTTATGGTGAAAATGAAATATCTTCCTTTAAAAACTAGAAAGAAGCTTTCTGAGAAACTGCTTTGTGATCTGATTATTCATCTGACAGAGTTACAGCTTTCCCCTCAAAAAGACATTCGCTAAGACTGTTCTTGTGGAATTTGCAAAGTGATATTTGGAAGCCCTTAGAGTGCTATGGAGTTAAAGGAAATATCTTCAGTTAAAAACTGGAAAGAAGCTTACCGAGAAACTGCTTTTTGTTTTGTCAATTCATCTCACAGAGTTCCCGCTTTCCCCTCAAGGAGTCGTAGACTAAGACAGTTCTTGTGAAAATTGGTAAGTGATATTTGTTAGCCCATAGAGGGCTATGGTGAGAAAGGAAATATCTTCAGTTGAAAACTGCAAAGAAGCATTCTGAGGAACTGTTTTGTGTTCTGTTTATTCATCTTACAGAGTTACAGCTTTCCCCTCAAGAAGCCTTTCGCTAAGACTGTTCTTGTAGAATTTTCAAAGAGATATTTGGAAGCCCATAGAGGGCTTTGGTGAAAAAGGAAAAAACTTCAGTTAAAACCAGGAAAGAAGCTTTCTGGGAGAATGCTTTGTGTTCTGTTAATTGATCTCACAGAGTCAGAGCTTTCCCCTCAAGAAGCCTTTCGCTAAGTCTGTTCTTGTGGAATTTACAAAGTGATATTTTGAAACCCATAGAGGGCTATGGTGAAACAGGAATTATCTTCCGTTTAAAACTGGAAAGAAGGTCTCTGAGAAACTGTTTTGCTTTCTGTTAATTCATGTCACAAAGTTACAGATTTCTCCGCAGGAAACCATTCGCTAGGACTGTTCTTGTTGGATAGTAATAGTGATATTGGGAAGCCCATAGAAGGCTATGGTGAAAAAGGGAATATCTTCCATTAAAAACTAGAAAGAAGCTTTCTGGGAAACTGCCTTGTGTTTTGTTAATTCATCTCACAGAGTTACAGCTTTCCCCTCAAGAAGAATTTCGCTAAGACGGTTCTTGTGGAATTTGCAAAGTGATATTTGGAAACCCATTCGGGCTATGGTGAAAAAGTAAATATCTTCTGTTAAAAACTGTAAAGAAGGTTAGAGACTGCTTTTTGTGTTCTGTTAATTCATCTCACAGAGTTACAGCTTTCCCCTGAAGAAACCGTTCACAGAGATTGTTCTTGTGGAATTTGGAAAGTGCTATTGGAAGCCACTAGAGGGTTATGGCGAAAAAGGAAATATCCTAAAATAAAAATCGAAAGGAAGCTTTCTGAGAAACTGCATTGTGTTTTGTTAATTCATCTCACAGAGTTACAGCTTGCTGCTCAGGAAGCCTTTCGCTAAGACTGTTCTTGTGGTATTTGCAAAGTGATAATTAAAGTCCATAGAGGGCTATGGTTAAAAAGGAAATCTCTTCCGTTAAAAACTGGAAAGAAGCTTTCTGAGAAACTGCTTTTTGTTCTGTTAATTCATCCCACAGAGTAACAGCTTTCCCCTGAAGAAGCCTTTCGCTAAGCCTGTTCTTGTGGAATTTGCAAAGTGATATTTGGAAGCCCATAGACGGCTATGGTGAAAAAGGAAATCAATTCAGTTAAAAACTGGAAAGAAGCTTTCTGAGAAACGGCTTTGTGTTCTCCCAATTCATCTCACAGAGTAACAGCTTTCTCCTCAAGAAGCCAATCGCTAAGAATGTTCTTGTGGAATTTGCAAAGTGATATTTGGAAGCCCACAGAAGGCTTTGCTGAAAAAGGACATCTCTTCAATTAAAAACTGGAAAGAAGCTTTCTGAGAAACGGCTTTGTGTTCTGTTAATTCATCCCACAGAGTTACAGATTTCCTCTCAAGAAGCCTTTCCCTAAGACTGTTCTTGTGGGATATGCAAAGTGATATTTGGAAACCCATGGAGGAACTTGGTGAAAAAGGAAATATCCTAAGACAAAAACAGAAAACAAGCTTTCTGAGAAACTGCTTTGTGTTCTGTTAATTCATCTCACAGAGTTTCAGCTTTCCCCTCAAGAAGCCTTTCGCTAAGACTGTTCTTGTGTAATTTGCCAAGTGATAGTTGGAAGCCGATAAAGGGCCAGGGTGCTAAAGGAAATATCTGCCGTTAAAAACTGGAAAGAAGCCTTCTGAGAAACTGCTTTGTGTTCTGTTAATTCATTTCAGAGAATTACACATTTCTTCTCAAGAAGGCTTTCCATAAGACTGTTCTTGTGGAATTACAAAGTGATATTTGGAATCCCTTAGAGGGCAATGGTAAAAAAGGAAATATCTTCCGTTAAAAACTGGAAAGAATCTTTCGGAGAAACTACTTTCTCTTCTGTTAATTCATCTCACAGAGTTACAGCTTTCCCCTCAAGAAGAATTTCGCTAAGACTGTTCTTGTGGAATTTGCAAAGTGATATTTGGAAGCCCTTAGAGGGCTATGGTGAAAAAGGAAATAACTGAAGATAAAAACTGAAAAGTAGCTTTCTGAGAAACGGCTTTGTGTTCTCTTAATTCATCTCACAGAGTTAAAACTTTCCTCTCAAGAAGCCTTTCGCTAAGACTGTTCTTGTGGAATTTGCAAAGTGATATTTGGAAGTCCATAGGGGGCTATGGTGAAAAAGGAAATCAATTCCGTGAAAAACTGGAAAGAAGCTTTCTGAGAAACTGCTTTGTGTTGTCTTAATTCATCTCACAGTGTTACAGCTTTCGCCTCAAGAAGCCTCTCACTAAGACTGTTCTTCCGGAATTTAAAAACTTATATTTGGAAGACCATAGAATTCTATGCTTAAAAAAGAAATATTTTCAGTTATAAACTGGAAAGAAGCTTTCTAAGAAACGACTTTGTGTTCTCTTAATTCATCACACAGAGGTACAGCTTTCCCCTCAAGAAGCCTTTCGCAAAGACTGTTCTTGTGGAATTTGGAAAGTGATATTTTGAAGCACATAGAGTGTTATGGTGAAAAAGAAAATATCTTCAGTTAAAACTGGAAGGAAGCATTATGAGAAACTGCTTTGTGTTCTGTTAGTTCATCTCAGAGAGTTATAGCTTTCCTCTCAAGAAGACTTTCGCTAAGACTGTTCTTGTGGAATTTTCAAAGTGATGTTTGGAAGCCCATAGATGGCTATGCTGAAACAGGAAATATCTTCAGTTAAAAACTGGAAAGAAGCTTTTTGGGAAACTTCATTGTGTTCTTTTAATTCATCTCAGAGATTTACAGATTTCCCCTCAAGAAGCCATTTGCTAAGACTTCTCTTGTGGAATTTGTAAAGTGACATTTGGGAGCCCATAGAGGGCTATAGAGAAAAAGGAAATATCTTCAGTTAAGAACTGGAAAGAGCTTTCTGAGAAAGGGTCTTGTGTTCTCTTAAATCATTTCACAGAGTTACAGCATTCCCCTCAAGAAGCCTTTCGCTAAGACTGTTCTTGTGGAATTTTCAAAGTGATATTTGGAAGCCCATAGAGGGCTATGGTGAAAAAGGAAATCTCTTCCTTAAAAACTGGAAAGAAGCTATCTGAGAAACGGCTTTGTGTTCTGTTAATTCATCTCACACAGTTACAGCTTTCCCCTCAAGAAGCTCTTCGCTAAGACTATTCTTGTGGAATTTGCAAAGTGATATTTGGAAGCCCATAGAGAGCTACGGTGAAAAAGGAAATATCTTCAGTTAAAAACTGGAAAGAAGCTTTCTGAGAAACTTCTCTGTGTTCTGTTAATTCATCTCACAGAGTTACAGCTTTCCCTTCAAGAAACCTTTCGCTAAGACTGTTCTTGAGGAATTTGTGAAGTGATATTTGGAAGCCTATAGAGGGCTATGGTGAAAAAGATATTTTCTTCAGTTAAAAAGTGGAAAGAAGCTTTCTGAGAAACTGCTTTGTGTTCTGTTAATTCATCCTACAGAGTTACAGCTTCTCCCTCAAGAAGCCTTTTGCTAAGACTGTTCTTGTGGAATTTGCAAAGTGATATTTGGAAGCCCTTAGAGGCCTATGGTGAGAAAGGAAATATCTTCCGTTAAAAACTGGAAAGAAGCTTTCTGAGAAATGGCTTTGTGTTCTGTTAACTCATCTCAAAGAGTTACAGCTTTCCCCTCAAGAAGCCTTTCGCTAAGGCTGTTCTTGTGGAATTTTCAAAGTGATATTTGGAAGCCCATAGAGGTCTATGGTGAAAAAGTAAGTCTCTTCATTAAAAACTGGAAAGAAGCTTTCTGAGAAATGGCTTTGTGTTCTGTTAATTCATCTCACAGAGTTACAGCTTTCCCCTAAATAAGCCTTTCACTAAGACTATTCTTGTGGAATTCGCAAAGTGATATTTCAAAGCCCAAAGAGGGCTACAGCGAAAAAGGAAATATCTTCAGTTAAAACTGGAAAGAAGCTTTCTGAGAAACGGCTTTGTGTTCTGTTAATTCACCTCACAGAGTTGCAGCTATCCCCTCAAGAAGCCTTTTGCTAAGACTCTTTTTATGGTATTTTCAAAGTGATATTTTGAAGCCCACAGAGGGCTAGGATGAAAAAGGAAATATCTTCAGTTAAAAACTGGAAAGAAGCTTTCTGAGAAACCGCTCTTTGTTCTGTTAATTCATCTCACAGAATTACAGCTTTCCCATCAAGAATCCTTTCGCTAAGACTGTTCTTGTGTAGTTTGCAAAGTGATATTTGGAAGCCCCTAGAGGGCTATGGTTTAAAAGAAAATCTCTTCAATTAAAAACTGGAAAGAAGCTTTCTGAGAAATGGCTTTGTGTTCTGTTAATTCGTCTCAAAGAGTTACAGCTTTCCCCTGAAGAAGAGTTGCGCTAAGACTGTTCTTGTGGAATTTGCAAAGTGATATTTGAAAGCCCTTAGAGGGCTATGGTGAAAAAGAAAGTATCTTCAGTTAAAAACTGGAAAGAAGCTTTCTGAGAAACTGCTTTGTGTTAAGTTAATTCATCTCACAGATTTACAGCTTTCCCCTGTGGAAGCCTTTAGCTAAGAGTGTACTTGTGGAATTTAAAAAGTGATATTTGGAAGCCCATAGAGAGCTGTGGTGAAAAAGGAAATATCCTAAGATAAAAACTGAAAAGAAGCTTTCTGAGAAACTCCTTTGTGTTCTGTTAATTCATCTCACAGAGTTACAACTTTCCCCTCAAGAATCCTTACTCTAAGACTGTTCCTGTGGAATATGCAAAGTGATATTTGGAAGCCCATAGAGGGCTATGGTGAAAAAGGAAATATCTTCAGTTAAAAACTGGAAAGAAGCTTTTTGAGAAACTTCTTTGTGTTCTGTGAAATCATCTCACAGAGTTACAGCTTTCCCCTCAAGAAGCCTTTTGCTAAGACTGTTCTTGTTTATCTTTCAAAGTGATATTTGGAAGCCCATAGAGGTCTATATTGAAAAAGGAAGTCTCTTCTTTGAAAACTGGAAAGAAGCTTTCTGAGAAACTGCTTTGTGTTCTGTTAATTCATCTCACAGACTTACAGCTTTTCCCCCAAGAAGCCTTTCGCTAAGACTATTCTTGTGGAATTTAAAAAGTGATATTTGGAAGACCATAGAATTCTATGCTTAAAAAAGAAATATTTTCAGTTAAAAACTGGAAAGAAGCTTTCTAAGAAACGGCTTTGTGATCTATTAATTCATCACACAGATTTACAGCTTTCCCCTCAAGAAGCCTTTCGCAAAGACTGTTCTTGTGGAATTTGGAAAGTGATATTTTGAAGCACATAGAGTGTTATGGTGAAAAAGAAAATATCTTCAGTTAAAACTGGAAGGAAGCATTATGAGAAACTGCTTTGTGTTCTGTTAGTTCATCTCACAGAGTTATAGCTTTCTTCTCAAGAAGCCTTTCGCTAAGACTGTTCTTGTGGAATTTTCAAAGTGATATTTGGAAGCCCATAGATGGCTATGCTTAAAAAGGAAATATCTTCAGTTAAAAACTGGAAAGAAGCTTTTTGGGAAACTTCATTGTGTTCTTTCAATTCATCCCAGAGATTTACAGATTTCCCCTCAAGAAGCCATTTGCTAAGACTTCTCTTGTGGAATTTGTAAAGTGACATTTGGGAGCCCATAGAGGGCTATAGAGAAAAAGGAAACATCTTCAGTTAAGAAATGGAAAGAGCTTTCTGAGAAAGGGTCTTGTGTTCTCTTAAATCATTTCACAGAGTTACAGCATTCCCCTCAAGAAGCCTTTCGCTAATACTGTTCTTGTGGAATTGTCAAAGTGATATTTGGAAGCCCGTAGAGGGCTATGGTGAAAAAGGAAATCTCTTCCTTAAAAACTGGAAAGAAGCTATCTGAGAAACGGCTTTGTGTTCTGTTAATTCATCTCACACAGTTACAGCTTTCCCCTCAAGAAGCTCTTCGCTAAAACTATTCTTGTGGAATTTACAAAGTGATATTTGGAAGCCCATAGAGAGCTACGGTGAAAAAGGAAATATCTTCAGTTAAAAACTGGAAAGAAGCTTTCTGAGAAACTTCTCTGTGTTCTGTTAATTCATCTCACAGAGTTACAGCTTTCCCCTCAAGAAACCTTTCGCTAAGACTGTTCTTGAGGAATTTGCGAAGTGATATTTGGAAGCCTATAGAGGGCTATGGTGAAAAAGATATTATCTTCAGTTAAAAAGTGGAAAGAAGCTTTCTGAGAAACTGCTTTGTGTTCTGTTAATTCATCCTACAGAGTTACAGCTTCTCCCTCAAGAAGCCTTTTGCTAAGACTGTTCTTGTGGAATTTGCAAAGTGATATTTGGAAGCCCATAGAGGCCTATGGTGAGAAAGGAAATATCTTCCGTTAAAAACTGGAAAGAAGCTTTCTGAGAAATGGCTTTGTGTTCTGTTAACTCATCTCAAAGAGTTACAGCTTTCCCCTCAAGAAGCCTTTCGCTAAGGCTGTTCTTCTGGAATTTTCAAAGTGATATTTCGAAGCCCATAGAGGTCTATGGTGAAAAAGTAAGTTTCTTCATTAAAAACTGGATTAATTCATCTCACAGAGTTACAGCTTTCCCCTAAATAAGCCTTTCACTAAGACTATTCTTGTGGAATTTGCAAAGTGATATTTGGAATCCCGTAGAGGTCTATGGTGAAAAAGGAAATATCTTCAGTTAAAAACTGGAAAGAAGCTTTTTGAGAAACTTCTTTGTGTTCTGTTAAATCATCTCACAGAGTTACAGCTTTCCCCTCAAGAAGCCTTTCGCTAAGACTGTTCTTGTGGAATTTGCAAAGTGATATTTGGAAGCACATAGAGGGCTATGGTAAGAAAGGAAATATCTTCCGTTAAAAACTGGAAAGAAGCTTTCTGAGAAAAGGCTTTGTGTTCTGTTAATTCATCTCACAGAGTTACAGCTTTCCCCTCAAGAAGCCTTTTGCTAAGACTGTTCTTGTTTAATTTTCAAAGTGATATTTGGAAGCCCATAGAGGTCTATATTGAAAAAGGAAGTCTCTTCTTTGAAAACTGGAAAGAAGCTTTCTGAGAAACGGCTTTGTGTTCTGTTAATTCATCTCACAGATTTACAGCTTTTCCCCCAAGAAGCCTTTCGCTAAGACTATTCTTGTGGAATTTCCAAGGTGATATTTGGAAGCCCAAAGAGGGCTTCGGTGAAGAAGGAAATATCTTCAGTTAAAAACTGGAAAGAAGCTTTTTGAGAAACTGCTTTGTGTTCTGTTAATTCATCTCACAGAATTACAGCTTTCCCCTGAAGAAACGTTTTGCTAACACTGTTCTTGTGGAATTTGCAAAGTGATATTTGGAAGCCCATGGTTGGCTATGGTGAAAAAGGAAATATCCTAATATAAAAACTAAAAAGAAGCCTTTTGAGAAACTGCTTTGTGACCTGTTAATTCACTTCGCAGATTTACAGCATTCCCGTCAAGAAGCCTTTCGCTAAGACTGTTTTTGTGGAATTTGCAAAGTGATATTTGGAAGCCCTTAGAGGTCTATGGTGAAAAAGTAAGTCTCTTCATTAAAAACTGGAAAGAAGCTTTCTGAGAAATGGCTTTGTTTTCTGTTAATTCATCTCACAGAGTTACAGCTTTCCCCTGAATAAGCCTTTCACTAAGACTATTCTTGTGGAATTTGCAAAGTGATATTTCAAAGCCCAAGAGGGCTACAGCGAAAAAGGAGATATCTTCAGTTAAAACTGGAAAGAAGCTTTCTGAGAAACGGCTTTGTGTTCTGTTAATTCATCTCACAGAGTTGCAGCTATCCCCTCAAGAAGCCTTTTGCTAAGACTCTTTTTATGATATTTTCAAAGTGATATTTTGAAGCCCACAGCGGGCTATGAAGAAAAAGGAAATATCTTCAGTTAAAAACTGGAAAGAAGCTTTCTGAGAAACCGCTCTGTGTTCTGTTAATTCATCTCACAGAGTTACAGCTTTCCCATCAAGAATCCTTTCGCTAAGACTGTTCTTTTGTAATATGCAAAGTGATATTTGGAAGCCCCTAGAGGGCTATGGTTTAAAAGGAAATCTCTTCTCTTAAAAACTGGAAAGAAGCTTTTTGAGAAACTCCTTTGTGTTCTGTTAATTCATCTCACAGAGTTACAACGTTCCCCTCAAGAATCCTTACGCTAAGACTGTTCCTGTGGAATTTGCAAAGTGATATTTGGAAGCCCATAGAGGGCTATGTTAAAAAAGGAAATATCTTCAGTTAAAAACTGGAAAGAAGCTTTTTGAGAAACTTCATTGTGTTCTGTTAAATCATCTAACAGAGTTACAGCTTTCCCCTCAAGAAGCCTTTTGCTAAGACTGTTCTTGTGGAATTGTCAAAGTGATATTTGGAAGCCCATAGAGGTCTATATTGAAAAAGGAAGTCTCTTCTTTAAAAACTGGAAAGAAGCTTTCTGAGAAACGGCTTTGTGTTCTGTTACTTCATCTCACAGACTTACAGCTTTTCCCCCAAGAAGCCTTTCGCTAAGACTATTCTTGTGTAATTTCCAAGGTGATATTTGGAAGCCCATAGAGGGCTACGGTGAAAAAGGAAATATCTTCAGTTAAAAACTGGAAAAAAGCTTTTTGAGAAACTGCTTTGTGTTCTGTTAATTCATCTCACAGAATTACAGCTTTCCCCTGAAGAAGCCTTTTGCTAAGACTGTTCTTGTAGAATTTGCAAAGTGATATTTGGAAGCCCATGGTGGCCTATGGTGAAAAGGAAATATCCTAAGATAAAAACTAAAAAGAAGCCTTTTGAGAAACTGCTTTGTGATCTGTTAATTCACCTCGCAGATTTACAGCTTTCCCGTCAAGAAGCCTTTCGCTAAGACTGTTCTTATGGAATTTGCAAAGTGATATTTGGAAGCCCATAGAGGGCTATGGTGAAAAAGGGAATATCTTCCGTGAAAAAATTGGAAAGAAGCATTCTGAGAAACTGCTTTGTGTTCTGTTAATTCATCTCACAGAGTTACAGATTTCCCCCAAGAAGCCTTTCGGTAAGACTGTTCTTGTGGAATTTGCGAAGTAATATTTGGAAGCCCAAAGAAGTCTACCGTGAAAAAGAAAATATCTTCCGTTAAAAACTGGAAAAAATCTTTATGAGAAACTGCCTTGTGTTCTCTTAATTCATTTCACAGTGTTACAGCTTTCCCCTCAAAAAGTCTTTCGATAAGACTGCTCTTGTGGAATTTTGAAAGTAATATTTGGAAGCATTTAGAGGGCTATGGTGAAAAAGGAAATATCTTCAGTTAAAATCTGGAAAGAAGCTTTCTGAGAAACTGCTTTGTGTTCTGTTAATTCATCTCACATAGTTACAACTTTCCCCTCAAGAAGCCTTTCGCTAAGACTGTTCTTGTGCAGTTTGCAAATTGATATTTGGGAGCCGATAGAGAGCTATGGTGAAAAAGAAAATATCTTAAGTTAACATCTGGAAAGAAGCTTTCTGAGAAACTGCTTCGTGTTCTGTTAATTTATCTCAAAGAGATACAGCTTTCCCCTCAAGAATCCTTTCACTAATACTGTTCTTGTGCTATTTTCAAGGTGATATTTGGAAGGCAGAAGAGGGCTATGGTGAAATAGGAAATATCTTCAGTTTAAAAGTGGAAATAAGCTTTCTAAGAAACTGTTTGTGTTCTCTGAATTCATCTTACAAAATTACAGATTTCCCCTCAAAAAGCCTTTCACTAAGAGTGTTCTTGTGGAATTTTCAAAGTGATATTTGGAAGCCCATAGAAGGCTATGGTGAAAACGGAAATATCCTAAGATATAAACTGAAAAGAAGCTTTCTGAGAAACTGCTTGGTGTTCTGTTAATTCACCTCACAGAGTTACAGCTTTACCCTCAAGAAGCCTTTCGCTAAGACTGTTCTTGTGGAATTTTCAAAGTGATATTTGGAAGCCAATAGAGGCCTATGGTGAAAGAAGAAATATCTTCTGTTAAAAACTGGAAAGAAGCTTTCTGAGAAACTGCTTTGTGTTCTGTTAATTCATCTTACACAGTTAAAGCTTTCCCCTCAAGAAGACTTTCTGTAAGCCTGTTCTTGTGTAATTTGCAAAGTGATATTTGGAAGCCCGTAGAGGGCTATGGTGAAAAAGGAAATATCTTCAGTTAAAAACTGGAAAGAATATTTCTGAAAAACTGCTTTGTGATCTGTTAATTCATGTCACAGAGTTACAGCTTTCCCCTCAAGACGCCTTTCACGAAGACTGTTCTTCTGGAATTTGCAAAGTGATATTTGGACGCCGGTAGAGGGCTATAGTGAAAAAGGAAATATCCTCAGTTAAAAACTGGAAAGAAGCTTTCTGAGAAACTGCTTTGTGTTCTGTTAATTCACATCACGGAGTTACAGCTTTCCCCTCAAGAAGCCTTTCGCTAAGACACTTCTTGTGGAATTTGCAAAGTGATATTTGGAAGCCATTAGAGGGCTATAGTGAAAAAGGAAATATCCTCAGTTAAAAAGTGGAAAGAAGATTTCTGAGAAACTGCTTTGTGTTTTGTTAATTCATCTCACAGAGTTACAGCTTTCCGCTCAAGAAGCCTTTCGCTAAGATTGTTCCTCTGGAATATCCAAAGTGTTATCTTGGAGCCTATAGGGGGCTACGGTGAAAAGGAAATATCTTCAGTTTAAAACTGGAAAGAATCATTTTGAGTATCTGCTTTGTGTTCTTTTAATTCATCTCACAGAGTATCAGCTTTCCCCTCTAGAAGCCTTTCGTTAAGACTGTTCTTGTGGAATTTGCAAAGTGATATTGGGAAGCCCATTGAAGGCTTTGGTGAAAAAGTAAATATCTTCCGTTAAAACTCTAAAGAAGCATTCTGTGAAACTGCCGTGTGTTCTGTTAATACATCTCACCGAGTTACAGCTTTCCCATCAAGATGCCTTTCTCTAAGACTGTTCTTGTGGGATTTGCAAAGTGATATTTGGAAACCCATAGAGGGCTATGGTGAAAAAGGAAATATCTTCAGTTAAAACCTGGAAAGAAGCTTTCTGAGAAACTGCTTTGTGTTCCCTTAATTCATCTCACAGTGTTACAGATATTCCCTCAAGAAGCCTTTCACTAAGAGTGTCTTTGTGGGATTTGCAACGTGATAATTGGAAGCCCATAGAGGGCTATGGTGAAAAAGGAACTATTTTCAGTTAAAAACTGGATAGAAGCTTTCAGATAAACTGCCGTGTGTTCTGTAAATACATCTCACCGAGTTACAGTTTTCCCCTCAAGAAGCCTTTCGCAAAGACTGTTCTTGTGGGATTTTCTAAGTGATACTTGGAAGCCCATAGAGGGCTATGGGAAAAAAGGAAATATCTTCGGTTGAAAACTGGAAAGAAGCTTTCTGAGAAACAGGTCTGTGTTCTGTTAATTCATTTCAGAGAGTTACAGCTTTCCGCTCTAGAAGCCTTTCGCTAAGACTGCTCTTTTGGAATTTGCAAAGTGATATTTGGAAGCCCTTAGAGGGCTATGGTGAAAAAGGAAATATCTTCCGTTAAAAACTGGAAAGAAGCATTCTGAGATACTGCCGTGTGTTCTGTTAATACGTCTAACCGAGTTATAGCTTTCCCCTCAAGAAGCCTTTCGCTAAGACTGTTCTCGTGGGATTTGCAATGTGATAGTTGGAAGCCCATAGAGGGCTATGATGAAAAAGGAATTATGTTCAGTTAAAAACTGGAAAGAATCTTTCTGAGAAACTGCTTTGTGATCTGTTAATTCATCTCACAGAGTTACAGGATTCCCCTCCAGAAGCCTTTCGCTAAGACTGTTTTTGTGGAATTTGCAAAATGATATTTGGAAGCCCTAGAGGGCTATGGTGAAAAAAGGACATATTTTCAATTAAAAACTGGAAAGAAATTTTCTGAGAAACTGCTTTGTGTTCTGTTAATTGATCTCACAGAGTTACAGCTTTCTTCTCAAGAAGCCTTTCGGTAAGACTGTTCTTGTGGAATTTGCAAAGTGATATTTGAAAGCCCATAGAGGGCTGTGGTGAAAAAGGACATATCTTCCGTTAAAAACTGGAAAGAAGATTTCTGAGAAATTGCTTTGTGTTCTGTTAATTCATCTCACAGAGTTAATACTTTCCCCTCCAGAAGCCTTTCGCTAAGACTGTTCTTGTGGAATTTGCAAAATGATATATGGAAGCCCAAAGAGAGCTATGGTGAAAAAGGAAATATCCTAAGATAAAAACTGAAAGGAAGCTTTCTGAGGAACTGCTTTGTGTTCTCTTAATTCGTATCACAGAGTTACAAATTTTCCCTCAAGAAGCCATTCGCTAAGACTGTTCTTGTGCAATTTGCAAAGTGATATTTGGAACCCCTTAGAGGGCCATGATGAAAAAGGAAATATCTTCAGTTAAAAACTGGAAAGAAATTTTGAGGAACTGCTTTCTGTTTTGGTAATTCATCTCACAGAGTTACAGCTTTCTTCTCAAGAAGCTTTTCAGTAAGTCTGTTTTGTGGAATTTGCAAAGTGATATTTGGAAGCCCATAGTGGGCTATGAAGAAAAAGGAAATATCTTCCGTTAAAAAGTGGGAAGAATATTTCTGAGACACTGCTTTGTGTTTTGTTAATTTATCTAACAGAGTTACAGCATTCCCCTACAGAAGTCATTCGCTAAGAGTGTTTTTGTGGAATTTGCAAAGTGATATTTGGAAGCCCCTAGAGGGCTTCGGTGAAAAATGAAATATCTTAAGTTAAAAACCGGAAACAAGCTTTCTGAGAAAATGCTTTGTGTTTTGATAATTCATCTCACAGAATTACAGCTTTCTCTTCAAGAAGCTTTTCGATAAGACTGTTCTTGTGGCATTTGCAAAGTGATATTTGGAAGCCCAAATATGGCTATGGTGAAAAAGGAAATTTCTTCAGTTAAAAACTGGAAAGAAGCTTTCTGAAAAACTGCTGTGTGTTCTGTTAATTCAACTCACTGAGTTACAGCTTTCCCCTCCAGAATCCTTTCCCTAAGACTGTTCTTGTGGAATTTGCAAAGTGATATTTGGAAGCCCATAGAGGGCTTTGGAGAAAAAGGAAATATCTTAAGATAATAACTGAAAAGAAGTTTCCTGAGAAACTTCTGTGTGGTCTGTTAATTCACCTCACAGAGTTACAGCTTTACCCTCAAGAAGCCTTTCGCTAAGACTGTTCTTGTGGAATTTTCAAAGTGATATTTGGAAGCCAATAGAGGCATATGGTGAAAGAAGAAATATCTTCTGTTAAAAACTGGAAAGAAGGTTTCTGAGAAACTGCTTTGTGTTCTGTTAATTCATCTTACACAGTTAAAGCTTTCCCCTCAAGAAGACTTTCTGTAAGCCTGTTATTGTGTAATTTGCAAAGTGATATTTGGAAGCCCGTAGAGGGCTATGGTGAAAAAGGAAATATCTTCAGTTAAAAACTGGAAAGAATATTTCTGAAAAACTGCTTTGTGATCTGTTAATTCATGTCACAGAGTTACAGCTTTCCCCTCAAGACGCCTTTCACGAAGACTGTTCTTGTGAAATTTGCAAAGTGATATTTGAATGCCCATAGAGGGCTATGGTGAAAAACAAACTATCTTCCGTTAAAAACTGGAAAGAAATTTTCTGAGAAACTGCCGTGTGTTCTATTAATACATCTCAAACAGTTACAGCTTTCCTCTCAAGAAGACCTTCGCTAAGACTGTTCTTGAGGGATTTGCAAAGTGATATTTCGAAGCCCTCAGAGGGCTCTATTGAGAAAGGAAATATCTTCCGTTAAAAATTGGAAAGAAGCATTCGGGGAAACTGCCGTGTGTTCTGTTATTATATCTCACCGAGTTACAGCTTTCCCCTCAAGAAGCCTTTCGCTAAGACTGTTCTTGTGGGATTTGCAAAATGATATTTGGAAGTCTATAGAGGGCAATGGTGAAAAAGAAAATATCTTCAGTTAAAAACTGGAAAGAAGCTTTCAGAGAATCTGCTTTGTGTTCTGTTAATTCATCTCACAGAGTTACAGCATACCTCTCAAGAAGCCTTTCTCTAAGACTGTTCTTGTGGAATTTGCAAAGTGATATTTGGAAGCCCATAGAGGGCTATGGTGACAAAGGAAATATTTTTCGTTAAAAACTGAAAAGAAGCTTTCTGAGAAACTGCTATGTGTTCTCTTAATTCATGTCAAAGAGTTACAACTTTCCCCTCAAGAAGCCTTCAGCTAAGGCTCCTCTTGTGTAATTTGCAAAATGATATTTGGAAGCCCATAGAGGTCTACTGTGAAAATGGAAATATCCTCAGATAAAAACCGAAAACAAGCTTTTTGAGAAACTACTTTTTCTTCTGTTAGTTCATCTCACAGAGTTACAGCTTTCCCCTCAAGAAGCCGTTCACTAAGATTGTTTTTGTGAAATTTGCAAAGAGATAGTTGGAAGCCCATAGAGGGCTACGGTGAAAAAGAAAGTATCCTAAGATAAAAACTGAAAAGAAGCTTTCTGAGAAATTGCTATGTGTTCTCTTAATTCATGTCAAAGTGTTACAACTTTCCCCTCAAGAAGCCTTCAGCTAAGGCTCCTCTTGTGTAATTTGCAAAGTGATATTTGGAATCCCATGAGAGCTACGGGGAAAACGGAAATATCTTCCGTTAAAAACTGGAAAGAAGCTTTCAGAGAAACTGCTTTGTGTTCTGTTAATTCATCTCACAGAGTTACAGCTTTCTCTGAAAGAAGCCTTTCGCTAAGACTGTTCTTGTGGAATTTGCAAAGTGATATTTGGAAGACTCTAGATGGCTAGGCTGAAAAAGGAAATATTTTCCGTTAAAAACTGGAAAGAAGATTTCTGAGAATCAGCTTTGTGTTCTTTTAATTCATCTAACAGAGTTTCAGTGGTCCCCTAGAGAAGCCTTTCGCTAAGACTTTTCTTTTGGAATTTGCAAAGTGATATTTGTAAGCTCTTAGAAGGCTATGGTGAAAAAGGAAATATCCTAATATAAAAACAGAAAACAAGCTTTCTGAGAAACTGTTTTGTGTTGTGTTAATTCATCTCACAGAGTTACAGTTTTTACCTCAAGATGCCTTTCGCTAAGACTGTTCTTGTGCAAATTGCAAAGTGATATTTGGAAGCCCATAGAGAGCTATGTTGAACAATTAAAATCTTCCATTAAAAACTGGAAAGACGCTTTCTGAGAAACTGCTTTGTGTTCTGTTAATTCATCTCACAGAGTTACAGCTTTCTCCTCAAGAAGCCGTTCACTAAGACTGTTCTTGTGGAATTTGCAAAGTGATATTTGAAAGCCCATAGAGGGCTATGGTGAAAAAGGAAATATCCTAAGATAAAAACCGAAAAGAAGCTATATGAGAAAGCACTTTGTGTTCTGTTAGTTCATCTCAAGGAGTTACAACCTTCCCCTAAAGAAGCCGATCTCTAAGACTGTTCTTGTGATATTTGCAAAGTGATATTTAGAAGCCAATAGAGGGCTATGGTGAAAAATGAAATAACTTCAGTTAAAAACTGGAAAGAAGCTTACTGAGAAATTGCGTTGTGCTCTGTTAATTCATCTCACAGTGTTACAGTTTTCCCCTCAAGAAACGTTTCGCTAAGACTGTTCTTGTGGAATTTGCAAAGTGATATTTGGAAGCCCATAGAGGGCTACGGTGAAAAAGGAAATATCATAAGATAAAAACTTAAAATAAGCCTTTCGAGAAACTGCTTTGTGTTCTGTAAGTTCATCTCACAGAGTTACAGCTTTCTCCTCAGTAAGACTTTCGCTAAGCCTGTTCTTGTGGAATCTGCAAAGTCATATTTGGAAGCCCATAGAGCGCTAAGGTGCAATAGAAATATCTTCCGTTAAAAACTGGAAAAAAGATTTCTGAGAAACTGCTTTGTGTTCTGTTAATTCATCTCACAGAGTTACAGCTTTCCTCTCCAGAATCCTTTCTCTAATACTGTTACTGTTTAATTTGCAAAGTGATATTTGGAAGCCAGTAGAGGGCTATGGTGAAAAAGGAAATATCTTCAGTTAGAAACTAGAAAGAAGCTTTCTGAGAAACTGCTTTGTGTTCTGTTAATTCATCTCACAGAGTTACAGCTTTCCACTCAAGAAGCCTTTCGTTACGACAGTTCTTGTGGAATTTGCAAAGTGATATTTGGAAGCCCTTAGAGGGCTACGGTAAAAAAGGAAATATCTTCAGTTAAAAACTGGAAAGAAGCTTTCTGGGAAACTGGTTTGTGTTCTGTTAATTCATCTCACAGCGTTACATGTTTTCCCTCAAGAAGCCTTTCGCTAAGACTGTTCTTGTGGAATTTGCAAAGTGATATTTGGAAGCCCATAGAGGGCTATGTGAAAAAGGAAATATCTTCAGATTAAAACTGGAAATAAGCTCTCTGAGAAACTTCCTTATGTTCTCTTAATTCATCTCACAGAGTAACAGCTTTCCACTCAAGAAGCCTTTCACTAAGACTGTTCTTTTTGAATTTGCAAAGTGAAATTTGGAAGCCCATAGAGGGTTATGGTGAAAAACGAAATATCTTCCTTTAAAAACGGAAAAGAATCTTTCTGAGAAACTGCTTTGTGTTCTGTTGGTTCATCTCACAGAGTTACAGCTTTCCCCTCCTGAAGCCGTTCAATTGGACTATTCTTCTGAAATTTTCAAAGTGATATTTGGAAACCCATAGAAGGCTATGGTGAAAAAGGAAATATCTTCCTTTAATAACTGGAAAGAAGCTTTCTGAGAAACTACTTTGTGTTCTGTTAATACATCTCACCGAGTTACAGCTTTCCTCTCAAGAAGCCTTTCTGTAAGGCTCTTCTTGTGGAATTTGCAAAGTGATATTTGGAAGCCCATAGAGGCCTACGGTGAAAAAGAAATATCTTTGGTTAAAACTGGAAGAAGGATTTCTGAAAGACTGCTTTGTGTTTTGTTAATTCATGTCACAGAGTTACAGCTTTCCCCTCCATAAGCCTTTCGCTAAGTCTGTTATTTTGGAATTTGCAAAGAGATATTTGGAAGCCCATAGAGGGCTTTGGTGAAAAAGGAAATATAATAAGATAAAAACTGAAAAGAAGCTTTCTGAGAAATGTTTTGGGTTCTGTTAATTCATCTCACAGAGTTACAGGTTTTAACTCAAGAAGCCCTTCGCTAAGACTGTTCTTGGGTAATTAGCAAAGTGATATTTGGAAGCTCTTAGAGGGCTATGCGAAAAAGGAAATATCTTCAGTTAAAAACTGGTAAGAAGCTTTCTGAGAAACTTCTTTTTGTTCACTTAATGCATCTCACAGAGTTACAGCTTTCCCTTCAAGAAGCCTTTCGCTAAGACTGTTCTTGTGGAATTTACAAAGTGAAATTTGGAAGCCGTTAGAGGGCTATAGTGAAAAAGGAAATATCTTCCGTTAAAAACCGAAAAGAAGACTTCTGAGAAATTGCTTTGTGTTCTGTTAGTTCATCTCACAGAGTTACAGCTTTCGTGTCAAGAAGCCTTTCACTAAGACTCTTCTTGTGAAATTTCAAAGTGATATTTGAGAATCCATAGAGGGCTATGGCGAAAAAGGAAATATGTTCAGTTAAAAACTTGAAAGAAACCTTCTGAGAAACTGCTTTGTGTTCTGTTAATTCAACTCACAGCGTTACAGCTTTCCCCTCAAGAAACGTTTCGCTAAGACTGTTCTTCTGGAATTTGCAAAGTGATATTTGTAATCCCATAGAGGGCTACGGTGAGAAAGGAAATATCCTATGATAAAAACTGAAAATAAGCTTTCTGAGAAACTGCTTTGTGTTCTGTTAATTCATCTCACAGAGTTACAGCTTTCCCCTCAAGAAGTCTTTCGCTAAGACTGTTCTTGTGGAATTTGGAAAGTGAAATTTGGACACGGTAGAGTGCTATGGTGAAAAGGGTAGAATCTTCCGTTAAAAACCGAAAAGAAGCTTTCTGAGAAACTGCTTTGCGTTCTGTTAGTTCATCTCACAGAGTTAGAGCTTTCCCCTCAAGAAGCCGTTCACTAGGACTATTATTTGTGAAATTTTTAAAGTGATATTTGGAAACATTTAGAGGAATATGGTGAAAAAAGAAATATATTCCGTTAAAAACTGTCAAAAAACTTTCTGAGAATCTACTGTGTATTCTGTTAATATATCTCAACGAGTTACAGCTTTCCTCTCAAGAAGACTTTCTTTAAGGCTGTTCTTGTGGAATTTGTAAAGTGACATTTGGAAGCCTATAGAGGGCTACGGTGAAAAAGGAAATATCTTCCGTTAAAAACTGGAAGGAATATTTCTGAGAAACTACTTTGTTTTCTGTTAATTCATCTCACAGAGTTACAGGTTTCCCCTCAAGAAGCCTTTCGGTAAGTCTGTTCTTGTTGAATTTCCAAAGTGATATTTGGAAGCCCATAGAAGGTTATGGTGAAAAAGGAAATAACTTCCGTTAAAAACTGGAAAGAAGCTTTCTGAAAAACTGCCGTGTGTTCTGGTAAAACATCTCACCGAGATACTGCTTTCCTCTCAAATAGCCCTTCGCTGAGACTGTTCTTGTGGGATTTGCGAAGTGATATTTGGAAGCCCATAGGGTGCTGTGGTGAAAAGGAAATATCTTCAGTTAAAAACTTGAAAGAAACTTTCTGAGGAACTGCTTTGTGTTCTGTTAATTAATCTCATAGAGTTACAGCTTTCCCCTCAAGAAACGTTTCGCTAAGACTGTTTTTGTGGAATCTGCAAAGTCATGTTTGGAAGCCCATAGAGCTCTAAGGTGAAAAAGGAAATTTATTCCGTTAAAAACTGGAAAGAAGATTTCTGAGAAACTGCTTTGTGTTCTGTTAATTTATCTCACAGAGTTACAGCCTTCCTCTCCAGAAGCCTATCGCGAAGACTATTCTTTTGGAATTTACAAAGTGATATTTGGAAGCCCATAGAGGGCTATGTGAAAAAGGAAATATCTTCAGTTAAAAAATTGGAAAGAAGCTTTCTGAAAAACTTCTTTTTGTTCTCTTAATGCATCTCACAGAGTTAAAGCATTTCCCTCAAGAATCCTTTCACTAAGACTGTTCTTGTGGAATTTACAAAGTGAAATTTGGAAGCCCATAGAGGGCTATGGTGAAAAAGGAAATATCTTCCGTTAAAAACCGAAAACAAGCTTTCTGAGAAACTTCTTTCTGTTTTGTTAGTTCATCTCACAGAGTTACAGCTTTCCCCTCAAGAAGCCGTTCACTAAGATTATTCTTGTGAAATTTTCAAAGTGATATTTGGAAACCCATAGAGGGCTATGGTGAAAAAGGAAATATTCTAAGACAGAAACTGAAAAGAAGCTTTCTGAGAAACTGCTTTGTGTTCTGTTAATACATCTCACAGAGTTACAGCTTTTCCCTCAAGAAGCCTTTTGCTAAGACTGTTCTTGTGGAATATGTAAAGTGATATTTGGAAGCCCATACAAGGCTATGGTGAAAAAGGAAATATCTTCAGTTAAAAATTGGATAGAAGCTTTCTGAGAAATTGCTTTGTGTTCTCTTAATTCATCTCACAAAGTTACAGCTTTCCCCTCAAGAAGCCGTTCACTAGGACTATTCTTGTTAAATTTTGAAACTGATATTTGGAAACCAATAGAGAGATATGGTGAAAAAGGAAATATCTACCATTAAAAGCTGGAAAGAAGCTTTCTGAGAAACTGCCGTGAGTTCTGTTCATACTTCTCACCGAGTTACAGCTTTCCTCTCAAGAAACCTTTCTCTAAGGCTGTTCTTGTGTAATTTGCAAAGTGAAATTTGGAAGCCCATAGAGGGCTATGGTGAAAAAGGAAATATCTTCCGTTAAAGACTGGAAAGAAGCTTTCTCAGAAACTGCTTTGTGTTCTGTTAATTCATCTCACAGAGTTACAGCTTTCCCCTCAAGGAGCAGTTCACTGAGACTGCTCTTGTGGAATTTGCGAAGTGATATTTGGATGCCCAGAGAGGGTTATGGTGAAAATGGAAATATTCTAAGATAAAAACCGAAAAGAAGCTTTCTGAGAAACTGCTTTGTGTTATGTAAATTCATCTCACAGAGTTACAGCTTTCCCCTCTGGAAGCCTTTCGCTAAGACTGTTCTTGTGGAAATTGGAAGGTGATATTTAGAGGCCCAGATAGGGCTATGGTGAAAAAGGAAATATCCTAATACAAAAACCGAAAAGAAGCTTTCAGAGAAACTGCTTTGTGTTCTGATAATTCATGTCAGAGCGTTACAGCTTTCCCGTCAAGAAGCCTTTCGATAAGGCTGTTCTTGTGGAATTTGCCAAGTGATATTTGGAAGCCCATAGAGGGCTATAGTGAAAAAGGAAATATCTTCTGTTAAAAAATGGAAAGAAGCTTTCCGAGAAACCGCTTTGTGGTCTGTTAATTCATGTCACAGAGTTATAGCTTTCCTCTCAAGAAGCCTTTCGCTAAGTCTGTTCTTGTGGAATTTGCAAAGTGATATTGGGAAGACCCTAGAGGGCAAAGGTGAAAAAGGAAATATCTTCAGTTAAAAACTGGAAAGGAGCTTTCTGAGCAACTGCTTTGTGTTCTGTTAATTCATCTCACAGAGTTACATCTTTTCCCTCTAGAAGCCTTTCCCTAAAACTGTTCTTGTGGAATTTCGAAAGTGATATATAGAAGCCCATAGCGGTCTTTGGTGAAAAAGGAAATAGCCTAAGATAAAAACTACAAATAAGCTTTGTGAGAAACTGCTTTGTGTTCTGTTAATTCGTCTCACAGAGTTACAGCTTTCCCCTCAAGAAGCCTTTCGCTAAGACTGTTCTTGTGGAATTTAGAACGTGATATTAGAAGCCCATAGAGGGCTATGGTAAAAAAGGAAATATCCTACGTTAAAAAATGGAAAGAAGCATTCTGAGAAACTGCTTTGTGTTCTGTTATTTCACTTCACAGAGTTACAGATTGCCCCTCAAGGAGCATTTCGCTAAGACTGTTCTTGTAGAATTTGCAAAGTGATACGTGGAAGCCCATACAGGGCTTTGGTGAAAAAGGAAATATCTTCCGTTAAAAGCTGGAAAGAAGCTTTCTGAGAAACTTCTTTGTGTTCTGTTAATTCATCTCACAGAGTTACATATTCCCCTTCAAGAAGCCTTTCGCTAAGACTGTTCTTGTGGAATTTGCAAAGTAATATTTGGAAGCCCAAACAAGTCTATGTTGAAAAAGGAAATATCTTGCTTTAAAAACTGGAAACAGTCTTTCTGAGAAACTGCTTTGTGTTCTGTTAATGCAACTCACAGAGTTACAGCTTTCCCTTCAAGAAGCCTTTCGCTCAGACAGTTCTTGTAGAATTTGCAAAGTGATATTTGGAAGTTCATAGAGAGCTATGGTGAAAAAGGAAATATCCTAAGATAAAAACTGAAAACAATCTTTCTGAGAAACTGCTTTGTGTTCTGATAATTCATTTCACAGAGTTACAGCTTTCGCCTCAAGAAGCCTTTCACTAACGCTGTTCTTGTGCAATATGCCAAGTGATATTTGGAAGCCCTTAGAGGGCTGTAGTGAAAAAGGAAATATCTTCCGTTAAAAACTGGAAAGAAGCTTTCTGAGAAATTGCTTTGTGTTCTGTTAATTCATCTCACAGAGTTACAGCATTCCCCTCAAGAAGCCTTTCACTAAGTCTGTTCTTATGGAATTTGCAAAGTGATATTTGGAAGCCAATAGAAGGCTATGGTGAAAAAGGAAATATTTTCAGCTAAAAACTGGAAAGAAGCTCTCTGAGAAACTACTTTGTGTTCTGTTAATTCATCTCACAGAGTTACAGCTTTCCCATCAGGAAGTCTTTCGCTAACACTGTTCTTGTGGAATTTGCAAACTGATATATGGAAGTCTATAGAGGGCTATGGTGAAAAAGGAAATATCTTCCGTTAAAAACAGGAAAGAAGCTTTCTG
Source organism: Chlorocebus sabaeus (assembly GCF_047675955.1). NCBI lineage: Eukaryota > Metazoa > Chordata > Mammalia > Primates > Cercopithecidae > Chlorocebus > Chlorocebus sabaeus. The sequence continues at coordinate 245,741 of NW_027327488.1, read as the reverse complement.
ATTACAGCTTTCCCCTCAAGAAGCCTTTCACTAAGACTCTTCTTGTGGAATATTGAATGTGATATTTGGAAGCCCTTAGAGGGCTATGGTGAAAAAGGAAATATCTTCCGTTAAAAACTGGAAAGAAGCTTTCTGAGAAACTGCTTTGTTTTCTGATAATTCAACCCACAGAGTTACAGCTTTCCGCTCAGGAACCCTTTCCCCAAGACAGTTCTTGTGGAATTTGGAAAGTGATATTTAGAAGCCCAAAGAGAGCTGTGGTGTAAAAGGAAATATCTTAAGATAAAAAGTGAAGAAAAGCTCTCTGAGAAACTGCTTTGTGTTCCGTTAATTCATTTCACAGAGTTACAGCCTTCCCCTCAAGAAGCCTTTCGCTAAGACTGTTCTTGTGGAATTTGGAAAGTGATATTTGGAAGCTCATAGAGGGATATGGTGAAAAAGGAAATACCTTCAGTTAAAAACTGGAAAGAAGTTTTCTGAGAAACTGCTTTGTGTTCTGTTAATTCATGTCACAGAGTTACAGCTTTCCCCTCAAGAAGCCTTACGCTGAGACTGTTCTTGTGGAATTTGCAAAGTGATATCTGGAAGCCCATAGAGGGCTTGGTGAAAAAGAAAATATCTTCCGTAAAAAACTGCAAAGAAGCTTTCTGAGAAACTGCTTTGTGTTCTTTTAATTCATCTCACAGAGTTACAGCTTTCCCCTCAAGAAGCCTTTCGCTAAGGCTGTTCTTGTGGAATTTGCAAAGTGATATTTGGAAGCACATAGAGAGCTTTCGTTAAAAAGGTAATATCTTCAGTTAAAAACTGGAAAGAAGCTTTCTGAGAAACTGCTTTGTGTTCTCTTATTTCATTTCACAGAGTTACAGCTTTCTCCTCCAGAAGCCTTTCGCTAAGGCTGTTCTTGAGGAATTTCCAAAGTGATATTTGGAAGCCCATAGAGGGTTATGGCGAAAAAGGAAATATCCTAATATAAAAACCGTAAAGAAGCTTTCTGAGAAACTGCATTGTGTTCTCTTAATTCATCTCACAAAGTTACAGCTTTCCCGTCAAGAAGCCGTTCACTAAGACAGTTCCTGTGGAATTTGCAAGGTGATAGTTGGAAGTCCATAGTGGGCTACGGTGAAAAAGGAAGTATGTTCCGTTAAAAACTGGAAAGAATCTTTCTGAGAAACTGCTTTGTGTTCTGTTAATTCATCTCACTGAGTTACAGCTTTCCCTTCGAGAAGCCTTTAGCTAAGACTGCTCATGTGGAATTTGCAAACTGATATTTGAAATCCCATAGAGGGCTATGGTGAAAAAGGAAATAGCCTATGATAAAAACTGAAAAGAAGGATTCTGAGAAACCGTTTTGTGTTATGTTAATTCATCTTACAGAGTTCCAGCTTTCCCCTCAAGAAGCCTTTCGCTAAGAATGTTCTTGTGTAATTTACAAAGTGATATTTGGAACCCCTAGAGGGCTATGGTGAAAATGGAACTATCGTAAGATAAAAACCGAAAAGAAGGTTTCTGAGAAACTGCTTTGTGTTCTGTTAGTTCATTTCACAGAGTTACAACTTTCCCCTAAAGAAACCTTTCGCTAAGACTGTTCTTGTGGAATTTTCAAAGTGATATTTGGAAGCATCTAGAGGGCTATGGTGAAAAACGAAATATCTTCCGTTAAAAATTAGAAAGAAGATTTCTGAGAAATTGCTTCATGTTCTTTTAATTCATCTCACAGAATTACAGCTTTCCCCTCCAGAATCCTTTCGCTAAGACTGTTCTTGTGGAATTTGCAAAATGTTTTTGGAAGCCCTTAGACGGCTATGGTGGAAAAGGAAATATCCTAAGATAAAAACTGAGAAAAAGCTTTCTGAAAAACTGTTTTGTGTTCTGTTAATTCATCTCAAAGAGTTAGAGTTTTTCCCTTAAGAAACCTTTCGCTAAGTCTGTACTTGTGGAATGTGTAAAGTGATATTTGGAAGCCCATAGTGGGCTAGGGTGAAAAAGAAAAAATCTTCGGGTAAAAACTGGAAAGAAGCTTTCTGAGAAACTGCTTTGTGTTCTGTTAATTCATCTCACAGAGTTACAACTTTCCCTTCAAGAAGCCGTTCACCAAGACTTTTCTTGTGGAATTTGCAAAGTGATATGTGGAGGCCCATTGAGGGCTATGGTGAAAAAGAAAACAACCTAAGATAAAAACTGAAATTAAGCTTTCTGTGAAACTGCTTTGTGTTATGTTAATTCACGTCACAGAGTTACAGCTTTCCCCTCAATAAGTCGTTCACTAAGACTGTTCTTGTGAAATTTGCAAAATGATATTTGGAAGCCCATTGAGGGCTATTGTGAAAATGGAAATATCCAAAGATAAAAACCGAAGAGAAACTGTCTGAGAAACTGCTTTTTTTTTTTTTTTTTTTTTTTTTTGAGACGGAGTCTCGCTCTGTCGCCCAGGCTGGAGTGCAGTGGCGCAATCTCGGCTCACTGCAAGCTCCGCCTCCCGGGTTCACGCCATTCTCCTACCTCAGCCTCCCGAGTAGCTGGGACTACAGGCGCCCGCCACTGCGCCCGGCTAATTTTTTTTCTATTTTTTAGTAGAGACGGGGTTTCACCATGGTCTCGATCTCCTGACCTTGTGATCCACCCGCCTCGGCCTCCCAAAGTGCTGGGATTACAGGCGTGAGCCACCGCGCCCGGAAACTGCTTTGTGTTGTGTTAGTTTATCTCACAGAGTTACAGCTTTCCCATCAAGAAGTCGTTCACTAAGACTGTTCTTGTGAAATTTGCAAAGTGATATTTGGAAGCTCATAGAGGGCTATCGTGAAAATGAAAATATCTTCCGTTAAAAACTGGAAAGAAGCATTCTGAGAAACTGCCGTGTGTTCTGTTAATACATCTCACCGAGTTACAGCTTTTCCGTCAAGAACCCTCACGCTAAGACTGTTCTTGTGGAATTTGCAAAGTGATATTTGGAAACCCTTAGAGTGCTATGGTGAAAAAGCAAATATCTTCCGTTAAAAACTGGAAGGAAGATGGCTGAGAAACTGCTTTGTGTTCTGTTAATTCATCTCACAGAATTACAGCTTTTCCCTCAGAAGCCTTTCGCTAAGATTGTTCTTGTAGAACTTGCAAAGTGATATTTAGAAGCCCATATAGGGCTACGGAGAAAAAGGAAATATCCTCCGTTAAAAACTGCAAAGCAGCTTTCTGAGAAACTGCTTTATGTTCTGTTAATTCATCTCACAGAGTTACAGTTTACCCTCAAGCAGCCGTTCACTCAGACTGTTCTTGTGGAATTTGCAAAGCGATATTGGAAGCCCGTAGAGGGTTATGGCGAAAAAGTATATATCCTAAGATAAAAACAGAAAAGAAGCTTTCTGAGAAATTGCATTGTGTTCTCTTAATTCATCTAACAGAGTTACAGCTTTCCCCTCAAGAAGCCATTCACTAAGACTGTTCCTGTGGAATTTGCAAGGTGATAGTTGGAAGCCCATACAGGGCTACGGAGAAAAAGGAAATATGTTGCGTTAAATACTGCAGACAATTTTTCTAGGAAACTACTTTGTGTTCTCTTAATTCATCTCACAGGGTTACAGTTTTCCCCTCATGAAGCCTTTCGTTAAGACTGTTCTGGAATATGCAAAGTGATATTTGGAAGCCCATAGAGGGCTTTGGTGAAAAAGGAAATATCCTAAGATAAAAAATGAAAAGAAGGTTTCTGAGAAACCGCTTTGTGTTCTGTTAGTTCATCTCACAGATTTACAGCTTTACCGTCCAGAATCCTTTCGCTAAGAGTGTTCTTGTGGAATTTGCAACATGATATTTTCCAAAATGCTTTGGAAGCCCATAGAGGGCTATGCTGAAAAAGGAAATATCCTAAGATAAAAACTGAAAAGAAGCTTTCTGAGAAACTGCTTTGGGTTCTGTTAACTCATCTCAGAGAGTTACGGCTTTCCATTCAAGAAGTCTTTCACAAAGACAGATCTTGTGTAATTTGAAAAGTGATATTTGGAAGACCATAGATGGCTATGTTGAAAAAGGAAATATAGTAAGATAAAATCCGAAAAGAAGCTTTTTGAGAAACTGCTTTGTGTTCTGTTAATTCATCTCAGAGTGTTACAGATTTCCCCTCAAGGGGCATTTCACTAAGACTGTTCTTCTGAAATTTGGAAAGTGATATTTAGAATCCCATAGAGGGCTATGGTGAAAAAGTAATTATTTTCCATTAAAAACTGGAAAGAAGCTTTCTGAGAAACTGCTTTGTGTTCTGTTAATTCATCTCACAGAGTTACAACATTTCCCTCTAAAAGCCTTTCGCTGAGGCTGTTGTTGTCCACTTTGCAAAGTGATATTTGGAAGCCCATAGAGGGCTATGGTGAGAAAGGAAATATCTTCAGTTAAAATCTGGAAAGAAGCTTTCTGAGAAACTGCCATTTGTTCTGATTATAGACCTCACCTAGTTACAGCTTTCCCCTCAAGAAGCTTTTCGCTAACGCTGTTCTTTTGGGATTTGCAAAGTGATATTTGGAAGCCCGTAGAGCGCTATGCTGAAATAGGAAGTATCTTCATTTAAAAAGCGGAAAGACGCTTTCCGAGAAACTCCTTTTTGTTCTGTTAATTCACCTCAGAGAGTTACAGCTTTCCCCTTAATAATTCTTTCACTAAGACTGTTGTTGTGGAATTTGCAAAGTGAGATTTGGAAGCCCATAGAGGGCTATGGTGAAAAAGGAAATATCGTAAGATAAAAACTGAAAAGAAGCTTTCTGAGAAACTGCTTTGTGTTCTGTTAATTCATCTCACATAGTTACAACATTTCCCTCTAAAAGCCTTTCGCTAAGACTGTTCTTGTGGAATTTGCAAAGTGATATTTGGAAGCCCATGGAGCGTTATGTTGAAAAAGGAAATATCTTCAGTTAAAAACTGAAAAGAAGCTGTTTGAAAAACTGCCTTGTGTTCTGTTAATTCATCTCATAGAGTTACAACTTTCCCTTCAGGAAGCCTTTCGCTAAGACTGTTCTTGTGAAACTTGCAAAGTGATATTTGGAAGCCCATGGAGGGCTATGGAATAAAGGAAAAATCCTCCGTTAAAAACTGAAAAGAAGCTTTCTGAGAAACTGCTTTGTGTTCTGTTAATTCATCTCGCAGAGTTACAGCTTTTCCTTCAAGAAGCCGTTCACTAAGACTTTTCTTGTGGAATTTGCAAAGTGATATTTGGAGGCCCATAGATGGCTAAGGTGAAAAAGAAAACATCCAAAGATAAAAACTGAAATGAAGCTTTCTGTGAAACTGCTTTGTGTTCTGTTAATTCATCTCACAGAGTTACAACTTTCCCTTCAAGAAGTCATTCACAAAGACTGTTCTTGTGAAATTTGCAAAATGATATTTGGAAGCCCAGAGAGGGCTACGGTGAAAATGGAAATATCCTAAGATAAAAACCGAAAAGAAGCTGTCTGAGAAACTGCTTTCTGTTGTGTTAGATTATCTCACAGAGTTACAGCTTTCCCCTCAAGAAGTCGTTCACTAAGACTGTTCTTGTGGAATTTGCAAAGTGATATTTGGAAGCCCTTAGAAGGGTATGGTGAAAATGAATATATCTGCCGTTAAAAACTGGAAAGAAGCATTCTGAGAAACTGCCGTGTGTTCTGTTAATACATCTCACCGAGTTACAGCTTCCTTCTCAAGAAGCCTTTCGCTAAGACTGTTCTTGTGGGAATTGCAAAGTGATATTTGGAAGCCCGTAGAGGGCTATGGTGAAAAAGGAAATATGTTGCGTTAAATACTAGAAAGAATGTTTCTGAGAAACTGCTTTGTGTTCTGTTAATTCATCTCACAGAGTTACAGCTTTCCTCTCAAGAAGACTTTCGCTAAGACTCTTCATGTGCAATTTGCAAAGTGATATTTGGAATCCCATAGAGGGCTATGGTGAAAAAGGAAATATCTTCCGTTAAAAACTGGAAAGAAGCATTCTGAGAAAATGCCGTGTTTTCTGTTAATACTTCTCACTGAGTTACAGCTTTCCTCTCAAAACGACTTTCGCTGAGACTGTTCTTGTGGGATTTGCAAAGTGATACTTGGAAGCCCATAGAGGACCCTGGTGAGAAAGGAAACATCTTCCGTTAAAAACTGGGAAGAAGATTTGTGAGAAAATGCTTTGTGTTCTGTTAATTCATCTCACAGAATTAGAGTTTTGCCCTCAAGAAGCCTTTCGCTAAGAATGTTCTTGTGGAATTTGCAAAGTGATATTTGGAATCCCATAGAGGGCTAAGGTGATAAAAGAAATATCTTCCAATAAAAACTGGAAAGAAGATTTCTGAGAAACTGCTTTGTATTCTGTTAACGCATCTCACAGAGTTACAGCTCTCCCATCCAGAAACCTTTCGCAAACACTGTTCTTGGGGAATTTGCAAAGTGATATTTGGAAGAGCAGAGAGAGCTATGGTGAAAAAGGAAATATCCTAAGATAAAAACTGAAAGAAGCTATCTGAGAAACTGCTTTGTGTTCTGTTAATTCATCTCACAGTGTTACAGCTTTCACCTCAAGAAGCCTTTCGTTGAGTCTGTTCTTGTGGAATTTGCAAAGTGATATTTGGAAGCTCCTAGAGGGCTATGGTGAAAAAGGAAGTATCCTAAGATAAAAACTGAAAAGAAGCTTTCTGAGAAACTGCATTGTGTTTTCCTTATTGATCTCACGGAATTATAGATTTCCCCTCCAGAAGCCTTTCGCTAAGACTGTTCTTGTGGAATTTGCAACATGATATTTGGAAGCCCGTAGTGGGCTATGGTGAAAAAGGAAATATCTTCCGTTAAAAACTGGAAAGAAGATTTCTGAGAAACTCCTTTGTGTTCTGCTAATACATCTCAAGGAGTTACAGCTTTCCCCTCAAGAAGCCGATCACTAAGACTGTTCTTGTGGAATTTGCAAAGTGATATTTGGAAGCCCATAGAGGGCTATGGTGAAAAAGGAAATATCTTCCCTTAAAAACTGGAAATAAGCTTTCTGAGAAACTGCCATGTGTTCTCTTAATGCACCTCACCGAGTTTCAGCTTTCCCCTCAAGAAGACTTTCGCTAGGACTGTTCTTGTGGGATTTGCAAAGTGATATTAGGAAGTCCATAGAGGGCTATGGTGAAAAAGGAAATTTCTTCCGTTAAAAACTGGAAAGAATATTTCTGAGAAATTGCTGTTTGTTCTGTTAATTCATCTTACAGTGTTACAGCTTCACCTCCAGAGGCCTTTCGCTAAGACTGTTCTTGTGGAATTTGCAAAGTGATATTATATGGGCTTATATGGAAGCCCATATAAGGCCATTTTGAAAAAGGAATTATTCTAAGATTGAAACTGAAAATAAGTTTTCTGAGAAACTGCTTTGTGTTCTGTCAATTCAACTCACAGTGTTACAGCTTTCCCCTCAAGAAGCCTTTTGCTAAGGCTGTTGTTGTGAAATTTTCAAAGTGATATTTCGAAGCCCATAGAGGGCTATGGTGAAAAAGGAAATATCTTCCGTTAAAAACTTGAGAGTAGCTTTCAGAGAATCTGCAGTGTGTTATGTTAATACATCTCACCGAGTTATAGCTTGACCCTCAAGAAGCCTTTCACTAAGACTGTTCTTGTGGGATTTGCAAAGTTATCTTTGGAAGCCCATACAGGGCTATGGTGAAAATTGAAATATCTTCAGTTAAAAAGTGGAAAGAAGCTTCTGAGAAACTGCTTTGTGTTCTGTTAATTCATTTCACAGAGTTACAGCTTTCCCCTCAAGAAGCCTTTCACTAAAACTGTTCTTGTGGAATTTGCAAAGTGATCTTTGGAAGCCCAAAGTGGGCTATGATGAAAAAGGAAATATTCTAAGATAGAAACCGAAAAGAAGATTTCTGAGAAACTGCTTTGTGTTCTGTTAATTCATCTCACAGGCTTACAGCTTCCATTCCAGAAGCCTTTCGCTAAGACTGTTCTTGTGGAATTTGCAAAGTGATATTTGGAAGCCCATACAGGGCTATGGTGAAAAAGGAAATATCTTCAGTTAAAAATTGTAAAGAAGCTTTCTGAGAAACTGCTTTGTGTTCTGCTAATTCATCTCACAGAGTTACAGCCTTCCCCTCATGAAGCCTTTCGCTTAGGCTGTTCTTGTGGAATTTTGAAAGAGATATTTAGAAGCCCATAGAGGGCTATGGTGAAAAAGGAAATATCTTCCGTTAAAAACTGGAAAGAAGCTTTCTGAGAAGCTGCTATGTGTTCTGTTAATTCATCTCACAGAGTTACACACTTTCCCCTCAGGAAGCCTTTCGCTAAGACTGTTCTTGTGGAATTTGCAAAGTGTTATTTGGAAGACCTTAAGGGGCTATGGTAAAAAGGAAATATCTTCCGTTAAAAACTGGAAAGAAGATTTCTAAGAAACTACTTTGTGTTCTGTTAGTTCATCTCACAGAGTTACAGATTTCCCCTCCAGAAGCCCTTAACTAAGACTCTTCTTTAGGAATTTGCAAAGTGATATTTGGTAGCCCAAAGTGGGCTAGGGTGAAAAAGGTAATATCTTCAGTTAAAAACTGAAAAGAAACATTCTGAGAAACTGCTTTGTGTTCTGTTTTATCTCAAAGAGTTACACCTTTCCCCTCAAGAAGCCTTTCGCTAAGACTGCTCTTGTGTAATTTGCAAAGTGATATTTAGAAGCCCTCAGAGGGCTATGGTGAAAAAGGAAATATCCTAAGATAAAAACTGAAAAGAACCTTTCTGAGAAACTGCTTTCTGTTCTCTTAGTTTATCTCACAGTGTTACAGCTTTCCGCTCAAGGAGCCGTTCACTAAGACTGTTCTTGTGGAATTTACCAAGTGACATTTGGAAGCCCTTAGAGGACTATAGTGAAAAAGTAAATATCCTAAGATAAAAACTGAAAATAAACTTTCTGAGAAACTGCTTTGATTTCTGTTAATTCAACTCACAGAGTTACAGCTTTACCCTCAAGAAGCCTTTCGCTAAGGCTGCTGTTGTGGTATTTGCAAAGTGATATTTGGAAGCCATTAGAGGGCTACGGTGAAAAAGGAAATATCTTCAGTTAAAAACTGAAAAGAAGCTTTCTGAGAAACTGCTGTGTGTTCTGTTAATTCATCGCAAAGAATTAGAGCATTCCCCTGAAGACACATTCCGCTAAGACTGTTCTTGTGGAATTTGCTAAGTGATAATTGGGAGCCCATAGATGGCTATGGTGAAAAAGGAAATATCCTAAGATAAAAACCGAGAAGAAGCTTTCTGAGAAACTGCTTTGTGTTCTTTTAGTTAATCTCACAGTGTTACCACTTTCCCCTCAAGAAGCCATTCAGTAACACTGTTCTTGTGAAATTTTCAAAGTGATATTTGGAAGCACTTATTGGGCTATGTTGAAAAACAAAATATCTTCTTTTAAAAACTAGAAAGAAGCACTCTGAGAAACTGCCGCGCGTTCTGTTAATATATCTCACAGAGTTACAGTTTCTCCACAAGAAGCCTTTCGCTGAGACTGTTCCTGTGGGATTTGCATAGTGATATTTGGAAACCCATAGAGGGCTATGGTGAAAAAGGAAATATCCTAAGATAAAAACTGGAAAGAAGATTTCTGAGAAACTGCTTTGTGTTCTGTTAGTTCATCTCACCGATTTACAGCTTTCCCCTCAAGAAGCCGTTCACTAAGACTGTTCTTGTGGAATTTGCAAAGTGATATTTGGAAGCCCATAGAGGGCTACGGTGAAAAAGGAAATATCTTCGGTTAAACCTGGAACGAAGATTTCTGAGAAACTGCTTTGTGTTCTGTTAATTCATCTCACAGAGTTACAGCTTTACCCTAAAGAAGTCTTTGGCTAAGACTGTTCTTGTGGAATTTGCAAAGTGATATTTCGAAGCCCTTAGAGGGCTATGGTGAAAAAGGAAATACCCTAAGATAAAAACTGAAAAGAAGCTCTCTGAGAAACTGCTTTGTTTTCTGTTAAATCAACTCACAGAGTTACAGCTTTCCCCTCAAGAACACTTTTGCAAAGACTGTTCTTGTGGAATTTGCAAAGTGATATTTGGAGGCCCATAAATGGCTATGGTGAAAAAATAAATATATTCCGTTAAAAACTGGAAAGAAGATTTCTGAGAAACTGCTTTGAGTTCTGTTAATTCATCTCAAGAGTTACAGCTTTTCCCTCAAGAAGCCTTTCGATAAGACTGTTTTTGTGGATTTTGCAAAGTGATATTTGGAAGCCCATTGAGGGCTTTGCTGAAAAAGGAAATATCCTAAGATAAAAACTAAAAAGAAGCTTTCTGAGAAACTGCTTTGTGTTCTGTTAATTCATCTCACAGAGTTACAGCTTTCCCCTCCGGAAGTCTTTGGCTAAGACTGTTCTTGTGGAATTTGCAAAGTGATATTTCGAAGCCCTTAGAGGGTTATGGTGAAAAAGTAAATACCCTAAGATAAAAACTGAAAAGAAGCTTTCTGAGAAACTACTTTGTTTTCTGTTAAATCAACTCACAGAGTTACAGCTTTCCCCTCAAGAAGCCTTTCGCAAAGACTGTTCTTTTGGAATTTGCAAAGTGATATTTGGAGGCCCATAAACGGCTACGGTGAAAAAATAAATATATTCCGTTAAAAACTGGAAGGAAGATTTCTGAGAAACTGCTTTGAGTTCTGTTAATTCATCTCACAGAGTTACAGCTTTTCCCTCAAGAAGCCTTTTGATAAGACTGCTTTTGTGGATTTTGCAAAGTGATATTTGGAAGCCCATTGAGGGCTTTGCTGAAAAATGAAATATCCTAGGATAAAAAATAAAAAGAAGCTTTCTGAGAAACTGCTTTGTGTTCTGTTAATACATCTCACAGAGTTACAGCTTATCCCTCCAGAATCCTTTCGCTAAGACTGTTCTTGTTGAATTTGCAAAGTGTAATTTGGACGCCCATGGATGGCTATGGTGAAATAGGAAATATTTTCCGTTAAAAACTGGAAAGAAGCTTTCTGAGAAACTGTTTTGTGTTCTGTTAATTCATCTCACAACGTTACAGCTTTCCCCTCAAGAAGCCGTTAACTAAGATTGCTCTTGTGGAATTTGCAATGTGATATTTGGAAGACCCTAGAGGGCTATGGTGAAAAAGGAAATAGCCTAAGATAAAAACTGAAAAGAAGCTTTCGGAAAAAGTGCTTTGTGTTCTGTCAATTCAACTCACAGAGTTACAGCTTTCCCCTCAAGAAGACTTTCGCTAAGGCTGTTGCTGTGGAATTTGCAAAGTGATATTTGGACGCCCATACAGGGCTTTGGTTAAAAAGGAACTATCTTCCATTAAAAACTGGAAGGAAGCTTTCTGAGAAACTGCTTTGTGTTCTGTTAATTCATCTCACAGAGTTGCAGCTTTCCCCTGTAGAAGCCTTTCGCTGAGACTGTTCTTGTGGGATGTGCAAAGTGATATTTGGAAGCCCATTGAGGGCTATGGTGAAAAAGGAAATATCTTCAGTTAAAAACTGGAAATAAGTTTTCTGAGAAACTGCTTTGTGTTCCGTTAATTTATCTCACAGAGTTACAGCTTTCGCCTCAAGAAGCCTTTTGCTAAGACTGTTCTTTTGGCATTTCCAAAGTGATATTTGGAAGCCCATAGATTGCTATGGTGAAAAATGAAATATCTTCCGTTAAAAACTGAAAAGAATCTTTCTGAGAAACTGCTTTGTGTTCTGTTAAGTCGTCTCAGAGAGTTACAGCTTTCCACTCCAGAAACGTTTCGCTAAGACTGCTGTTTTGGAATTTGCAAACTGATATTTCGAGGCCCATTCAGGGCTATGGTGAAAAAGGAAATATCCTAAGATAAAAACTGAAAAGAAGCTTTCATAGAAACTGCTTTGTGTTTTGTTAATTCATCTCACAGAGTTACATATTTCCCTTCCAGAAGCCTTTCGCTAAGTCTGTTCCTGTGGTATTTGCAAAGTGATATTTGGAAGCTCATAGAGGGCTATGATGAAAAAGGAAATATATTCACTTAAAAACTGAAAAGAAGCTTTCTGAGAAACTGCCGTGTGTTCTGTTAAGTATACATCTGACCGAGTTACAGCTTTCCCCACAAGAAGCCTTTGCTAAGAATATTATTGTGGGACATTCAAAGTCATATTTGGAAGCCCATAGAGGGCTAAGGTGAAAAAGGAAATATCTTCCGTTAAAAACTGGACAGAAGCTTTCTGAGAAAGTGCTTTGTGTTCTATTAATTCATCTCACAGAGTGACAGCTACCCCTCAAGAAGCTTTTCACTAAGACTTTTCTTGTGGGATTTGCAAAGTGATATTTGGAAGCCCAGAGAGAGCTATGGAGAAAAAGGAAATATTCTAAGATAAAAACTGAAAAGAAGCTTTCGGAGAAACTGCTTGCTGTTCTGCTTATTCAACTCACAGAGTTTCAGCTTTTCCGTCAAGAGGCCTTTCGCTAAGACTGTTCTTGTGGCATTTGCAAAGTGATATTTCTAACCCATAGAGGGCTATGGTGAAAAAGCAAAAAATCCTAAGATAAAAACTGAAAAAGAAGCTTTCTGAGAAACTGCTTTGTGTTCTGTTAGTTCATCTCACAGAGTTAGAGCTTTCCCCTCAAGAAGTCGTGCACTAAGACTGTTCTTGTGAAATTTCAACAGTGATATTCAGAAGGCCATAGAGGGCTACGGTGAAAAAGGAAATATCCTATGTTAAAAACTGGAAAGAAGCTATCTGAGATACTGCCGTGTGTTCTGTTAATACATCTCACCGAGTTACAGCTTTTCCCACAAGAAGACTTTCGCTAAGTCTGTTCTTGTGGGATTTGCAAAGTGATATTTGGAAGCCCATAGAGGGCTATGGTGAAAAGGAAATATCTTCAGTTAAATACTGGAAAGAAACTTCTGAGAGACTGCTTTGTGTTCTGTTAATTCATCTCACAGAGTTACAGCTTTCACTTCCAGAAGCCATACACTAAGACTGTTCTTGTGGAATTTGCAAATTGATATGTGGAAGCCCAAAAAAAGTTATCTTGAAAAAGGAAATATTCTAAGATAAAAACTAAAAAGAAGCTTTCTGAGAAACTGCTTTGTGTTCTGTTAATTTATCTCACAGAGTTACAGCTTTCCCTTCAAGAAGCCTTTCGCTAAGTCTGTTCTTGTAGAATTTCCAAAGTGATATTTGGAAGACCATAGAGGGCTATGGTGAAAAAGGAAATATCTTCCGTTAAAAACTGGAAAGAAGCTTTCTGCAAAACTGCTTTGTGTTCTGTTAATTCATCTCACAGAGTTACAGATTTCCCTTCAAGAAGCCTTTCGCTAAGGCAGCTCTGGTGGATTTTGGAAAGTGATATTTGGAAGATCATAGCGGGCTATGGTGAAAAAGGAAATATCTTCAGTTAAAAACTGGAGAGAAGCTTTCTGAGAAACTGCTTTGTGTTCTGTTAATTCATTTCACAGAGTTACTGCTTTCCCCTCAAGATGCCTTTCGGTAAGACTGTTCTTGTGGAATTTGCCAAATGATATTTGGAATCCCCTAAAGGGCTACGATGAAAAAGGAAATATCTTCCATTAATAACTGGAAAGAAGCTTTCTGAGAAACTGCTTTGTGTTCTGTTAATTCATCTCACAGAGTTACAGCTTTCCCCTCAAGAAGACTTTCGCTAAGACTGTTCTTCTGGAATTTGGAAAGTGATACTTGGAAGCCCATAGAGGGCGATGGTTGAAAAGGAAATATCTTATTTAAAAACAGGAAAGAAGCTTTGTGAGAAACTTCTATGTGTTCTGTTAATTCATCTCACAGAGTTACATCTTTCCCCTTAATAAGCCGGTCACTAAGACTGTTCTTGTGGAATTTGCAAAGTGATATTTGGAAGCCCATAGAGGACTGTGATGAAAAAGGAAATATCTTCCGTTAAAAACTGTAAAGAAGCTTTCTGCGAAACTGCTTTGTGTTCTGTTAATTCTTCCCTCAGAGTTACAGCTTTGCACTCTAGAAGCCTTTCGCTAAGACTGTTCTTGTGGAATTTGCAAAGTCATATTTGTAAGCCCATAGAGGGCTACGGAGAAAAAGGAAATATCCTAAGATAACAACTGAAAAGAAGCTTTCTCAGAAACTGCTTTGTGTTCCGTTAATTCGTCTCACAGAGTTACAGCTTTGCCTTCAAGATTCCGTTCACTAAGACTGTTCTTGTGAAATTTGCAAAGTGATATTTGGAAGCCCATAGAGTGCTATGGTGAAAAAGGAAATATCTTCCCTTAAAAATTGGAAAGAATATTTCTGAGAAACTGGTTTGTGTTCTGTTAATTCATCTCACACAGTTACAGCTTTCCCCTCAATAAGTGATTCGCTAAGACTGTTCGTGTGGAATTTGCAAAGTCATATTTGGAACCCCTTAGAGAGCTATGGTGAAAAAGGAAATATCCTATGAAAAAAACTAAAAATAAGGTGTCTGAGAAATTGCTTTGTGTTCTGTTAATTCATCTCACAGCGTTACTGCTTTCCCCTCAAGAACCTTTTTGCTAAGAGTGTTCTTGTGTAACTTGCAAAGTGATATTTGGAAGCCCATAGAGGGCTATGGTGAAAAAGGAAATATCTTCAGTAAAAAACTGGAAAGAGGCTTTCTGAGAAGCTGCTTTGTGTTCTGTTAATTCATCTCACAGAGTTACAGCTTTCCCGTCAAGAAGCCTTTCTCTAATACTTTTCTTGTGGAATTTGCAAAGTGATATTTGGAAACCCATAGAGGGCTAGGGTGAAAAAGGAAATATCTTCAGTTAAAAACTGAAAAGATGCTTTTTGAGAAACTGCTCTTTCTTCTGTTAATTCATCTCACACAGTTACAGCATTCCCCACAAGAAGCCATTCGCTAAGACTGTTCTTGTGGAATTTGCAAAGTGGGATTTGGAAGCCCATAGAGGGCTATGGTGAAAAAGGAAATATCTTCTGTTAAAAACTGGAAAGAAGCTTTCTGAGAAAATGCTTTGTGTTGCGATAATTCATCTCACAGAGTTACAGCTTTCCCCTCAAGAAGCATTTCGCTTACACTGTTCTTGTGGAATTCGCAAAGTGATACTTGGAAGCCCATAGAGGGTTACGGTGAAAATGAAATATCTTCCCTTAAAAAGTGGAAAGAAGGTTTCTGAAAAACTGCTTTGTGTTCTGTTAATACATCTCACAGAGTTACAGCTTTCTTCTCAAGAAACCGTTCACTAAGACTGTTTTTTTGAAAATTTCAAATAATATTTGGAAGCCCATAGAGGGCTATGGTGAAAAAGGAAATATCCTAAGATAAAAAATGAAAAGTAGCTTTCTGAGAAACTGCTTTGTTTTCTGTTAATTCATCTCAAAGAGTTACAGCTTTCCCCTCAAGAAGCCTTTCGCTAAGAATGTTCTTGTGGAAATTGCAAAGTGATATTTGAAAGACCATAGAGGTCTACCGTGATAAAGGAAATATCCTAAGATAAAAACTGAAAAGAAGCTTTCTGAGAAACTGCTTTGTGTTCTGTTAATTTATCTCACAGAGTTACAGCTTTCCCTTCAAGAAGCCTTTCGCTAAGTCTGTTCTTGTAGAATTTCCAAAGTGATATTTGGAAGACCATAGAGGGCTATGGTGAAAAAGGAAATATCTTCCGTTAAAAACTGGAAAGAAGCTTTCTGCAAAACTGCTTTGTGTTCTGTTAATTCATCTCACAGAGTTACAGATTTCCCTTCAAGAAGCCTTTCGCTAAGGCAGCTCTGGTGGATTTTGGAAAGTGATATTTGGAAGATCATAGCGGGCTATGGTGAAAAAGGAAATATCTTCAGTTAAAAACTGGAGAGAAGCTTTCTGAGAAACTGCTTTGTGTTCTGTTAATTCATTTCACAGAGTTACTGCTTTCCCCTCAAGATGCCTTTCGGTAAGACTGTTCTTGTGGAATTTGCCAAATGATATTTGGAATCCCCTAAAGGGCTACGATGAAAAAGGAAATATCTTCCATTAATAACTGGAAAGAAGCTTTCTGAGAAACTGCTTTGTGTTCTGTTAATTCATCTCACAGAGTTACAGCTTTCCCCTCAAGAAGACTTTCGCTAAGACTGTTCTTCTGGAATTTGGAAAGTGATACTTGGAAGCCCATAGAGGGCGATGGTTGAAAAGGAAATATCTTATTTAAAAACAGGAAAGAAGCTTTGTGAGAAACTTCTATGTGTTCTGTTAATTCATCTCACAGAGTTACATCTTTCCCCTTAATAAGCCGGTCACTAAGACTGTTCTTGTGGAATTTGCAAAGTGATATTTGGAAGCCCATAGAGGACTGTGATGAAAAAGGAAATATCTTCCGTTAAAAACTGTAAAGAAGCTTTCTGCGAAACTGCTTTGTGTTCTGTTAATTCTTCCCTCAGAGTTACAGCTTTGCACTCTAGAAGCCTTTCGCTAAGACTGTTCTTGTGGAATTTTCAAAGTGATATTTGGAAGCCCATAGAGGGCTATGGTGAAAAAGGAAATCTCTTCCTTAAAAACTGGAAAGAAGCTATCTGAGAAACGGCTTTGTGTTCTGTTAATTCATCTCACACAGTTACAGCTTTCCCCTCAAGAAGCTCTTCGCTAAGACTATTCTTGTGGAATTTGCAAAGTGATATTTGGAAGCCCATAGAGAGCTACGGTGAAAAAGGAAATATCTTCAGTTAAAAACTGGAAAGAAGCTTTCTGAGAAACTTCTCTGTGTTCTGTTAATTCATCTCACAGAGTTACAGCTTTCCCTTCAAGAAACCTTTCGCTAAGACTGTTCTTGAGGAATTTGTGAAGTGATATTTGGAAGCCTATAGAGGGCTATGGTGAAAAAGATATTTTCTTCAGTTAAAAAGTGGAAAGAAGCTTTCTGAGAAACTGCTTTGTGTTCTGTTAATTCATCCTACAGAGTTACAGCTTCTCCCTCAAGAAGCCTTTTGCTAAGACTGTTCTTGTGGAATTTGCAAAGTGATATTTGGAAGCCCTTAGAGGCCTATGGTGAGAAAGGAAATATCTTCCGTTAAAAACTGGAAAGAAGCTTTCTGAGAAATGGCTTTGTGTTCTGTTAACTCATCTCAAAGAGTTACAGCTTTCCCCTCAAGAAGCCTTTCGCTAAGGCTGTTCTTGTGGAATTTTCAAAGTGATATTTGGAAGCCCATAGAGGTATGGTGAAAAAGTAAGTCTCTTCATTAAAAACTGGAAAGAAGCTTTCTGAGAAATGGCTTTGTGTTCTGTTAATTCATCTCACAGAGTTACAGCTTTCCCCTAAATAAGCCTTTCACTAAGACTATTCTTGTGGAATTCGCAAAGTGATATTTCAAAGCCCAAAGAGGGCTACAGCGAAAAAGGAAATATCTTCAGTTAAAACTGGAAAGAAGCTTTCTGAGAAACGGCTTTGTGTTCTGTTAATTCACCTCACAGAGTTGCAGCTATCCCCTCAAGAAGCCTTTTGCTAAGACTCTTTTTATGGTATTTTCAAAGTGATATTTTGAAGCCCACAGAGGGCTAGGATGAAAAAGGAAATATCTTCAGTTAAAAACTGGAAAGAAGCTTTCTGAGAAACCGCTCTTTGTTCTGTTAATTCATCTCACAGAATTACAGCTTTCCCATCAAGAATCCTTTCGCTAAGACTGTCCTTGTGTAATTTGCAAAGTGATATTTGGAAGCCCCTAGAGGGCTATGGTTTAAAAGAAAATCTCTTCAATTAAAAACTGGAAAGAAGCTTTCTGAGAAATGGCTTTGTGTTCTGTTAATTCGTCTCAAAGAGTTACATCTTTCCCCTGAAGAAGAGTTGCGCTAAGACTGTTCTTGTGGAATTTGCAAAGTGATATTTGAAAGCCCATAGAGGGCTATGGTGAAAAAGAAAGTATCTTCAGTTAAAAACTGGAAAGAAGCTTTCTGAGAAACTGCTTTGTGTTAAGTTAATTCATCTCACAGATTTACAGCTTTCCCCTGTGGAAGCCTTTAGCTAAGAGTGTACTTGTGGAATTTAAAAAGTGATATTTGGAAGCCCATAGAGAGCTGTGGTGAAAAAGGAAATATCCTAAGATAAAAACTGAAAAGAAGCTTTCTGAGAAACTCCTTTGTGTTCTGTTAATTCATCTCACAGAGTTACAAATTTCCCCTCAAGAATCCTTACTCTAAGACTGTTCCTGTGGAATATGCAAAGTGATATTTGGAAGCCCATAGAGGGCTATGGTGAAAAAGGAAATATCTTCAGTTAAAAACTGGAAAGAAGCTTTTTGAGAAACTTCTTTGTGTTCTGTGAAATCATCTCACAGAGTTACAGCTTTCCCCTCAAGAAGCCTTTTGCTAAGACTGTTCTTGTTTATCTTTCAAAGTGATATTTGGAAGCCCATAGAGGTCTATATTGAAAAAGGAAGTCTCTTCTTTGAAAACTGGAAAGAAGCTTTCTGAGAAACTGCTTTGTGTTCTGTTAATTCATCTCACAGACTTACAGCTTTTCCCCCAAGAAGCCTTTCGCTAAGACTATTCTTGTGGAATTTAAAAAGTGATATTTGGAAGACCATAGAATTCTATGCTTAAAAAAGAAATATTTTCAGTTAAAAACTGGAAAGAAGCTATCTAAGAAACGGCTTTGTGATCTATTAATTCATCACACAGATTTACAGCTTTCCCCTCAAGAAGCCTTTCGCAAAGACTGTTCTTGTGGAATTTGGAAAGTGATATTTTGAAGCACATAGAGTGTTATGGTGAAAAAGAAAATATCTTCAGTTAAAACTGGAAGGAAGCATTATGAGAAACTGCTTTGTGTTCTGTTAGTTCATCTCACAGAGTTATAGCTTTCTTCTCAAGAAGCCTTTCGCTAAGACTGTTCTTGTGGAATTTTCAAAGTGATATTTGGAAGCCCATAGATGGCTATGCTTAAAAAGGAAATATCTTCAGTTAAAAACTGGAAAGAAGCTTTTTGGGAAACTTCATTGTGTTCTTTCAATTCATCCCAGAGATTTACAGATTTCCCCTCAAGAAGCCATTTGCTAAGACTTCTCTTGTGGAATTTGTAAAGTGACATTTGGGAGCCCATAGAGGGCTATAGAGAAAAAGGAAACATCTTCAGTTAAGAAATGGAAAGAGCTTTCTGAGAAAGGGTCTTGTGTTCTCTTAAATCATTTCACAGAGTTACAGCATTCCCCTCAAGAAGCCTTTCGCTAATACTGTTCTTGTGGAATTGTCAAAGTGATATTTGGAAGCCCGTAGAGGGCTATGGTGAAAAAGGAAATCTCTTCCTTAAAAGCTGGAAAGAAGCTATCTGAGAAACGGCTTTGTGTTCTGTTAATTCATCTCACACAGTTACAGCTTTCCCCTCAAGAAGCTCTTCGCTAAGACTATTCTTGTGGAATTTACAAAGTGATATTTGGAAGCCCATAGAGAGCTACGGTGAAAAAGGAAATATCTTCAGTTAAAAACTGGAAAGAAGCTTTCTGAGAAACTTCTCTGTGTTCTGTTAATTCATCTCACAGAGTTACAGCTTTCCCCTCAAGAAACCTTTCGCTAAGACTGTTCTTGAGGAATTTGCGAAGTGATATTTGGAAGCCTATAGAGGGCTATGGTGAAAAAGATATTATCTTCAGTTAAAAAGTGGAAAGAAGCTTTCTGAGAAACTGCTTTGTGTTCTGTTAATTCATCCTACAGAGTTACAGCTTCTCCCTCAAGAAGCCTTTTGCTAAGACTGTTCTTGTGGAATTTGCAAAGTGATATTTGGAAGCCCATAGAGGCCTATGGTGAGAAAGGAAATATCTTCCGTTAAAAACTGGAAAGAAGCTTTCTGAGAAATGGCTTTGTGTTCTGTTAACTCATCTCAAAGAGTTACAGCTTTCCCCTCAAGAAGCCTTTCGCTAAGGCTGTTCTTCTGGAATTTTCAAAGTGATATTTCAAAGCCCATAGAGGTCTATGGTGAAAAAGTAAGTTTCTTCATTAAAAACTGGATTAATTCATCTCACAGAGTTACAGCTTTCCCCTAAATAAGCCTTTCACTAAGACTATTCTTGTGGAATTTGCAAAGTGATATTTGGAATCCCGTAGAGGTCTATGGTGAAAAAGGAAATATCTTCAGTTAAAAACTGGAAAGAAGCTTTTTGAGAAACTTCTTTGTGTTCTGTTAAATCATCTCACAGAGTTACAGCTTTCCCCTCAAGAAGCCTT
This sequence comes from Chlorocebus sabaeus, assembly GCF_047675955.1. Classification (NCBI taxonomy): domain Eukaryota; kingdom Metazoa; phylum Chordata; class Mammalia; order Primates; family Cercopithecidae; genus Chlorocebus; species Chlorocebus sabaeus. The sequence goes on along the minus strand of NW_027327488.1, from coordinate 225,672 downwards.
TCGCTAAGACTGTTCTTGTGGAATTTGCAAAGTGATATTTGGAAGCACATAGAGGGCTATGGTAAGAAAGGAAATATCTTCCGTTAAAAACTGGAAAGAAGCTTTCTGAGAAAAGGCTTTGTGTTCTGTTAATTCATCTCACAGAGTTACAGCTTTCCCCTCAAGAAGCCTTTTGCTAAGACTGTTCTTGTTTAATTTTCAAAGTGATATTTGGAAGCCCATAGAGGTCTATATTGAAAAAGGAAGTCTCTTCTTTGAAAACTGGAAAGAAGCTTTCTGAGAAACGGCTTTGTGTTCTGTTAATTCATCTCACAGATTTACAGCTTTTCCCCCAAGAAGCCTTTCGCTAAGACTATTCTTGTGGAATTTCCAAGGTGATATTTGGAAGCCCAAAGAGGGCTTCGGTGAAGAAGGAAATATCTTCAGTTAAAAACTGGAAAGAAGCTTTTTGAGAAACTGCTTTGTGTTCTGTTAATTCATCTCACAGAATTACAGCTTTCCCCTGAAGAAACCTTTTGCTAACACTGTTCTTGTGGAATTTGCAAAGTGATATTTGGAAGCCCATGGTTGGCTATGGTGAAAAAGGAAATATCCTAATATAAAAACTAAAAAGAAGCCTTTTGAGAAACTGCTTTGTGACCTGTTAATTCACTTTGCAGATTTACAGCATTCCCGTCAAGAAGCCTTTCGCTAAGACTGTTTTTGTGGAATTTGCAAAGTGATATTTGGAAGCCCTTAGAGGTCTATGGTGAAAAAGTAAGTCTCTTCATTAAAAACTGGAAAGAAGCTTTCTGAGAAATGGCTTTGTTTTCTGTTAATTCATCTCACAGAGTTACAGCTTTCCCCTGAATAAGCCTTTCACTAAGACTATTCTTGTGGAATTTGCAAAGTGATATTTCAAAGCCCAAGAGGGCTACAGCGAAAAAGGAGATATCTTCAGTTAAAACTGGAAAGAAGCTTTCTGAGAAACGGCTTTGTGTTCTGTTAATTCATCTCACAGAGTTGCAGCTATCCCCTCAAGAAGCCTTTTGCTAAGACTCTTTTTATGATATTTTCAAAGTGATATTTTGAAGCCCACAGCGGGCTATGAAGAAAAAGGAAATATCTTCAGTTAAAAACTGGAAAGAAGCTTTCTGAGAAACCGCTCTGTGTTCTGTTAATTCATCTCACAGAGTTACAGCTTTCCCATCAAGAATCCTTTCGCTAAGACTGTTCTTTTGTAATATGCAAAGTGATATTTGGAAGCCCCTAGAGGGCTATGGTTTAAAAGGAAATCTCTTCTCTTAAAAACTGGAAAGAAGCTTTTTGAGAAACTCCTTTGTGTTCTGTTAATTCATCTCACAGAGTTACAACGTTCCCCTCAAGAATCCTTACGCTAAGACTGTTCCTGTGGAATTTGCAAAGTGATATTTGGAAGCCCATAGAGGGCTATGTTAAAAAAGGAAATATCTTCAGTTAAAAACTGGAAAGAAGCTTTTTGAGAAACTTCATTGTGTTCTGTTAAATCATCTAACAGAGTTACAGCTTTCCCCTCAAGAAGCCTTTTGCTAAGACTGTTCTTGTGGAATTGTCAAAGTGATATTTGGAAGCCCATAGAGGTCTATATTGAAAAAGGAAGTCTCTTCTTTAAAAACTGGAAAGAAGCTTTCTGAGAAACGGCTTTGTGTTCTGTTACTTCATCTCACAGACTTACAGCTTTTCCCCCAAGAAGCCTTTCGCTAAGACTATTCTTGTGTAATTTCCAAGGTGATATTTGGAAGCCCATAGAGGGCTACGGTGAAAAAGGAAATATCTTCAGTTAAAAACTGGAAAAAAGCTTTTTGAGAAACTGCTTTGTGTTCTGTTAATTCATCTCACAGAATTACAGCTTTCCCCTGAAGAAGCCTTTTGCTAAGACTGTTCTTGTAGAATTTGCAAAGTGATATTTGGAAGCCCATGGTGGCCTATGGTGAAAAGGAAATATCCTAAGATAAAAACTAAAAAGAAGCCTTTTGAGAAACTGCTTTGTGATCTGTTAATTCACCTCGCAGATTTACAGCTTTCCCGTCAAGAAGCCTTTCGCTAAGACTGTTCTTATGGAATTTGCAAAGTGATATTTGGAAGCCCATAGAGGGCTATGGTGAAAAAGGGAATATCTTCCGTGAAAAAATTGGAAAGAAGCATTCTGAGAAACTGCTTTGTGTTCTGTTAATTCATCTCACAGAGTTACAGATTTCCCCCAAGAAGCCTTTCGGTAAGACTGTTCTTGTGGAATTTGCGAAGTAATATTTGGAAGCCCAAAGAAGTCTACCGTGAAAAAGAAAATATCTTCCGTTAAAAACTGGAAAAAATCTTTATGAGAAACTGCCTTGTGTTCTCTTAATTCATTTCACAGTGTTACAGCTTTCCCCTCAAAAAGTCTTTCGATAAGACTGCTCTTGTGGAATTTTGAAAGTAATATTTGGAAGCATTTAGAGGGCTATGGTGAAAAAGGAAATATCTTCAGTTAAAATCTGGAAAGAAGCTTTCTGAGAAACTGCTTTGTGTTCTGTTAATTCATCTCACATAGTTACAACTTTCCCCTCAAGAAGCCTTTCGCTAAGACTGTTCTTGTGCAGTTTGCAAATTGATATTTGGGAGCCGATAGAGAGCTATGGTGAAAAAGAAAATATCTTAAGTTAACATCTGGAAAGAAGCTTTCTGAGAAACTGCTTCGTGTTCTGTTAATTTATCTCAAAGAGATACAGCTTTCCCCTCAAGAATCCTTTCACTAATACTGTTCTTGTGCTATTTTCAAGGTGATATTTGGAAGGCAGAAGAGGGCTATGGTGAAATAGGAAATATCTTCAGTTTAAAAGTGGAAATAAGCTTTCTAAGAAACTGTTTGTGTTCTCTGAATTCATCTTACAAAATTACAGATTTCCCCTCAAAAAGCCTTTCACTAAGAGTGTTCTTGTGGAATTTTCAAAGTGATATTTGGAAGCCCATAGAAGGCTATGGTGAAAACGGAAATATCCTAAGATATAAACTGAAAAGAAGCTTTCTGAGAAACTGCTTGGTGTTCTGTTAATTCACCTCACAGAGTTACAGCTTTACCCTCAAGAAGCCTTTCGCTAAGACTGTTCTTGTGGAATTTTCAAAGTGATATTTGGAAGCCAATAGAGGCCTATGGTGAAAGAAGAAATATCTTCTGTTAAAAACTGGAAAGAAGCTTTCTGAGAAACTGCTTTGTGTTCTGTTAATTCATCTTACACAGTTAAAGCTTTCCCCTCAAGAAGACTTTCTGTAAGCCTGTTCTTGTGTAATTTGCAAAGTGATATTTGGAAGCCCGTAGAGGGCTATGGTGAAAAAGGAAATATCTTCAGTTAAAAACTGGAAAGAATATTTCTGAAAAACTGCTTTGTGATCTGTTAATTCATGTCACAGAGTTACAGCTTTCCCCTCAAGACGCCTTTCACGAAGACTGTTCTTCTGGAATTTGCAAAGTGATATTTGGACGCCGGTAGAGGGCTATAGTGAAAAAGGAAATATCCTCAGTTAAAAACTGGAAAGAAGCTTTCTGAGAAACTGCTTTGTGTTCTGTTAATTCACATCACGGAGTTACAGCTTTCCCCTCAAGAAGCCTTTCGCTAAGACACTTCTTGTGGAATTTGCAAAGTGATATTTGGAAGCCATTAGAGGGCTATAGTGAAAAAGGAAATATCCTCAGTTAAAAAGTGGAAAGAAGATTTCTGGGAAACTGCTTTGTGTTTTGTTAATTCATCTCACAGAGTTACAGCTTTCCGCTCAAGAAGCCTTTCGCTAAGATTGTTCCTCTGGAATATCCAAAGTGTTATCTTGGAGCCTATAGGGGGCTACGGTGAAAAGGAAATATCTTCAGTTTAAAACTGGAAAGAATCATTTTGAGTATCTGCTTTGTGTTCTTTTAATTCATCTCACAGAGTATCAGCTTTCCCCTCTAGAAGCCTTTCGTTAAGACTGTTCTTGTGGAATTTGCAAAGTGATATTGGGAAGCCCATTGAAGGCTTTGGTGAAAAAGTAAATATCTTCCGTTAAAACTCTAAAGAAGCATTCTGTGAAACTGCCGTGTGTTCTGTTAATACATCTCACCGAGTTACAGCTTTCCCATCAAGATGCCTTTCTCTAAGACTGTTCTTGTGGGATTTGCAAAGTGATATTTGGAAACCCATAGAGGGCTATGGTGAAAAAGGAAATATCTTCAGTTAAAACCTGGAAAGAAGCTTTCTGAGAAACTGCTTTGTGTTCCCTTAATTCATCTCACAGTGTTACAGATATTCCCTCAAGAAGCCTTTCACTAAGAGTGTCTTTGTGGGATTTGCAACGTGATAATTGGAAGCCCATAGAGGGCTATGGTGAAAAAGGAACTATTTTCAGTTAAAAACTGGATAGAAGCTTTCAGATAAACTGCCGTGTGTTCTGTAAATACATCTCACCGAGTTACAGTTTTCCCCTCAAGAAGCCTTTCGCAAAGACTGTTCTTGTGGGATTTTCTAAGTGATACTTGGAAGCCCATAGAGGGCTATGGGAAAAAAGGAAATATCTTCGGTTGAAAACTGGAAAGAAGCTTTCTGAGAAACAGGTCTGTGTTCTGTTAATTCATTTCAGAGAGTTACAGCTTTCCGCTCTAGAAGCCTTTCGCTAAGACTGCTCTTTTGGAATTTGCAAAGTGATATTTGGAAGCCCTTAGAGGGCTATGGTGAAAAAGGAAATATCTTCCGTTAAAAACTGGAAAGAAGCATTCTGAGATACTGCCGTGTGTTCTGTTAATACGTCTAACCGAGTTATAGCGTTCCCCTCAAGAAGCCTTTCGCTAAGACTGTTCTCGTGGGATTTGCAATGTGATAGTTGGAAGCCCATAGAGGGCTATGATGAAAAAGGAATTATGTTCAGTTAAAAACTGGAAAGAATCTTTCTGAGAAACTGCTTTGTGATCTGTTAATTCATCTCACAGAGTTACAGGATTCCCCTCCAGAAGCCTTTCGCTAAGACTGTTTTTGTGGAATTTGCAAAATGATATTTGGAAGCCCTAGAGGGCTATGGTGAAAAAAGGACATATTTTCAATTAAAAACTGGAAAGAAATTTTCTGAGAAACTGCTTTGTGTTCTGTTAATTGATCTCACAGAGTTACAGCTTTCTTCTCAAGAAGCCTTTCGGTAAGACTGTTCTTGTGGAATTTGCAAAGTGATATTTGAAAGCCCATAGAGGGCTGTGGTGAAAAAGGACATATCTTCCGTTAAAAACTGGAAAGAAGATTTCTGAGAAATTGCTTTGTGTTCTGTTAATTCATCTCACAGAGTTAATACTTTCCCCTCCAGAAGCCTTTCGCTAAGACTGTTCTTGTGGAATTTGCAAAATGATATATGGAAGCCCAAAGAGAGCTATGGTGAAAAAGGAAATATCCTAAGATAAAAACTGAAAGGAAGCTTTCTGAGGAACTGCTTTGTGTTCTCTTAATTCGTATCACAGAGTTACAAATTTTCCCTCAAGAAGCCATTCGCTAAGACTGTTCTTGTGCAATTTGCAAAGTGATATTTGGAACCCCTTAGAGGGCCATGATGAAAAAGGAAATATCTTCAGTTAAAAACTGGAAAGAAATTTTGAGGAACTGCTTTCTGTTTTGGTAATTCATCTCACAGAGTTACAGCTTTCTTCTCAAGAAGCTTTTCAGTAAGTCTGTTTTGTGGAATTTGCAAAGTGATATTTGGAAGCCCATAGTGGGCTATGAAGAAAAAGGAAATATCTTCCGTTAAAAAGTGGGAAGAATATTTCTGAGACACTGCTTTGTGTTTTGTTAATTTATCTAACAGAGTTACAGCATTCCCCTACAGAAGTCATTCGCTAAGAGTGTTTTTGTGGAATTTGCAAAGTGATATTTGGAAGCCCCTAGAGGGCTTCGGTGAAAAATGAAATATCTTAAGTTAAAAACCGGAAACAAGCTTTCTGAGAAAATGCTTTGTGTTTTGATAATTCATCTCACAGAATTACAGCTTTCTCTTCAAGAAGCTTTTCGATAAGACTGTTCTTGTGGCATTTGCAAAGTGATATTTGGAAGCCCAAATATGGCTATGGTGAAAAAGGAAATTTCTTCAGTTAAAAACTGGAAAGAAGCTTTCTGAAAAACTGCTGTGTGTTCTGTTAATTCAACTCACTGAGTTACAGCTTTCCCCTCCAGAATCCTTTCCCTAAGACTGTTCTTGTGGAATTTGCAAAGTGATATTTGGAAGCCCATAGAGGGCTTTGGAGAAAAAGGAAATATCTTAAGATAATAACTGAAAAGAAGTTTCCTGAGAAACTTCTGTGTGGTCTGTTAATTCACCTCACAGAGTTACAGCTTTACCCTCAAGAAGCCTTTCGCTAAGACTGTTCTTGTGGAATTTTCAAAGTGATATTTGGAAGCCAATAGAGGCATATGGTGAAAGAAGAAATATCTTCTGTTAAAAACTGGAAAGAAGGTTTCTGAGAAACTGCTTTGTGTTCTGTTAATTCATCTTACACAGTTAAAGCTTTCCCCTCAAGAAGACTTTCTGTAAGCCTGTTATTGTGTAATTTGCAAAGTGATATTTGGAAGCCCGTAGAGGGCTATGGTGAAAAAGGAAATATCTTCAGTTAAAAACTGGAAAGAATATTTCTGAAAAACTGCTTTGTGATCTGTTAATTCATGTCACAGAGTTACAGCTTTCCCCTCAAGACGCCTTTCACGAAGACTGTTCTTGTGAAATTTGCAAAGTGATATTTGAATGCCCATAGAGGGCTATGGTGAAAAACAAACTATCTTCCGTTAAAAACTGGAAAGAAATTTTCTGAGAAACTGCCGTGTGTTCTATTAATACATCTCAAACAGTTACAGCTTTCCTCTCAAGAAGACCTTCGCTAAGACTGTTCTTGAGGGATTTGCAAAGTGATATTTCGAAGCCCTCAGAGGGCTCTATTGAGAAAGGAAATATCTTCCGTTAAAAATTGGAAAGAAGCTTTCGGGGAAACTGCCGTGTGTTCTGTTATTATATCTCACCAAGTTACAGCTTTCCCCTCAAGAAGCCTTTCGCTAAGACTGTTCTTGTGGGATTTGCAAAATGATATTTGGAAGTCTATAGAGGGCAATGGTGAAAAAGAAAATATCTTCAGTTAAAAACTGGAAAGAAGCTTTCAGAGAATCTGCTTTGTGTTCTGTTAATTCATCTCACAGAGTTACAGCATACCTCTCAAGAAGCCTTTCTCTAAGACTGTTCTTGTGGAATTTGCAAAGTGATATTTGGAAGCCCATAGAGGGCTATGGTGACAAAGGAAATATCTTTCGTTAAAAACTGAAAAGAAGCTTTCTGAGAAACTGCTATGTGTTCTCTTAATTCATGTCAAAGAGTTACAACTTTCCCCTCAAGAAGCCTTCAGCTAAGGCTCCTCTTGTGTAATTTGCAAAATGATATTTGGAAGCCCATAGAGGTCTACTGTGAAAATGGAAATATCCTCAGATAAAAACCGAAAACAAGCTTTTTGAGAAACTACTTTTTCTTCTGTTAGTTCATCTCACAGAGTTACAGCTTTCCCCTCAAGAAGCCGTTCACTAAGATTGTTTTTGTGAAATTTGCAAAGAGATAGTTGGAAGCCCATAGAGGGCTACGGTGAAAAAGAAAGTATCCTAAGATAAAAACTGAAAAGAAGCTTTCTGAGAAATTGCTATGTGTTCTCTTAATTCATGTCAAAGTGTTACAACTTTCCCCTCAAGAAGCCTTCAGCTAAGGCTCCTCTTGTGTAATTTGCAAAGTGATATTTGGAATCCCATGAGAGCTACGGGGAAAACGGAAATATCTTCCGTTAAAAACTGGAAAGAAGCTTTCAGAGAAACTGCTTTGTGTTCTGTTAATTCATCTCACAGAGTTACAGCTTTCTCTGAAAGAAGCCTTTCGCTAAGACTGTTCTTGTGGAATTTGCAAAGTGATATTTGGAAGACTCTAGATGGCTAGGCTGAAAAAGGAAATATTTTCCGTTAAAAACTGGAAAGAAGATTTCTGAGAATCAGCTTTGTGTTCTTTTAATTCATCTAACAGAGTTTCAGTGGTCCCCTAGAGAAGCCTTTCGCTAAGACTTTTCTTTTGGAATTTGCAAAGTGATATTTGTAAGCTCTTAGAAGGCTATGGTGAAAAAGGAAATATCCTAATATAAAAACAGAAAACAAGCTTTCTGAGAAACTGTTTTGTGTTGTGTTAATTCATCTCACAGAGTTACAGTTTTTACCTCAAGATGCCTTTCGCTAAGACTGTTCTTGTGCAAATTGCAAAGTGATATTTGGAAGCCCATAGAGAGCTATGTTGAACAATTAAAATCTTCCATTAAAAACTGGAAAGACGCTTTCTGAGAAACTGCTTTGTGTTCTGTTAATTCATCTCACAGAGTTACAGCTTTCTCCTCAAGAAGCCGTTCACTAAGACTGTTCTTGTGGAATTTGCAAAGTGATATTTGAAAGCCCATAGAGGGCTATGGTGAAAAAGGAAATATCCTAAGATAAAAACCGAAAAGAAGCTATATGAGAAAGCACTTTGTGTTCTGTTAGTTCATCTCAAGGAGTTACAACCTTCCCCTAAAGAAGCCGATCTCTAAGACTGTTCTTGTGATATTTGCAAAGTGATATTTAGAAGCCAATAGAGGGCTATGGTGAAAAATGAAATAACTTCAGTTAAAAACTGGAAAGAAGCTTACTGAGAAATTGCGTTGTGCTCTGTTAATTCATCTCACAGTGTTACAGTTTTCCCCTCAAGAAACGTTTCGCTAAGACTGTTCTTGTGGAATTTGCAAAGTGATATTTGGAAGCCCATAGAGGGCTACGGTGAAAAAGGAAATATCATAAGATAAAAACTTAAAATAAGCCTTTCGAGAAACTGCTTTGTGTTCTGTAAGTTCATCTCGCAGAGTTACAGCTTTCTCCTCAGTAAGACTTTCGCTAAGCCTGTTCTTGTGGAATCTGCAAAGTCATATTTGGAAGCCCATAGAGCGCTAAGGTGCAATAGAAATATCTTCCGTTAAAAAGTGGAAAAAAGATTTCTGAGAAACTGCTTTGTGTTCTGTTAATTCATCTCACAGAGTTACAGCTTTCCTCTCCAGAATCCTTTCTCTAATACTGTTACTGTTTAATTTGCAAAGTGATATTTGGAAGCCAGTAGAGGGCTATGGTGAAAAAGGAAATATCTTCAGTTAGAAACTAGAAAGAAGCTTTCTGAGAAACTGCTTTGTGTTCTGTTAATTCATCTCACAGAGTTACAGCTTTCCACTCAAGAAGCCTTTCGTTACGACAGTTCTTGTGGAATTTGCAAAGTGATATTTGGAAGCCCTTAGAGGGCTACGGTAAAAAAGGAAATATCTTCAGTTAAAAACTGGAAAGAAGCTTTCTGGGAAACTGGTTTGTGTTCTGTTAATTCATCTCACAGCGTTACATGTTTTCCCTCAAGAAGCCTTTCGCTAAGACTGTTCTTGTGGAATTTGCAAAGTGATATTTGGAAGCCCATAGAGGGCTATGTGAAAAAGGAAATATCTTCAGATTAAAACTGGAAATAAGCTCTCTGAGAAACTTCCTTATGTTCTCTTAATTCATCTCACAGAGTAACAGCTTTCCACTCAAGAAGCCTTTCACTAAGACTGTTCTTTTTGAATTTGCAAAGTGAAATTTGGAAGCCCATAGAGGGTTATGGTGAAAAACGAAATATCTTCCTTTAAAAACGGAAAAGAATCTTTCTGAGAAACTGCTTTGTGTTCTGTTGGTTCATCTCACAGAGTTACAGCTTTCCCCTCCTGAAGCCGTTCAATTGGACTATTCTTCTGAAATTTTCAAAGTGATATTTGGAAACCCATAGAAGGCTATGGTGAAAAAGGAAATATCTTCCTTTAATAACTGGAAAGAAGCTTTCTGAGAAACTACTTTGTGTTCTGTTAATACATCTCACCGAGTTACAGCTTTCCTCTCAAGAAGCCTTTCTGTAAGGCTCTTCTTGTGGAATTTGCAAAGTGATATTTGGAAGCCCATAGAGGCCTACGGTGAAATAAATATCTTTGGTTAAAACTGGAAGAAAGATTTCTGAAAGACTGCTTTGTGTTTTGTTAATTCATGTCACAGAGTTACAGCTTTCCCCTCCATAAGCCTTTCGCTAAGTCTGTTATTTTGGAATTTGCAAAGAGATATTTGGAAGCCCATAGAGGGCTTTGGTGAAAAAGGAAATATAATAAGATAAAAACTGAAAAGAAGCTTTCTGAGAAATGTTTTGGGTTCTGTTAATTCATCTCACAGAGTTACAGGTTTTAACTCAAGAAGCCCTTCGCTAAGACTGTTCTTGGGTAATTAGCAAAGTGATATTTGGAAGCTCTTAGAGGGCTATGCGAAAAAGGAAATATCTTCAGTTAAAAACTGGTAAGAAGCTTTCTGAGAAACTTCTTTTTGTTCACTTAATGCATCTCACAGAGTTACAGCTTTCCCTTCAAGAAGCCTTTCGCTAAGACTGTTCTTGTGGAATTTACAAAGTGAAATTTGGAAGCCGTTAGAGGGCTATAGTGAAAAAGGAAATATCTTCCGTTAAAAACCGAAAAGAAGACTTCTGAGAAATTGCTTTGTGTTCTGTTAGTTCATCTCACAGAGTTACAGCTTTCGTGTCAAGAAGCCTTTCACTAAGACTCTTCTTGTGAAATTTCAAAGTGATATTTGAGAATCCATAGAGGGCTATGGCGAAAAAGGAAATATGTTCAGTTAAAAACTTGAAAGAAACCTTCTGAGAAACTGCTTTGTGTTCTGTTAATTCAACTCACAGCGTTACAGCTTTCCCCTCAAGAAACGTTTCGCTAAGACTGTTCTTCTGGAATTTGCAAAGTGATATTTGTAATCCCATAGAGGGCTACGGTGAGAAAGGAAATATCCTATGATAAAAACTGAAAATAAGCTTTCTGAGAAACTGCTTTGTGTTCTGTTAATTCATCTCACAGAGTTACAGCTTTCCCCTCAAGAAGTCTTTCGCTAAGACTGTTCTTGTGGAATTTGGAAAGTGAAATTTGGACACGGTAGAGTGCTATGGTGAAAAGGGTAGAATCTTCCGTTAAAAACCGAAAAGAAGCTTTCTGAGAAACTGCTTTGCGTTCTGTTAGTTCATCTCACAGAGTTAGAGCTTTCCCCTCAAGAAGCCGTTCACTAGGACTATTATTTGTGAAATTTTTAAAGTGATATTTGGAAACATTTAGAGGAATATGGTGAAAAAAGAAATATATTCCGTTAAAAACTGTCAAAAAACTTTCTGAGAATCTACTGTGTATTCTGTTAATATATCTCAACGAGTTACAGCTTTCCTCTCAAGAAGACTTTCTTTAAGGCTGTTCTTGTGGAATTTGTAAAGTGACATTTGGAAGCCTATAGAGGGCTACGGTGAAAAAGGAAATATCTTCCGTTAAAAACTGGAAGGAATATTTCTGAGAAACTACTTTGTTTTCTGTTAATTCATCTCACAGAGTTACAGGTTTCCCCTCAAGAAGCCTTTCGGTAAGTCTGTTCTTGTTGAATTTCCAAAGTGATATTTGGAAGCCCATAGAAGGTTATGGTGAAAAAGGAAATAACTTCCGTTAAAAACTGGAAAGAAGCTTTCTGAAAAACTGCCGTGTGTTCTGGTAAAACATCTCACCGAGATACTGCTTTCCTCTCAAATAGCCCTTCGCTGAGACTGTTCTTGTGGGATTTGCGAAGTGATATTTGGAAGCCCATAGGGTGCTGTGGTGAAAAGGAAATATCTTCAGTTAAAAACTTGAAAGAAACTTTCTGAGGAACTGCTTTGTGTTCTGTTAATTAATCTCATAGAGTTACAGCTTTCCCCTCAAGAAACGTTTCACTAAGACTGTTTTTGTGGAATCTGCAAAGTCATGTTTGGAAGCCCATAGAGCTCTAAGGTGAAAAAGGAAATTTATTCCGTTAAAAACTGGAAAGAAGATTTCTGAGAAACTGCTTTGTGTTCTGTTAATTTATCTCACAGAGTTACAGCCTTCCTCTCCAGAAGCCTATCGCGAAGACTATTCTTTTGGAATTTACAAAGTGATATTTGGAAGCCCATAGAGGGCTATGTGAAAAAGGAAATATCTTCAGTTAAAAAATTGGAAAGAAGCTTTCTGAAAAACTTCTTTTTGTTCTCTTAATGCATCTCACAGAGTTAAAGCATTTCCCTCAAGAATCCTTTCACTAAGACTGTTCTTGTGGAATTTACAAAGTGAAATTTGGAAGCCGTTATAGGGCCATGGTGAAAAAGGAAATATCTTCCGTTAAAAACCGAAAACAAGCTTTCTGAGAAACTTCTTTCTGTTTTGTTAGTTCATCTCACAGAGTTACAGCTTTCCCCTCAAGAAGCCGTTCACTAAGATTATTCTTGTGAAATTTTCAAAGTGATATTTGGAAACCCATAGAGGGCTATGGTGAAAAAGGAAATATTCTAAGACAGAAACTGAAAAGAAGCTTTCTGAGAAACTGCTTTGTGTTCTGTTAATACATCTCACAGAGTTACAGCTTTTCCCTCAAGAAGCCTTTTGCTAAGACTGTTCTTGTGGAATATGTAAAGTGATATTTGGAAGCCCATACAAGGCTATGGTGAAAAAGGAAATATCTTCAGTTAAAAATTGGATAGAAGCTTTCTGAGAAATTGCTTTGTGTTCTCTTAATTCATCTCACAAAGTTACAGCTTTCCCCTCAAGAAGCCGTTCACTAGGACTATTCTTGTTAAATTTTGAAACTGATATTTGGAAACCAATAGAGAGATATGGTGAAAAAGGAAATATCTACCATTAAAAGCTGGAAAGAAGCTTTCTGAGAAACTGCCGTGAGTTCTGTTCATACTTCTCACCGAGTTACAGCTTTCCTCTCAAGAAACCTTTCTCTAAGGCTGTTCTTGTGTAATTTGCAAAGTGAAATTTGGAAGCCCATAGAGGGCTATGGTGAAAAAGGAAATATCTTCCGTTAAAGACTGGAAAGAAGCTTTCTCAGAAACTGCTTTGTGTTCTGTTAATTCATCTCACAGAGTTACAGCTTTCCCCTCAAGGAGCAGTTCACTGAGACTGCTCTTGTGGAATTTGCGAAGTGATATTTGGATGCCCAGAGAGGGTTATGGTGAAAATGGAAATATTCTAAGATAAAAACCGAAAAGAAGCTTTCTGAGAAACTGCTTTGTGTTATGTAAATTCATCTCACAGAGTTACAGCTTTCCCCTCTGGAAGCCTTTCGCTAAGACTGTTCTTGTGGAAATTGGAAGGTGATATTTAGAGGCCCAGATAGGGCTATGGTGAAAAAGGAAATATCCTAATACAAAAACCGAAAAGAAGCTTTCAGAGAAACTGCTTTGTGTTCTGATAATTCATGTCAGAGCGTTACAGCTTTCCCGTCAAGAAGCCTTTCGATAAGGCTGTTCTTGTGGAATTTGCCAAGTGATATTTGGAAGCCCATAGAGGGCTATAGTGAAAAAGGAAATATCTTCTGTTAAAAAATGGAAAGAAGCTTTCCGAGAAACCGCTTTGTGGTCTGTTAATTCATGTCACAGAGTTATAGCTTTCCTCTCAAGAAGCCTTTCGCTAAGTCTGTTCTTGTGGAATTTGCAAAGTGATATTGGGAAGACCCTAGAGGGCAAAGGTGAAAAAGGAAATATCTTCAGTTAAAAACTGGAAAGGAGCTTTCTGAGCAACTGCTTTGTGTTCTGTTAATTCATCTCACAGAGTTACATCTTTTCCCTCTAGAAGCCTTTCCCTAAAACTGTTCTTGTGGAATTTCGAAAGTGATATATAGAAGCCCATAGCGGTCTTTGGTGAAAAAGGAAATAGCCTAAGATAAAAACTACAAATAAGCTTTGTGAGAAACTGCTTTGTGTTCTGTTAATTCGTCTCACAGAGTTACAGCTTTCCCCTCAAGAAGCCTTTCGCTAAGACTGTTCTTGTGGAATTTAGAACGTGATATTAGAAGCCCATAGAGGGCTATGGTAAAAAAGGAAATATCCTACGTTAAAAAATGGAAAGAAGCATTCTGAGAAACTGCTTTGTGTTCTGTTATTTCACTTCACAGAGTTACAGATTGCCCCTCAAGGAGCATTTCGCTAAGACTGTTCTTGTAGAATTTGCAAAGTGATACGTGGAAACCCATACAGGGCTTTGGTGAAAAAGGAAATATCTTCCGTTAAAAGCTGGAAAGAAGCTTTCTGAGAAACTTCTTTGTGTTCTGTTAATTCATCTCACAGAGTTACATATTCCCCTTCAAGAAGCCTTTCGCTAAGACTGTTCTTGTGGAATTTGCAAAGTAATATTTGGAAGCCCAAACAAGTCTATGTTGAAAAAGGAAATATCTTGCTTTAAAAACTGGAAACAGTCTTTCTGAGAAACTGCTTTGTGTTCTGTTAATGCAACTCACAGAGTTACAGCTTTCCCTTCAAGAAGCCTTTCGCTCAGACAGTTCTTGTAGAATTTGCAAAGTGATATTTGGAAGTTCATAGAGAGCTATGGTGAAAAAGGAAATATCCTAAGATAAAAACTGAAAACAATCTTTCTGAGAAACTGCTTTGTGTTCTGATAATTCATTTCACAGAGTTACAGCTTTCGCCTCAAGAAGCCTTTCACTAACGCTGTTCTTGTGCAATATGCCAAGTGATATTTGGAAGCCCTTAGAGGGCTGTAGTGAAAAAGGAAATATCTTCCGTTAAAAACTGGAAAGAAGCTTTCTGAGAAATTGCTTTGTGTTCTGTTAATTCATCTCACAGAGTTACAGCATTCCCCTCAAGAAGCCTTTCACTAAGTCTGTTCTTATGGAATTTGCAAAGTGATATTTGGAAGCCAATAGAAGGCTATGGTGAAAAAGGAAATATTTTCAGCTAAAAACTGGAAAGAAGCTCTCTGAGAAACTACTTTGTGTTCTGTTAATTCATCTCACAGAGTTACAGCTTTCCCATCAGGAAGTCTTTCGCTAACACTGTTCTTGTGGAATTTGCAAAGTGATATATGGAAGTCTATAGAGGGCTATGGTGAAAAAGGAAATATCTTCCGTTAAAAACAGGAAAGAAGCTTTCTGATTACAGCTTTCCCCTCAAGAAGCCTTTCACTAAGACTCTTCTTGTGGAATATTGAATGTGATATTTGGAAGCCCTTAGAGGGCTATGGTGAAAAAGGAAATATCTTCCGTTAAAAACTGGAAAGAAGCTTTCTGAGAAACTGCTTTGTTTTCTGATAATTCAACCCACAGAGTTACAGCTTTCCGCTCAGGAACCCTTTCCCCAAGACAGTTCTTGTGGAATTTGGAAAGTGATATTTAGAAGCCCAAAGAGAGCTGTGGTGTAAAAGGAAATATCTTAAGATAAAAAGTGAAGAAAAGCTCTCTGAGAAACTGCTTTGTGTTCCGTTAATTCATTTCACAGAGTTACAGCCTTCCCCTCAAGAAGCCTTTTGCTAAGACTGTTCTTGTGGAATTTGGAAAGTGATATTTGGAAGCTCATAGAGAGATATGGTGAAAAAGGAAATACCTTCAGTTAAAAACTGGAAAGAAGTTTTCTGAGAAACTGCTTTGTGTTCTGTTAATTCATGTCACAGAGTTACAGCTTTCCCCTCAAGAAGCCTTACGCTGAGACTGTTCTTGTGGAATTTGCAAAGTGATATTTGGAAGCCCATAGAGGGCTTGGTGAAAAAGAAAATATCTTCCGTAAAAAACTGCAAAGAAGCTTTCTGAGAAACTGCTTTGTGTTCTTTTAATTCATCTCACAGAGTTACAGCTTTCCCCTCAAGAAGCCTTTCACTAAGGCTGTTCTTGTGGAATTTGCAAAGTGATATTTGGAAGCACATAGAGAGCTTTCGTTAAAAAGGTAATATCTTCAGTTAAAAACTGGAAAGAAGCTTTCTGAGAAACTGCTTTGTGTTCTCTTATTTCATTTCACAGAGTTACAGCTTTCTCCTCCAGAAGCCTTTCGCTAAGGCTGTTCTTGAGGAATTTCCAAAGTGATATTTGGAAGCCCATAGAGGGTTATGGCGAAAAAGGAAATATCCTAATATAAAAACCGTAAAGAAGCTTTCTGAGAAACTGCATTGTGTTCTCTTAATTCATCTCACAAAGTTACAGCTTTCCCGTCAAGAAGCCGTTCACTAAGACAGTTCCTGTGGAATTTGCAAGGTGATAGTTGGAAGTCCATAGTGGGCTACGGTGAAAAAGGAAGTATGTTCCGTTAAAAACTGGAAAGAATCTTTCTGAGAAACTGCTTTGTGTTCTGTTAATTCATCTCACTGAGTTACAGCTTTCCCTTCAAGAAGCCTTTAGCTAAGACTGCTCATGTGGAATTTGCAAACTGATATTTGAAATCCCATAGAGGGCTATGGTGAAAAAGGAAATAGCCTATGATAAAAACTGAAAAGAAGGATTCTGAGAAACCGTTTTGTGTTATGTTAATTCATCTTACAGAGTTCCAGCTTTCCCCTCAAGAAGCCTTTCGCTAAGAATGTTCTTGTGTAATTTACAAAGTGATATTTGGAACCCCTAGAGGGCTATGGTGAAAATGGAACTATCGTAAGATAAAAACCGAAAAGAAGGTTTCTGAGAAACTGCTTTGTGTTCTGTTAGTTCATTTCACAGAGTTACAACTTTCCCCTAAAGAAACCTTTCGCTAAGACTGTTCTTGTGGAATTTTCAAAGTGATATTTGGAAGCATCTAGAGGGCTATGGTGAAAAACGAAATATCTTCCGTTAAAAATTAGAAAGAAGATTTCTGAGAAATTGCTTCATGTTCTTTTAATTCATCTCACAGAATTACAGCTTTCCCCTCCAGAATCCTTTCGCTAAGACTGTTCTTGTGGAATTTGCAAAATGTTTTTGGAAGCCCATAGACGGCTATGGTGGAAAAGGAAATATCCTAAGATAAAAACTGAGAAAAAGCTTTCTGAAAAACTGTTTTGTGTTCTGTTAATTCATCTCAAAGAGTTAGAGTTTTTCCCTTAAGAAACCTTTCGCTAAGTCTGTACTTGTGGAATGTGTAAAGTGATATTTGGAAGCCCATAGTGGGCTAGGGTGAAAAAGAAAAAATCTTCGGGTAAAAACTGGAAAGAAGCTTTCTGAGAAACTGCTTTGTGTTCTGTTAATTCATCTCACAGAGTTACAACTTTCCCTTCAAGAAGCCGTTCACCAAGACTTTTCTTGTGGAATTTGCAAAGTGATATGTGGAGGCCCATTGAGGGCTATGGTGAAAAAGAAAACAACCTAAGATAAAAACTGAAATTAAGCTTTCTGTGAAACTGCTTTGTGTTATGTTAATTCACGTCACAGAGTTACAGCTTTCCCCTCAATAAGTCGTTCACTAAGACTGTTCTTGTGAAATTTGCAAAATGATATTTGGAAGCCCATTGAGGGCTATTGTGAAAATGGAAATATCCAAAGATAAAAACCGAAGAGAAACTGTCTGAGAAACTGCTTTTTTTTTTTTTTTTTTTTTTTTTTTGAGACGGAGTCTCGCTCTGTCGCCCAGGCTGGAGTGCAGTGGCGCAATCTCGGCTCACTGCAAGCTCCGCCTCCCGGGTTCACGCCATTCTCCTACCTCAGCCTCCCGAGTAGCTGGGACTACAGGCGCCCGCCACTGCGCCCGGCTAATTTTTTTTCTATTTTTTAGTAGAGACGGGGTTTCACCATGGTCTCGATCTCCTGACCTTGTGATCCACCCGCCTCGGCCTCCCAAAGTGCTGGGATTACAGGCGTGAGCCACCGCGCCCGGAAACTGCTTTGTGTTGTGTTAGTTTATCTCACAGAGTTACAGCTTTCCCATCAAGAAGTCGTTCACTAAGACTGTTCTTGTGAAATTTGCAAAGTGATATTTGGAAGCTCATAGAGGGCTATCGTGAAAATGAAAATATCTTCCGTTAAAAACTGGAAAGAAGCATTCTGAGAAACTGCCGTGTGTTCTGTTAATACATCTCACCGAGTTACAGCTTTTCCGTCAAGAACCCTCACGCTAAGACTGTTCTTGTGGAATTTGCAAAGTGATATTTGGAAACCCTTAGAGTGCTATGGTGAAAAAGCAAATATCTTCCGTTAAAAACTGGAAGGAAGATGGCTGAGAAACTGCTTTGTGTTCTGTTAATTCATCTCACAGAATTACAGCTTTTCCCTCAGAAGCCTTTCGCTAAGATTGTTCTTGTAGAACTTGCAAAGTGATATTTAGAAGCCCATATAGGGCTACGGAGAAAAAGGAAATATCCTCCGTTAAAAACTGCAAAGCAGCTTTCTGAGAAACTGCTTTATGTTCTGTTAATTCATCTCACAGAGTTACAGTTTACCCTCAAGCAGCCGTTCACTCAGACTGTTCTTGTGGAATTTGCAAAGCGATATTGGAAGCCCGTAGAGGGTTATGGCGAAAAAGTATATATCCTAAGATAAAAACAGAAAAGAAGCTTTCTGAGAAATTGCATTGTGTTCTCTTAATTCATCTAACAGAGTTACAGCTTTCCCCTCAAGAAGCCATTCACTAAGACTGTTCCTGTGGAATTTGCAAGGTGATAGTTGGAAGCCCATACAGGGCTACGGAGAAAAAGGAAATATGTTGCGTTAAATACTGCAGACAATTTTTCTAGGAAACTACTTTGTGTTCTCTTAATTCATCTCACAGGGTTACAGTTTTCCCCTCATGAAGCCTTTCGTTAAGACTGTTCTGGAATATGCAAAGTGATATTTGGAAGCCCATAGAGGGCTTTGGTGAAAAAGGAAATATCCTAAGATAAAAAATGAAAAGAAGGTTTCTGAGAAACCGCTTTGTGTTCTGTTAGTTCATCTCACAGATTTACAGCTTTACCGTCCAGAATCCTTTCGCTAAGAGTGTTCTTGTGGAATTTGCAACATGATATTTTCCAAAATGCTTTGGAAGCCCATAGAGGGCTATGCTGAAAAAGGAAATATCCTAAGATAAAAACTGAAAAGAAGCTTTCTGAGAAACTGCTTTGGGTTCTGTTAACTCATCTCAGAGAGTTACGGCTTTCCATTCAAGAAGTCTTTCACAAAGACAGATCTTGTGTAATTTGAAAAGTGATATTTGGAAGACCATAGATGGCTATGTTGAAAAAGGAAATATAGTAAGATAAAATCCGAAAAGAAGCTTTTTGAGAAACTGCTTTGTGTTCTGTTAATTCATCTCAGAGTGTTACAGATTTCCCCTCAAGGGGCATTTCACTAAGACTGTTCTTCTGAAATTTGGAAAGTGATATTTAGAATCCCATAGAGGGCTATGGTGAAAAAGTAATTATTTTCCATTAAAAACTGGAAAGAAGCTTTCTGAGAAACTGCTTTGTGTTCTGTTAATTCATCTCACAGAGTTACAACATTTCCCTCTAAAAGCCTTTCGCTGAGGCTGTTGTTGTCCACTTTGCAAAGTGATATTTGGAAGCCCATAGAGGGCTATGGTGAGAAAGGAAATATCTTCAGTTAAAATCTGGAAAGAAGCTTTCTGAGAAACTGCCATTTGTTCTGATTATAGACCTCACCTAGTTACAGCTTTCCCCTCAAGAAGCTTTTCGCTAACGCTGTTCTTTTGGGATTTGCAAAGTGATATTTGGAAGCCCGTAGAGCGCTATGCTGAAATAGGAAGTATCTTCATTTAAAAAGCGGAAAGACGCTTTCCGAGAAACTCCTTTTTGTTCTGTTAATTCACCTCAGAGAGTTACAGCTTTCCCCTTAATAATTCTTTCACTAAGACTGTTGTTGTGGAATTTGCAAAGTGAGATTTGGAAGCCCATAGAGGGCTATGGTGAAAAAGGAAATATCGTAAGATAAAAACTGAAAAGAAGCTTTCTGAGAAACTGCTTTGTGTTCTGTTAATTCATCTCACATAGTTACAACATTTCCCTCTAAAAGCCTTTCGCTAAGACTGTTCTTGTGGAATTTGCAAAGTGATATTTGGAAGCCCATGGAGCGTTATGTTGAAAAAGGAAATATCTTCAGTTAAAAACTGAAAAGAAGCTGTTTGAAAAACTGCCTTGTGTTCTGTTAATTCATCTCATAGAGTTACAACTTTCCCTTCAGGAAGCCTTTCGCTAAGACTGTTCTTGTGAAACTTGCAAAGTGATATTTGGAAGCCCATAGAGGGCTATGGAATAAAGGAAAAATCCTCCGTTAAAAACTGAAAAGAAGCTTTCTGAGAAACTGCTTTGTGTTCTGTTAATTCATCTCGCAGAGTTACAGCTTTTCCTTCAAGAAGCCGTTCACTAAGACTTTTCTTGTGGAATTTGCAAAGTGATATTTGGAGGCCCATAGATGGCTAAGGTGAAAAAGAAAACATCCAAAGATAAAAACTGAAATGAAGCTTTCTGTGAAACTGCTTTGTGTTCTGTTAATTCATCTCACAGAGTTACAACTTTCCCTTCAAGAAGTCATTCACAAAGACTGTTCTTGTGAAATTTGCAAAATGATATTTGGAAGCCCAGAGAGGGCTACGGTGAAAATGGAAATATCCTAAGATAAAAACCGAAAAGAAGCTGTCTGAGAAACTGCTTTCTGTTGTGTTAGATTATCTCACAGAGTTACAGCTTTCCCCTCAAGAAGTCGTTCACTAAGACTGTTCTTGTGGAATTTGCAAAGTGATATTTGGAAGCCCTTAGAAGGGTATGGTGAAAATGAATATATCTGCCGTTAAAAACTGGAAAGAAGCATTCTGAGAAACTGCCGTGTGTTCTGTTAATACATCTCACCGAGTTACAGCTTCCTTCTCAAGAAGCCTTTCGCTAAGACTGTTCTTGTGGGAATTGCAAAGTGATATTTGGAAGCCCGTAGAGGGCTATGGTGAAAAAGGAAATATGTTGCGTTAAATACTAGAAAGAATGTTTCTGAGAAACTGCTTTGTGTTCTGTTAATTCATCTCACAGAGTTACAGCTTTCCTCTCAAGAAGACTTTCGCTAAGACTCTTCATGTGCAATTTGCAAAGTGATATTTGGAATCCCATAGAGGGCTATGGTGAAAAAGGAAATATCTTCCGTTAAAAACTGGAAAGAAGCATTCTGAGAAAATGCCGTGTTTTCTGTTAATACTTCTCACTGAGTTACAGCTTTCCTCTCAAAACGACTTTCGCTGAGACTGTTCTTGTGGGATTTGCAAAGTGATACTTGGAAGCCCATAGAGGACCCTGGTGAGAAAGGAAACATCTTCCGTTAAAAACTGGGAAGAAGATTTGTGAGAAAATGCTTTGTGTTCTGTTAATTCATCTCACAGAATTAGAGTTTTGCCCTCAAGAAGCCTTTCGCTAAGAATGTTCTTGTGGAATTTGCAAAGTGATATTTGGAATCCCATAGAGGGCTAAGGTGATAAAAGAAATATCTTCCAATAAAAACTGGAAAGAAGATTTCTGAGAAACTGCTTTGTATTCTGTTAACGCATCTCACAGAGTTACAGCTCTCCCATCCAGAAACCTTTCGCAAACACTGTTCTTGGGGAATTTGCAAAGTGATATTTGGAAGAGCAGAGAGAGCTATGGTGAAAAAGGAAATATCCTAAGATAAAAACTGAAAGAAGCTATCTGAGAAACTGCTTTGTGTTCTGTTAATTCATCTCACAGTGTTACAGCTTTCACCTCAAGAAGCCTTTCGTTGAGTCTGTTCTTGTGGAATTTGCAAAGTGATATTTGGAAGCTCCTAGAGGGCTATGGTGAAAAAGGAAGTATCCTAAGATAAAAACTGAAAAGAAGCTTTCTGAGAAACTGCATTGTGTTTTCCTTATTGATCTCATGGAATTATAGATTTCCCCTCCAGAAGCCTTTCGCTAAGACTGTTCTTGTGGAATTTGCAACATGATATTTGGAAGCCCGTAGTGGGCTATGGTGAAAAAGGAAATATCTTCCGTTAAAAACTGGAAAGAAGATTTCTGAGAAACTCCTTTGTGTTCTGCTAATACATCTCAAGGAGTTACAGCTTTCCCCTCAAGAAGCCGATCACTAAGACTGTTCTTGTGGAATTTGCAAAGTGATATTTGGAAGCCCATAGAGGGCTATGGTGAAAAAGGAAATATCTTCCCTTAAAAACTGGAAATAAGCTTTCTGAGAAACTGCCATGTGTTCTCTTAATGCACCTCACCGAGTTTCAGCTTTCCCCTCAAGAAGACTTTCGCTAGGACTGTTCTTGTGGGATTTGCAAAGTGATATTAGGAAGTCCATAGAGGGCTATGGTGAAAAAGGAAATTTCTTCCGTTAAAAACTGGAAAGAATATTTCTGAGAAATTGCTGTTTGTTCTGTTAATTCATCTTACAGTGTTACAGCTTCACCTCCAGAGGCCTTTCGCTAAGACTGTTCTTGTGGAATTTGCAAAGTGATATTATATGGGCTTATATGGAAGCCCATATAAGGCCATTTTGAAAAAGGAATTATTCTAAGATTGAAACTGAAAATAAGTTTTCTGAGAAACTGCTTTGTGTTCTGTCAATTCAACTCACAGTGTTACAGCTTTCCCCTCAAGAAGCCTTTTGCTAAGGCTGTTGTTGTGAAATTTTCAAAGTGATATTTCGAAGCCCATAGAGGGCTATGGTGAAAAAGGAAATATCTTCCGTTAAAAACTTGAGAGTAGCTTTCAGAGAATCTGCAGTGTGTTATGTTAATACATCTCACCGAGTTATAGCTTGACCCTCAAGAAGCCTTTCACTAAGACTGTTCTTGTGGGATTTGCAAAGTTATCTTTGGAAGCCCATACAGGGCTATGGTGAAAATTGAAATATCTTCAGTTAAAAAGTGGAAAGAAGCTTCTGAGAAACTGCTTTGTGTTCTGTTAATTCATTTCACAGAGTTACAGCTTTCCCCTCAAGAAGCCTTTCACTAAAACTGTTCTTGTGGAATTTGCAAAGTGATCTTTGGAAGCCCAAAGTGGGCTATGATGAAAAAGGAAATATTCTAAGATAGAAACCGAAAAGAAGATTTCTGAGAAACTGCTTTGTGTTCTGTTAATTCATCTCACAGGCTTACAGCTTCCATTCCAGAAGCCTTTCGCTAAGACTGTTCTTGTGGAATTTGCAAAGTGATATTTGGAAGCCCATACAGGGCTATGGTGAAAAAGGAAATATCTTCAGTTAAAAATTGTAAAGAAGCTTTCTGAGAAACTGCTTTGTGTTCTGCTAATTCATCTCACAGAGTTACAGCCTTCCCCTCATGAAGCCTTTCGCTTAGGCTGTTCTTGTGGAATTTTGAAAGAGATATTTAGAAGCCCATAGAGGGCTATGGTGAAAAAGGAAATATCTTCCGTTAAAAACTGGAAAGAAGCTTTCTGAGAAGCTGCTATGTGTTCTGTTAATTCATCTCACAGAGTTACACACTTTCCCCTCAGGAAGCCTTTCGCTAAGACTGTTCTTGTGGAATTTGCAAAGTGTTATTTGGAAGACCTTAAGGGGCTATGGTAAAAAGGAAATATCTTCCGTTAAAAACTGGAAAGAAGATTTCTAAGAAACTACTTTGTGTTCTGTTAGTTCATCTCACAGAGTTACAGATTTCCCCTCCAGAAGCCCTTAACTAAGACTCTTCTTTAGGAATTTGCAAAGTGATATTTGGTAGCCCAAAGTGGGCTAGGGTGAAAAAGGTAATATCTTCAGTTAAAAACTGAAAAGAAACATTCTGAGAAACTGCTTTGTGTTCTGTTTTATCTCAAAGAGTTACACCTTTCCCCTCAAGAAGCCTTTCGCTAAGACTGCTCTTGTGTAATTTGCAAAGTGATATTTAGAAGCCCTCAGAGGGCTATGGTGAAAAAGGAAATATCCTAAGATAAAAACTGAAAAGAACCTTTCTGAGAAACTGCTTTCTGTTCTCTTAGTTTATCTCACAGTGTTACAGCTTTCCGCTCAAGGAGCCGTTCACTAAGACTGTTCTTGTGGAATTTACCAAGTGACATTTGGAAGCCCTTAGAGGACTATAGTGAAAAAGTAAATATCCTAAGATAAAAACTGAAAATAAACTTTCTGAGAAACTGCTTTGATTTCTGTTAATTCAACTCACAGAGTTACAGCTTTACCCTCAAGAAGCCTTTCGCTAAGGCTGCTGTTGTGGTATTTGCAAAGTGATATTTGGAAGCCATTAGAGGGCTACGGTGAAAAAGGAAATATCTTCAGTTAAAAACTGAAAAGAAGCTTTCTGAGAAACTGCTGTGTGTTCTGTTAATTCATCGCAAAGAATTAGAGCATTCCCCTGAAGACACATTCCGCTAAGACTGTTCTTGTGGAATTTGCTAAGTGATAATTGGGAGCCCATAGATGGCTATGGTGAAAAAGGAAATATCCTAAGATAAAAACCGAGAAGAAGCTTTCTGAGAAACTGCTTTGTGTTCTTTTAGTTAATCTCACAGTGTTACCACTTTCCCCTCAAGAAGCCATTCAGTAACACTGTTCTTGTGAAATTTTCAAAGTGATATTTGGAAGCACTTATTGGGCTATGTTGAAAAACAAAATATCTTCTTTTAAAAACTAGAAAGAAGCACTCTGAGAAACTGCCGCGCGTTCTGTTAATATATCTCACAGAGTTACAGTTTCTCCACAAGAAGCCTTTCGCTGAGACTGTTCCTGTGGGATTTGCATAGTGATATTTGGAAACCCATAGAGGGCTATGGTGAAAAAGGAAATATCCTAAGATAAAAACTGGAAAGAAGATTTCTGAGAAACTGCTTTGTGTTCTGTTAGTTCATCTCACCGATTTACAGCTTTCCCCTCAAGAAGCCGTTCACTAAGACTGTTCTTGTGGAATTTGCAAAGTGATATTTGGAAGCCCATAGAGGGCTACGGTGAAAAAGGAAATATCTTCGGTTAAAAACTGGAACGAAGATTTCTGAGAAACTGCTTTGTGTTCTGTTAATTCATCTCACAGAGTTACAGCTTTACCCTAAAGAAGTCTTTGGCTAAGACTGTTCTTGTGGAATTTGCAAAGTGATATTTCGAAGCCCTTAGAGGGCTATGGTGAAAAAGGAAATACCCTAAGATAAAAACTGAAAAGAAGCTCTCTGAGAAACTGCTTTGTTTTCTGTTAAATCAACTCACAGAGTTACAGCTTTCCCCTCAAGAACACTTTTGCAAAGACTGTTCTTGTGGAATTTGCAAAGTGATATTTGGAGGCCCATAAATGGCTATGGTGAAAAAATAAATATATTCCGTTAAAAACTGGAAAGAAGATTTCTGAGAAACTGCTTTGAGTTCTGTTAATTCATCTCAAGAGTTACAGCTTTTCCCTCAAGAAGCCTTTCGATAAGACTGTTTTTGTGGATTTTGCAAAGTGATATTTGGAAGCCCATTGAGGGCTTTGCTGAAAAAGGAAATATCCTAAGATAAAAACTAAAAAGAAGCTTTCTGAGAAACTGCTTTGTGTTCTGTTAATTCATCTCACAGAGTTACAGCTTTCCCCTCCGGAAGTCTTTGGCTAAGACTGTTCTTGTGGAATTTGCAAAGTGATATTTCGAAGCCCTTAGAGGGTTATGGTGAAAAAGTAAATACCCTAAGATAAAAACTGAAAAGAAGCTTTCTGAGAAACTACTTTGTTTTCTGTTAAATCAACTCACAGAGTTACAGCTTTCCCCTCAAGAAGCCTTTCGCAAAGACTGTTCTTTTGGAATTTGCAAAGTGATATTTGGAGGCCCATAAACGGCTACGGTGAAAAAATAAATATATTCCGTTAAAAACTGGAAGGAAGATTTCTGAGAAACTGCTTTGAGTTCTGTTAATTCATCTCACAGAGTTACAGCTTTTCCCTCAAGAAGCCTTTTGATAAGACTGCTTTTGTGGATTTTGCAAAGTGATATTTGGAAGCCCATTGAGGGCTTTGCTGAAAAATGAAATATCCTAAGATAAAAAATAAAAAGAAGCTTTCTGAGAAACTGCTTTGTGTTCTGTTAATACATCTCACAGAGTTACAGCTTATCCCTCCAGAAGCCTTTCGCTAAGACTGTTCTTGTTGAATTTGCAAAGTGTAATTTGGACGCCCATGGATGGCTATGGTGAAATAGGAAATATTTTCCGTTAAAAACTGGAAAGAAGCTTTCTGAGAAACTGTTTTGTGTTCTGTTAATTCATCTCACAACGTTACAGCTTTCCCCTCAAGAAGGCGTTAACTAAGATTGCTCTTGTGGAATTTGCAATGTGATAT
Source organism: Chlorocebus sabaeus (assembly GCF_047675955.1). NCBI lineage: Eukaryota > Metazoa > Chordata > Mammalia > Primates > Cercopithecidae > Chlorocebus > Chlorocebus sabaeus. The sequence continues at coordinate 199,585 of NW_027327488.1, read as the reverse complement.
TTGGAAGACCCTAGAGGGCTATGGTGAAAAAGGAAATAGCCTAAGATAAAAACTGAAAAGAAGCTTTCGGAAAAAGTGCTTTGTGTTCTGTCAATTCAACTCACAGAGTTACAGCTTTCCCCTCAAGAAGACTTTCGCTAAGGCTGTTGCTGTGGAATTTGCAAAGTGATATTTGGACGCCCATACAGGGCTTTGGTTAAAAAGGAACTATCTTCCATTAAAAACTGGAAGGAAGCTTTCTGAGAAACTGCTTTGTGTTCTGTTAATTCATCTCACAGAGTTGCAGCTTTCCCCTGTAGAAGCCTTTCGCTGAGACTGTTCTTGTGGGATGTGCAAAGTGATATTTGGAAGCCCATTGAGGGCTATGGTGAAAAAGGAAATATCTTCAGTTAAAAACTGGAAATAAGTTTTCTGAGAAACTGCTTTGTGTTCCGTTAATTTATCTCACAGAGTTACAGCTTTCGCCTCAAGAAGCCTTTTGCTAAGACTGTTCTTTTGGCATTTCCAAAGTGATATTTGGAAGCCCATAGAGGGCTATGGTGATAAATGAAATATCTTCCGTTAAAAACTGAAAAGAATCTTTCTGAGAAACTGCTTTGTGTTCTGTTAATTCGTCTCAGAGAGTTACAGCTTTCCACTCCAGAAACGTTTCGCTAAGACTGCTGTTTTGGAATTTGCAAACTGATATTTCGAGGCCCATTCAGGGCTATGGTGAAAAAGGAAATATCCTAAGATAAAAACTGAAAAGAAGCTTTCATAGAAACTGCTTTGTGTTCTGTTAATTCATCTCACAGAGTTACATATTTCCCTTCCAGAAGCCTTTCGCTAAGTCTGTTCCTGTGGTATTTGCAAAGTGATATTTGGAAGCTCATAGAGGGCTATGATGAAAAAGGAAATATATTCACTTAAAAACTGAAAAGAAGCTTTCTGAGAAACTGCCGTGTGTTCTGTTAAGTATACATCTGACCGAGTTACAGCTTTCCCCACAAGAAGCCTTTGCTAAGAATATTATTGTGGGACATTCAAAGTCATATTTGGAAGCCCATAGAGGGCTAAGGTGAAAAAGGAAATATCTTCCGTTAAAAACTGGACAGAAGCTTTCTGAGAAAGTGCTTTGTGTTCTATTAATTCATCTCACAGAGTGACAGCTACCCCTCAAGAAGCTTTTCACTAAGACTTTTCTTGTGGGATTTGCAAAGTGATATTTGGAAGCCCAGAGAGAGCTATGGAGAAAAAGGAAATATTCTAAGATAAAAACTGAAAAGAAGCTTTCGGAGAAACTGCTTGCTGTTCTGTTTATTCAACTCACAGAGTTTCAGCTTTTCCGTCAAGAGGCCTTTCGCTAAGACTGTTCTTGTGGCATTTGCAAAGTGATATTTCTAACCCATAGAGGGCTATGGTGAAAAAGCAAAAAATCCTAAGATAAAAACTGAAAAAGAAGCTTTCTGAGAAACTGCTTTGTGTTCTGTTAGTTCATCTCACAGAGTTAGAGCTTTCCCCTCAAGAAGTCGTGCACTAAGACTGTTCTTGTGAAATTTCAACAGTGATATTCAGAAGGCCATAGAGGGCTACGGTGAAAAAGGAAATATCCTATGTTAAAAACTGGAAAGAAGCTATCTGAGATACTGCCGTGTGTTCTGTTAATACATCTCACCGAGTTACAGCTTTTCCCACAAGAAGACTTTCGCTAAGTCTGTTCTTGTGGGATTTGCAAAGTGATATTTGGAAGCCCATAGAGGGCTATGGTGAAAAGGAAATATCTTCAGTTAAATACTGGAAAGAAACTTCTGAGAGACTGCTTTGTGTTCTGTTAATTCATCTCACAGAGTTACAGCTTTCACTTCCAGAAGCCATACACTAAGACTGTTCTTGTGGAATTTGCAAATTGATATGTGGAAGCCCAAAAAAAGTTATCTTGAAAAAGGAAATATTCTAAGATAAAAACTAAAAAGAAGCTTTCTGAGAAACTGCTTTGTGTTCTGTTAATTTATCTCACAGAGTTACAGCTTTCCCTTCAAGAAGCCTTTCGCTAAGTCTGTTCTTGTAGAATTTCCAAAGTGATATTTGGAAGACCATAGAGGGCTATGGTGAAAAAGGAAATATCTTCCGTTAAAAACTGGAAAGAAGCTTTCTGCAAAACTGCTTTGTGTTCTGTTAATTCATCTCACAGAGTTACAGATTTCCCTTCAAGAAGCCTTTCGCTAAGGCAGCTCTGGTGGATTTTGGAAAGTGATATTTGGAAGATCATAGCGGGCTATGGTGAAAAAGGAAATATCTTCAGTTAAAAACTGGAGAGAAGCTTTCTGAGAAACTGCTTTGTGTTCTGTTAATTCATTTCACAGAGTTACTGCTTTCCCCTCAAGATGCCTTTCGGTAAGACTGTTCTTGTGGAATTTGCCAAATGATATTTGGAATCCCCTAAAGGGCTACGATGAAAAAGGAAATATCTTCCATTAATAACTGGAAAGAAGCTTTCTGAGAAACTGCTTTGTGTTCTGTTAATTCATCTCACAGAGTTACAGCTTTCCCCTCAAGAAGACTTTCGCTAAGACTGTTCTTCTGGAATTTGGAAAGTGATACTTGGAAGCCCATAGAGGGCGATGGTTAAAAAGGAAATATCTTATTTAAAAACAGGAAAGAAGCTTTGTGAGAAACTTCTATGTGTTCTGTTAATTCATCTCACAGAGTTACATCTTTCCCCTTAATAAGCCGGTCACTAAGACTGTTCTTGTGGAATTTGCAAAGTGATATTTGGAAGCCCATAGAGGACTGTGATGAAAAAGGAAATATCTTCCGTTAAAAACTGTAAAGAAGCTTTCTGCGAAACTGCTTTGTGTTCTGTTAATTCTTCCCTCAGAGTTACAGCTTTGCACTCTAGAAGCCTTTCGCTAAGACTGTTCTTGTGGAATTTGCAAAGTCATATTTGTAAGCCCATAGAGGGCTACGGAGAAAAAGGAAATATCCTAAGATAACAACTGAAAAGAAGCTTTCTCAGAAACTGCTTTGTGTTCCGTTAATTCGTCTCACAGAGTTACAGCTTTGCCTTCAAGATTCCGTTCACTAAGACTGTTCTTGTGAAATTTGCAAAGTGATATTTGGAAGCCCATAGAGTGCTATGGTGAAAAAGGAAATATCTTCCCTTAAAAATTGGAAAGAATATTTCTGAGAAACTGGTTTGTGTTCTGTTAATTCATCTCACACAGTTACAGCTTTCCCCTCAATAAGTGATTCGCTAAGACTGTTCGTGTGGAATTTGCAAAGTCATATTTGGAACCCCTTAGAGAGCTATGGTGAAAAAGGAAATATCCTATGAAAAAAACTAAAAATAAGGTGTCTGAGAAATTGCTTTGTGTTCTGTTAATTCATCTCACAGCGTTACTGCTTTCCCCTCAAGAACCTTTTTGCTAAGAGTGTTCTTGTGTAACTTGCAAAGTGATATTTGGAAGCCCATAGAGGGCTATGGTGAAAAAGGAAATATCTTCAGTAAAAAACTGGAAAGAGGCTTTCTGAGAAGCTGCTTTGTGTTCTGTTAATTCATCTCACAGAGTTACAGCTTTCCCGTCAAGAAGCCTTTCTCTAATACTTTTCTTGTGGAATTTGCAAAGTGATATTTGGAAACCCATAGAGGGCTAGGGTGAAAAAGGAAATATCTTCAGTTAAAAACTGAAAAGATGCTTTTTGAGAAACTGCTCTTTCTTCTGTTAATTCATCTCACACAGTTACAGCATTCCCCACAAGAAGCCATTCGCTAAGACTGTTCTTGTGGAATTTGCAAAGTGGGATTTGGAAGCCCATAGAGGGCTATGGTGAAAAAGGAAATATCTTCTGTTAAAAACTGGAAAGAAGCTTTCTGAGAAAATGCTTTGTGTTGCGATAATTCATCTCACAGAGTTACAGCTTTCCCCTCAAGAAGCATTTCGCTTACACTGTTCTTGTGGAATTCGCAAAGTGATACTTGGAAGCCCATAGAGGGTTACGGTGAAAATGAAATATCTTCCCTTAAAAAGTGGAAAGAAGGTTTCTGAAAAACTGCTTTGTGTTCTGTTAATACATCTCACAGAGTTACAGCTTTCTTCTCAAGAAACCGTTCACTAAGACTGTTTTTTTGAAAATTTCAAATAATATTTGGAAGCCCATAGAGGGCTATGGTGAAAAAGGAAATATCCTAAGATAAAAAATGAAAAGTAGCTTTCTGAGAAACTGCTTTGTTTTCTGTTAATTCATCTCAAAGAGTTACAGCTTTCCCCTCAAGAAGCCTTTCGCTAAGAATGTTCTTGTGGAAATTGCAAAGTGATATTTGAAAGACCATAGAGGTCTACCGTGATAAAGGAAATATCCTAAGATAAAAACTGAAAAGAAGCTTTCTGAGAAACTGCTTTGTGTTCTGTGAATTCATTTCATAGAGTTACAACCTTCCGCTCCAGAAGCCATTCGCTAAGACTGTTCTTGTGGAATTTGCAAAGTGACATTTGGAAGCCCATGGAGGATTATGGTGAAAAAGGAAATATCTTCCGTTAAAAACTAGAAAGAGGCATTCTGAGAAACTAATTGTGTGTTCTCTTAATTCAACTCACAGAGTTACACCTTTCCCCTCAAAAAGTCTTTCCTTAAGACACTTTTTGTGGAAATTGGAAAAGGATACTTAGAAGCCCATAGAGGTCTATGGTGAAAAAAGAAATATCCTAAGACAGAAACTGAAAAGAATCTTTCTTACAAACTACTTTGTGCTCTGTTAATTCATGTCACAGATTTAGAGCTTTACCCTACAGAAGCCTTTCGCTAAGACTGTTCTTGTGGAATTTGCAAAGTGATATTTGGAAGCCCATAGAGTGCTATGGTGAAAAAGGAAATATCTATCTTTAAAAATTGGAAAGAATATTTCTGAGAAACTGGTTTGTGTTCTGTTAATTCATCTCACACAGAAACAGCTTTCCCCTCAAGAAGCCTTTCCCTAAGACTGTTCTTGTGGAATTTGCAAAGTGATATTTGGAAGCCCATAGAGGGCTATGGTGAAAAAGGGAATAACTTCTGTTAAATACTGGAAAGTAGCTTTCAGAGAAACAGCGTTGTGTTCCGTTAATTCATCTGACAGCGTTACAGCTTTCCCCTCAAGAAGCCTTTTGCTAAGACTGTTCTTGTGGAATTTGCAAGGTGATATTTGGAGGCCCATAGAGGGCTAAGGTGAAAAAGGAAATATCTTCAGTTAAAAACTTGAAAGAAGCTTTCTGAGAAACTGCGTTGTGTTCTGCTAATTCATCTCACAGAGTAACAACTTTCTCCTCAAGAAGCCTTTCGATATGACAGTTCTGGAGGAATTTTCAAAGTGTTATTTGGAAGCCCTTAAAGGGCTATGGTGAAAAGGAAATATCTTCCCTTAAAAACTTTAAAGAAGCTTTCTGAGAAACTGCTTTTTATTCTGTTAGTTCATCTCTCAGAGTTACAGCTTTCCCCTCAAGAAGACTTTTGCTAAGACTGTTTTTGTGGAAATTGGAAAGTGACACTTAGTATCCCATAGAGGGCTATGGTGAAAAAGGAAAAATCCTAAGACAAAAACTGAAAAGAAGCTTTCTGAAAAACTATTTTGTGCTCTGTTAATTCATCTCACAGAGTTACAGCTTTCCCCTCAAGAAGCCTTTAGTTAAGACTGTTCTTGTGGAATTTGCAAAGTGATATTGGGAAGCCCATAGATGTCCATGGTGAAAAAGGAAATATCCTAAGATGAAAACTGGAAAGAAGCTTTCTGAGAAACTGCTTTGTGTTCTATTAATTCATTTCACAGAGTTACAAGTTTCCCCTCAAGAAGCCTTTTTTTAAGCCTGTTCTTGTGAAATTTGCAAAGTGATATTTGGAAGCATAGAGAGGGCTAATGTGAAAAAGGAAATATCTTCCGTTAAAAACTGGAAAGAAGCTTTCTGAGATATTGCTTTGTGTTCTGTTAATTCACCTCACAGAGTTACAGCTTTCCCCTCAAGAAGCCTTTTGCTAAGGCTGTTCTTGTGGAATTTGCAAAGTGATATTTGTCAGCCCATAGAGGGCTACGGTTAAAAAGGAAACATTTTCCGTTAAAAACTGGAAAGAAGCTTTCTGCGAAACTGCTTTGTGTTCTGTTAATTCAATTCACACAGTTACAGCTTTCCCCTCAAGAAGCCTTTCCCTAAGACTGTTCTTGTGGAATTTGTAAAGTGATATTTGGAAGCCCATAGAGGGCTATATTGAAAAAGGAAATAACTTCCGTTAAAAACTAGAAAGAAGCTTTCTGAGAAACTGATTTGTGTTCCATTAATTCATCTCACAGAGTTACAGCTTTCCACTCAAGAAGCCTTTGGTTAAGACTGTTCTTGGGAAAATTAGCAAAGTGATATTTCGAAGTCCATAGAGGGCTATGGTGAAAAAGGAAATATGTTCAGTTAAAAAGTTTAAAGAAGCATTCTGAGAAACTGCTTTGTGTTCTGCTAATTCATCTCACAGAATTACAGCTTTCCCCTCATGAAGTCTTTGGCTAAGACTGTTCTTGTGTAATTTGTAAAGTGATATTTGGAAGCCCATAGAGGGCTATGGTGAAAAAGGACATATCTTCCGTTAAAAACTGGATAGAAGCATTCTGAGAAACTGCTTTGTGTTCTGATAATTCATCTCACAGATTTACAGCTTTCTCCTAAAAGACCCTTTCGCTAAGACTGTTCTTGTGGAACTTGCAAAGTGCTATTTGGAAGCCCTAGAGCTCTATGGTGGAAAAGGAAATATCCTAAGATAAAAACTGAAAAGAAGCTTTCTGAGAAACTGTTTTGTGTTCTGTTAATTCATCTCACAGAGTTACAGCTTACCGCTGAAGAAGCCTTTCGCTAAGACTGTTCTTGTGGAATTTGCAAAGCGATATCTGGAAGACCATAGAGGGCTATGGTGAAGAAGGAAATATCTTCCGTTAAAAACTGGAAAGAGGCTTTCTGAGAAACTGCTTTGTGTTCTGTTATTTCATCTCACAGAGATACAGCTTTCCTCTCAAGTAGTCTTTCGCTAAGACAGTTTTTGTGGAATTTGCAAAGTGATATTTGGAAGCCCATAGAGGGCTATGGTGAAAAAGGAAATATCTTCCGTTAAAAGATGGAAAGAGGCATTCTGAGAAACTCCTTTGTGTTCTCTTAATTCAACTCACAGAGTTACACCTTTCATCTCAAGAAGTCTTTCCTTAAGACAGTTTTTGTGGAAATTGGAAAGGGATACTTAGCAGTCCATAGAGGGCCACGGTGAATAAAGAAGTATCCTAAGACAAAAACTGAAAAGAATCTTTCTTACAAACTACTTTGTGCTCTGTTAATTTATGTCACAGACTTAGAGATTTCCCCTACAGAAGCCTTTCGCTAAGACTGTTCTTGTGGAATTTGCAAAGTGATATTTGGAGGCCGTAGAGTGCTATGGTGAAAAAGGAAATATCTTCCGTTAAAAATTGGAAAGAATATTTCTGAGAAACTGGTTTGTGTTCTGTTAATTCATCTCACACAGTTACAGCTTTCCCCTCAAGAAGCCTTTCACTTAGACTGTTCTTGTGGAATTTGCAAAGTGATATTTGGAAGCCCATAGAGGGCTATGGTGAAAAGGGGAATACCTTCAGTTGAAAACTGGAAAGTAGCTTTCAGAGAAATAGCGTTGTTTTAAGTTAATTCATCTGACAGAGTTACAGCTTTCCCCTCAAGATTCCTTTCACTAAGACTGTTCTTGTGGAATTTGCAAAGTGATATTTGGAAGCCCATAGAGGGCTATGGTGAAAAAGGAAATATCTTCAGTTAAAAACTTGAAAGAAGCTTTCTGAGAAACTGCGTTGTGTTCTGCTAATTCATCTCACAGAGTTAGAGCTTTCTCCTCAAGAAGCCTTTAGATAAGACAGTTCTGGAGGAATTTTCAAAGTGATATTTGGAAGCCCTTAAAGGCCTATGGTGGAAAAGGAAATACCTTCCGTTAAAAACTGGAAAGAAGCTTTCTGAGAAACTGCTTTGTATTCTGTTAGTTCATCTCACAGAGTTACAGCTTTCCCTTCAAGAAGCCTTTCGCTAAAACTGATTTTGTGGAAATTGGATAGTGATACTTAGTATCCCATAGAGGGCTATGGTGAAAAAGGAAATATCCTAAGAGAAAAACTGAAAAGAAGCTTTCTGAAAACCTATTTTGTACTCTGTTAATTCATCTCACAGATTTACAGCTTTCCCCTCCAGGACCCTTTTGCTAAGACTGTTCTTGTGAAATTTGCAAAGTGATATTTGGAAGCCCATAGAGCTCTATGGTGGAAAAGGAAATATCCTAAGATTAAAACTTAAAAGAAGCTTTCTGAGAAACTGCTTTGTGTTCTGTTAATTCATCTCACAGAGTTACAGCTTTCCGCTCAAGAAGCCTTTCGCTAAGACTGTTCTTATGGAATTTGCAAAGCGATATTTGGAAGACAATAGAGGGCTATGATGAAGAAGGAAGTATCTTCCATTAAAAACTGGAAAGAGGCTTTCTGAGAAACTGCTTTGTGTTCTGTTATTTCATCTCACAGCGTTACAGCTTTCCTCTCAAGTAGCCCTTCCTTAAGACAATTTTTGTGGAATTTGCAAAGTGATATTTGGAAGCCCATAGGGGGCTATGGTGAAAAAGGAAATATCTTCCTTTAAAAGCTAGAAAGAGGCATTCTGAGAAACTCCTTTGTGTTCTCTTAATTCAACTCACAGAGTTACACCTTTCCCCTCAAGACGTCTTTCCTTAAGACACTTTTTGTGGAAATTGGAAAGGGATACTTAGAAGCCCAAAGAGGGCTATGGTGAAAAAAGGAATATCCTAAGACAAAAACTGAAAAGAATCTTTCTTACAAACTACTTTGTGCTCTGTTAATTTATGTCACAGACTTAGAGCTTTCCCCAACAGAAGCCTTTCGCTAAGACTGTTCTTGTGGAATTTGCAAAGTGATATTTGGAAGCCCATAGAGTGCTATGGTGAAAAAGGAAATATCTTCAGTTAAAAATTGGAAAGAATATTTCTGAGAAAATGGTTTGTGTTCTGTTAATTTATCTCACAGAATTACAGCTTTCCCCTCAAGAAGCCTTTCCCTAAGACTGTTCTTGTGGAATATGCAGAGTGATATTTTTAAGCCCTTACAGGGCTATGGTGAAAAAGGGAATATCTTCAGTAAAAAACTGTATAGAAGTTTACTGAGAAACTGCTTTGTGTTCTGTTAATTCATCTCACAGAGTTACAGCTTTCCCCTCAAGAAGACTCTCCCTAAGACTGTTCTTGTGGTATTTTCTAAGTGATATTTGGAAGCCCATAGAGGGCTATGGTGAAAAAGGAAGTATCTTACGTTAAAAAGTGGAAAAAGGCTTTCAGAGAAACTGCTTTGTGTTCTGTTAACTCATCTCACAGAGTTGCAGCTTTCCCCTCAAGAAGCCTTTCCCTAAGACTGTTCTTGTGGAATTTTCATAGTGATATTTGGAAGCCCATAGATGGCTAAGGTGAAAAAGGAAATATCTTCCGTTAAAACCTGAAAAGATGCTTTCGGCAGAACAGCTTTGTGTTCTGTTACTTCACCTCACAGAGTTACAGCTTTTCCCTCAAGAAGCCTTTCGCTAAGTCTGTTCTTGTGGAATTTTCAAAGTGATATTCGGAAGTCCATAGAGGGCTCTGGCGAAAAAGGAAATATCTTCAGTTAAAAACTGGAAAGAAGCTTTCTGAGAAACTGCTTTGTGTTCTGTTAATTCATCTCACAGAGTTACAGCTTTCCCCTCAAGAAGCCTTTCGCTAAGACAGTTCTTGTGGAATATGCAAAGTGATATTTGGAAGCCCATGGAGGGCTACGGTTAAAAAGGAAATATCTTCCGTTAAAAACTGAAAGGAATCTTTCTGAGAAACTGCTTTGTTTTCTGTTAATTCATCTCACAGAGTTACAGCTTTCCCCTCAAGAAGCCTTTCGCTAAGACTGTTCTTGTGGAATTTGCAAAGTGATATTTGGAAGCCCATAGAGGGCTATGGTGAAAAAGGAAATACCTTCCGTTAAAAACTGGAAAGAGGCTTTCTGAGAAACTGCTTTGTGTTCTGTTAACTCATTTCACAGACTTACATCTTTCCCCTCAAGAAGCCTTTCACTAAGACTGTTCTTGTGGAATTTGCAAAGTGATATTTGGAAGCCCTTAGTGGTCTATGGTGAAAAAGGAAATATCCTAAGATAAAGACTGAAAATTAATTTTCTGAGAAACTGCTTTGTATTCTGTTAGTTCATCTCACAGAGTTAGAGCTTTCCCCTCCGGAAGCCTTTCGCTAAGACTGTTTTTGTGGAAATTGGAAAGTGATACTAAGTATCCCATAGAGGGCTATGGTGAAAAAGGAAATATCCTAAGACAAACACTGAAAAAAAGCTTTCTGAAAAACTACTTTGTGCTCTGGTAATTCATCTCACAGAGTTACAGCTTTCCCCTCAAGAAGCCTTTCGCGAAGACTGTTCTTGTTTATTTTGCAAAGTGATATTTGGAAGCCCATAGATGTCTATGGTGAAAAAGGAAATATCCTAAGATGAAAACTGGAAAGAAGCTTTCTGAGAAACTTATTTCTGTTCTATTATTTCATTTCACAGAGTTACAGGTATCTCCTCAAGAATCCTTTTGTTAAGCCTCTTCTTGTGAAATTTGCAAAGTGATATTTGGAAGCATATAGAGGGCTAACGTGAAAAAGGAAATATCTTCCGTTAAAAACTGGAAAGAAACTTTCTGAGAAACTGCTTTGTGTTCTGTTAATTCACCTCACAGAGTTACAACTTTCCCCTCACGAAGCCTTTCGCTAAGACTGTTCTTGTGGAATTTGCCAAGTGATATGTGGAAGCCCATAGAGGGCTATGGTGAAAAAGGAAATATCTTCAGTTAATAACTGGAAAGAAACTTTCTGAGAAACTGATTTGTGTTCTGTGAATTCATCTCACAGAGTTAGAGCTTTCCCCTCAAGAAGCCTTTCGCTAAGACTGTTCTTGTGGAATTTGCAAAGTGATATTTGGAATCCCTTAGAGGGCTATGGTGAAAAAGGAAATATCTTCCGTTAAAACTGGAAAGAAGATTTCTGAGAAACTGCTTTGTGTTCTATTAATTCATCTCACAGAGTTACAGCTTTCCCTCAAGAAGCCTTTCGCTAAGACTTTTCTTGTGGAATTTGGAAAGTGATATTTAGTAGCCCATAGAGGGCCATGGTGAAAAAGGAAATATGTTCAGTTAAAAACTGGAAAGAAGCATTCCTAGAAACTGCTTTGTGTTCTCTTAATTGATCTCACAGAGTTACAGCTTTCCACTTAAGAAGCCTTTCGCTAAGACTGTTGATGTGGAATTTGAAATGTGGTATGTAGAACCCCAGAGGACTATGGTGAAAAACTAAATATCTTCCGTTAAAAACTGGAAAGAAGCATTCTGAGAAACTGCTTTGTGTTCTGTTAATTCATCTCAAAGTGTTACAGCTTTCCCCTCAAGAAGTCTTTCGCTGAGACTGTTCATGTGGAATTTGGAAAGTGAAATTTAGAAGTCAATAGAGGGCTACTGTGAAAAAGGAAATATCTTCCGTTAAAAAGTGCATAGAAGCTTTCTGAGAGACTGCTTTGTGTTCTGCTAATTCATCTCACAGAATTACAGGATTCCCCTCATGAAATCTTTGGCTAAGACTGTTCTTGTGTAATTTTGAAAGTGATATTTGGAAGCGCATAGAGGGCTATGGTTAAAAAGGAAATATCTTCCGTTAAAAACTGGAAAGAAGCTTTAGGAGAAACTGCTTTGTGTTCTGTTAATTCATCTCAGAGAGGTACAGATTTCTCCTCAAAAGTCTTTCGTAAGAGAGTTCTTGTGGAATTCTCAAAGTTATATTTGGAAGCCCATAGAGTGCTATTGTGAAAAAGGAAATATCGTTCGTTAAAAACTGAAAAGAAGCTTTCTGAAAATCTGCTTTGTGTTCTGTTAATTCATCTCACAGAGTCACAGCATTCCCCTGAAGAAGTCTTTCGCTAATACTGTTCTTGTGGAATATGCAAAGTGATATTTGGAAGCCCATAGAGGGATACGGTTAAAAAGGAAATATCTTCCATTAAAAACTGGAAAGAATCTTTCTGAGAAACTGCTTTCTTTTCTGTTAATTCATCTCACACAGTTACAGCTTTCCCCTCAAGAAGTCTTTCGTTAAGACTGTTGTTGTTCAATTTGCAAAGTGATATTTGGCAGCCCAGAGTGCTACGGTGAAAAACGAAATATCTTCAGTTAAAAACCGTAAAGAAAATTTCTTAGAAACCGCTTTGTGTTCTGTTAATTCGTCTCAACGTGTTACAGATTTCCCCTCAAGAATCCTTTCACTAAGACTGTTCTTGTGGAATTTGCACAGTGATATTTGGAAGCCCATAGAGGGCTATGGTGAAAAAGGAAATATCTTCCGTTAAAAACTGGAAAGAGGCTTTCTGAGAAACTGCTCTGTGTTCTGTTAATTTGTCTTACACAGTTACAGCTTTCCTCTCAAGAAGCCTTTCTCTAAGACAGTTCTTTTGGAATTTGCAATGTGATATTTGGAAGCCCATGCAGGGCTATGGTGAAAAAGGAAATATCTTCAGTTAAAAACTGGAAAAAAGCTTTTTGAGAAATTGCATTGTGTTCTGTTAATTCATCTCACAGAGTTACAGCTTTCCCCTCAAGAAGCCCTTCGCTAAGACTGTTCTTGTGGAATTTGCAAAGTGATATTTGGAAGCCCATAGAGGGTTATGGTGAAAAAGTAAATATATTCTGTTAGAAACTGGAAAGAAGATTTCTGAGAAACTGCTTTGAGTTCTGTTAATTCATCTCACAGAGTTACAGCTTTCCCCTCAAGTAGCCTTTCGCTAAGTATGTTCTTGTGGAATTTTCAAAGTGATATTTGGAAGCCTATAGAGGGCTATGGTGAAAAAGGTAATGTCTTCAGGTAAAAACTGGAAAGAAGATCTCTGAGAAACTGTTTTATGTTCTGTTAATTCATCTCAAAGAGTTACAGCTTTCCCCTGGAGAAACCTTTCGCTAAGGATGTTCTTGTGGAATTTGCAAAGTGATATTTGGAAGCCCATGGAGGGGATGGTGAGAAAGGAAATATATTCAGTTTAAAACTGGAAAGAAGCGTTTTGAGAAACTGCTTTGTGTTCTGTTAATTCATCTCACAGAGTTACAGCTCTCCCCTCAAGAAGCCTTTCGCTAAGGGACTTCTTGTTGAATTTAAAATGTGCTACTTGGAAGATCATAGAGAGCTGTGGTGAAAAAGGAAATATCCTAATATAAAAAGTGAAAAGAAGCCTTTTGAGAAACTGCTTTGTGTTCTGTTAATTCATCTCACAGAGTTACAGCTTTCCCCTCAAGAAACCTTTCGTTAAGGGAGTTCTTGTGGAATTTAAAAAGTGATATTTGGAAGCCCATAGAGAGCTGTGGTGAAAAAGGAAGTATGCAAAGATAAAAGCTGAAAAGAAGCCTTTTGAGAAACTGCTTTGTGTTGTGTTAATTCATCTAACAGAGTTACAGCTTTCCCCTCAAGAAGACTTTCGCTAAGACTGTTCTTGTGGAATTTTCAAAATGATATTTGGAAGCCCATAGAGGGCTAGGTTGAAAAAGGAAATCTCTTCAGTTAAAAACTGGAAAGAAGCTTTTTGAGAAACTGCATTGTGTTCTGCTAATGCATCGCACTGAGTTACAGCTCCCCCCTCAAGAAGCCTCTCGGTAAGACTGTTCTTGTGGAATTTGCAAAGTGATATTTGGAAGCCCCTAGAGGGCTATAGTAAAAAAGAAATATCTTCAGTTAAAAATTTGAAAGAAGCTTTCTGAGAAACTTCTTTGTGTTCTGTGAATTCATCTCACAGAGTTACAGCTTTCCCCTCAAGAAGCCTTTCGCTAAGACTGTTCTTGTGGAATTTCCAAAGTGACATTTCGAAGGTCATAGAGAGCTATGGTGAAAAGGAAATATCTTCGGTTTAAAACGGGAAAGAGGCTTTCTGAGACACTGCGTTGTGTTCTGTTAATTCATCTCACAAAGTTACAGCTTTCCTCTAACGAGGCCTTTCCCTAAGACAGTTCCTGTCGAATTTTGGAAGTGATATTTAGAAGCCTACAGAGATCTATGGTGAAAAAGGAAGTAGCATAAGATAAAAACTGAAAATAAGCTTTCTGAAAAACTGCTTTGTGTTCTCTTAATTCATCTCACAGAGTTACAGCTTTCCTTTCAAGAAGCCTTTCACTAAGACTGTTCTTGTGCAATTTAGAGCGTGATATTTAGAAGCCCATAGAGGGCTATGGTGAAAAAGGAAATATCCTCTGTTAAAAACTGGAAAGAAACTTTCTGAGAAACTTTGTGTTCTGTTAATTCATCTCACAGAGTTACAGGTTTCCCCTCAAGAAGCCTTTCACTAAGACTGTTCTTATGCAATTTAGAACGTGATATTTAGAAGCCCATAGAGGTCTATGGTGAAAAAGGAAATATCCTCCGTTAAAAACTGGAAAGAAGCTTTCTGAGAAACTGCTTTGTGTTCTGTTAATTCATCTCACAGAGCTACAGCTTTCCCCTCAAGAAGCCTTTCGCTAAGACTGTTCTTGTGGAATTTGCGAAGTGATATTTGGAAGCCCGTAGAGGGCTATGGTGAAAAAGGAAATAACTTCAGTTAAAAAATGGAAAGAAGCTTTCTGAGAAACTTCTTTGTGTTTTGTTAATTCATCTCACAGAGTTACAGCTTTCCCCTCGAGAAGTCTTTTGCTTAGACTGTTCTTGGGAAATTTTCAAAGTGATATTTGGAAGCCCAGTGAGGGCTATGGTGAAAAAGGAAATATCTTCCGTTAAAAACTGGAAAGAATCTTTCTGAGAAACTGCTTTGTGTTCTGCTAATTCATTTCACAGAGTTACAGATATCCCCTCAAGAAGCCTTTCGCTAAGACAATTCTTGTGGAATTTGCAAAGTGATATTTTGAAGCCAATAGAGGGCTATGGTGAAAAAGGAAGTATCTTCAGTTAAAACCTGTAAAGAAGCTTTCTGAGGAACTGCTTTGTGTTCTGTTAATTCATCTCACAGAGTTACAGCTTTCGCCTCAAGAAGCCTTTCACTAAGACTGTTCTTTTTGAATTTGCAAAGTGATATTTGGAAGCCCATAGAGGGCCATGGTGAAAAAGGAAATATCTTCTTTGAAAAACTGGAAAGAAGCTTTCTGAGAAACTGCGTTGTGTTCGGTTAATACATCTCACAGAGTTACAGCTTTCCCCTCAAGAAGCCTTTCGCTAAGACTCTTGTTGTGGAATTTGGAAAGTGATATTTCGAAGCCTGTAGAGGGCTATGGTGAAAAAGGTAGTATCTTAAGTTAAAAACTGGAAAGAAGCTTTCGAACCAACTATTTTGTGTACTGTTTGTTCATCTCAGAGAGTTATAGCTTTCTTCTCAAGAAGCCTTTCGCTAGGACTCTTCTTGTGGGATTTGCAAAGTGATATTTGCAAGATCATAGAGGGCTTCGGTGAAAAAGGAAATATCTTCAGTTAAAAACTGGAAAGAAGCTTTCTGTGAAACTTCTTTGTGTTCTTCTAGTTCCTTTCACAGAGTTACAGCTTTCCCTTCAAGAGGCCGTTCACTAAGACAGTTCTTTTGGAATTTGCAAGGTGATATTTGGAAGCCTATGGAGGGTTATGGTGAAAAATAAAATATCTTCAGCTAAAAACTGGAAAGAATCTATCTGAGAAACTGCTTTGTGTTCTGTTAATTTATCTCACAGAGTTTCAGCTATACCCTCATGAAGGCTTTCCCTAAGACTGTTCTTGTGGGATTTGCAAAGTGATATTTGGAAGACCCTAGAGGTATATGGTGAAAAACTTAATGTCCTCAGATAAAAATCTGAAAGAAGCTTTCTGTGAAACTGCTTTGTGTTCTGTTAATTCATCTCACAGTGTTACAGATTTCCCCTCAAGAAGCCATTGACTAACACTGTACTTGTGTAATATTCAAAGTGATATCAGGAAGACCATAGAGGGCGATGGTAAAAAGAAAATATCCTCAATAAACTGGAAAGAAGTTTTCTGAAAAACTGCTTTATATTCTGGTATTTTATCTCAAAGAGTAACAGATTTCCCCTCAGGAAGCCTTTCGCTAAGACTGTTCTTGCGGAATATTCAAAGTGATATTTGGAAGCCCATAGAGGGCTATGGTTAGAAAGGAAATATCCTAAGATAAAAACTGAAAAGAAGCTTTCTTAGAAACTCCTTTGTGTTCTATTAATTCACCTCACAGAGTTACAGCTTTCCCCTCAAAAAGTCGCACACTAAGACTGTTCTTGTGGAATTTCTAAAGTGATATTTGTTACCCCTGAGACGCCTATTGTGAAAAAGTAAATATGTTCAGTTAAAAACCTGAAAGAAGCTTTCTGAGAAACTGCTTTGTGTTCTGTTATTTCATCTCAAAGAGCTACAGCTTTCCCCTCAAGAAGTCTTTCGCTAAGACTCTTCTTGTGGAATTTGCAAAGTAATATTTGGAAGCCCATAGAGGGCTACGGAGAAAAAGGAAATGTCCTTAGATAAAAACTCAAAGGAAGCTTTCTGAGAAACTGCTTTGTGTTCTGTTAATTCATCTCACAGAGTTACAGCTTTCCCCTCAAAAGTCGCACACTAAGACTGTTCTTGTGGAATTTCCAAAGTGATATTTGTTACCCCTGAGACGCCTATTGTGAAAAAGTAAATATGTTCAGTTAAAAACCTGAAAGAAGCTTTCTGAGAAACTGCTTTGTGTTCTGTTATTTCATCTCAAAGAGCTACAGCTTTCCCCTCAAGAAGTCTTTCGCTAAGACTCTTCTTGTGGAATTTGCAAAGTAATATTTGGAAGCCCACAGAGGGCTACGGAGAAAAAGGAAATGTCCTTAGATAAAAACTGGAAAGAAGCTTTCTGAGAAACTGCTTTGTGTTCTGTTAATTCATCTCACAGAATTACAACTTTCCCCTCAAGAAGCCTTTCGCTAAGACTGTTCTTGTGTAATTCACAAAGTGATATTTGGAAGCCCATGTACGGTTATGGTGAAAAAAGGAATATCTTTAGTTAGAAACTGGAAAAAAGCTTTCTGAGAAACTGCTTTGTGTTCTGTTAATTCATCTCACAGAGTTACAGCTTTTCCCTCAAGAAGCCTTTCGCTAAGACTGTTCTTGTGGGATTTGCAAAGTGATATTTGGAAGCGCATAGAGGACTATGGTGAGAAAGGAAATATCCTCCGTTAAAAACTGGAAAGAAGCTTTCTGAGAAACTGCTTTGTTTTCTGTGAATTCATCTCACAGAGTTAGAGCTTTCCCCTCAAGAAGCCTTTCGCTAAGACTGTTCTTGTGGAATTTGCAAAGTGATATTTGGAATCCCTTAGAGGGCTATGGTGAAAAAGGAAATATCTTCCGTTAAAACTGGAAAGAAGATTTCTGAGAAACTGCTTTGTGTTCTATTAATTCATCTCACAGAGTTACAGCTTTCCCTCAAGAAGCCTTTCGCTAAGACTTTTCTTGTGGAATTTGGAAAGTGATATTTAGTAGCCCATAGAGGGCCATGGTGAAAAAGGAAATATGTTCAGTTAAAAACTGGAAAGAAGCATTCCTAGAAACTGCTTTGTGTTCTCTTAATTGATCTCACAGAGTTACAGCTTTCCACTTAAGAAGCCTTTCGCTAAGACTGTTGATGTGGAATTTGAAATGTGGTATGTAGAACCCCAGAGGACTATGGTGAAAAACTAAATATCTTCCGTTAAAAACTGGAAAGAAGCATTCTGAGAAACTGCTTTGTGTTCTGTTAATTCATCTCAAAGTGTTACAGCTTTCCCCTCAAGAAGTCTTTCGCTGAGACTGTTCATGTGGAATTTGGAAAGTGAAATTTAGAAGTCAATAGAGGGCTACTGTGAAAAAGGAAATATCTTCCGTTAAAAAGTGCATAGAAGCTTTCTGAGAGACTGCTTTGTGTTCTGCTAATTCATCTCACAGAATTACAGGATTCCCCTCATGAAATCTTTGGCTAAGACTGTTCTTGTGTAATTTTGAAAGTGATATTTGGAAGCGCATAGAGGGCTATGGTTAAAAAGGAAATATCTTCCGTTAAAAACTGGAAAGAAGCTTTAGGAGAAACTGCTTTGTGTTCTGTTAATTCATCTCAGAGAGGTACAGATTTCTCCTCAAAAGTCTTTCGTAAGAGAGTTCTTGTGGAATTCTCAAAGTTATATTTGGAAGCCCATAGAGTGCTATTGTGAAAAAGGAAATATCGTTCGTTAAAAACTGAAAAGAAGCTTTCTGAAAATCTGCTTTGTGTTCTGTTAATTCATCTCACAGAGTCACAGCATTCCCCTGAAGAAGTCTTTCGCTAATACTGTTCTTGTGGAATATGCAAAGTGATATTTGGAAGCCCATAGAGGGATACGGTTAAAAAGGAAATATCTTCCATTAAAAACTGGAAAGAATCTTTCTGAGAAACTGCTTTCTTTTCTGTTAATTCATCTCACACAGTTACAGCTTTCCCCTCAAGAAGTCTTTCGTTAAGACTGTTGTTGTTCAATTTGCAAAGTGATATTTGGCAGCCCAGAGTGCTACGGTGAAAAACGAAATATCTTCAGTTAAAAACCGTAAAGAAAATTTCTTAGAAACCGCTTTGTGTTCTGTTAATTCGTCTCAACGTGTTACAGATTTCCCCTCAAGAATCCTTTCACTAAGACTGTTCTTGTGGAATTTGCACAGTGATATTTGGAAGCCCATAGAGGGCTATGGTGAAAAAGGAAATATCTTCCGTTAAAAACTGGAAAGAGGCTTTCTGAGAAACTGCTCTGTGTTCTGTTAATTTGTCTTACACAGTTACAGCTTTCCTCTCAAGAAGCCTTTCTCTAAGACAGTTCTTTTGGAATTTGCAATGTGATATTTGGAAGCCCATGCAGGGCTATGGTGAAAAAGGAAATATCTTCAGTTAAAAACTGGAAAAAAGCTTTTTGAGAAATTGCATTGTGTTCTGTTAATTCATCTCACAGAGTTACAGCTTTCCCCTCAAGAAGCCCTTCGCTAAGACTGTTCTTGTGGAATTTGCAAAGTGATATTTGGAAGCCCATAGAGGGTTATGGTGAAAAAGTAAATATATTCTGTTAGAAACTGGAAAGAAGATTTCTGAGAAACTGCTTTGAGTTCTGTTAATTCATCTCACAGAGTTACAGCTTTCCCCTCAAGTAGCCTTTCGCTAAGTATGTTCTTGTGGAATTTTCAAAGTGATATTTGGAAGCCTATAGAGGGCTATGGTGAAAAAGGTAATGTCTTCAGGTAAAAACTGGAAAGAAGATCTCTGAGAAACTGTTTTATGTTCTGTTAATTCATCTCAAAGAGTTACAGCTTTCCCCTGGAGAAACCTTTCGCTAAGGATGTTCTTGTGGAATTTGCAAAGTGATATTTGGAAGCCCATGGAGGGGATGGTGAGAAAGGAAATATATTCAGTTTAAAACTGGAAAGAAGCGTTTTGAGAAACTGCTTTGTGTTCTGTTAATTCATCTCACAGAGTTACAGCTCTCCCCTCAAGAAGCCTTTCGCTAAGGGACTTCTTGTTGAATTTAAAATGTGCTACTTGGAAGATCATAGAGAGCTGTGGTGAAAAAGGAAATATCCTAATATAAAAAGTGAAAAGAAGCCTTTTGAGAAACTGCTTTGTGTTCTGTTAATTCATCTCACAGAGTTACAGCTTTCCCCTCAAGAAACCTTTCGTTAAGGGAGTTCTTGTGGAATTTAAAAAGTGATATTTGGAAGCCCATAGAGAGCTGTGGTGAAAAAGGAAGTATGCAAAGATAAAAGCTGAAAAGAAGCCTTTTGAGAAACTGCTTTGTGTTGTGTTAATTCATCTAACAGAGTTACAGCTTTCCCCTCAAGAAGACTTTCGCTAAGACTGTTCTTGTGGAATTTTCAAAATGATATTTGGAAGCCCATAGAGGGCTAGGTTGAAAAAGGAAATCTCTTCAGTTAAAAACTGGAAAGAAGCTTTTTGAGAAACTGCATTGTGTTCTGCTAATGCATCGCACTGAGTTACAGCTCCCCCCTCAAGAAGCCTCTCGGTAAGACTGTTCTTGTGGAATTTGCAAAGTGATATTTGGAAGCCCCTAGAGGGCTATAGTAAAAAAGAAATATCTTCAGTTAAAAATTTGAAAGAAGCTTTCTGAGAAACTTCTTTGTGTTCTGTGAATTCATCTCACAGAGTTACAGCTTTCCCCTCAAGAAGCCTTTCGCTAAGACTGTTCTTGTGGAATTTCCAAAGTGACATTTCGAAGGTCATAGAGAGCTATGGTGAAAAGGAAATATCTTCGGTTTAAAACGGGAAAGAGGCTTTCTGAGACACTGCGTTGTGTTCTGTTAATTCATCTCACAAAGTTACAGCTTTCCTCTAACGAGGCCTTTCCCTAAGACAGTTCCTGTCGAATTTTGGAAGTGATATTTAGAAGCCTACAGAGATCTATGGTGAAAAAGGAAGTAGCATAAGATAAAAACTGAAAATAAGCTTTCTGAAAAACTGCTTTGTGTTCTCTTAATTCATCTCACAGAGTTACAGCTTTCCTTTCAAGAAGCCTTTCACTAAGACTGTTCTTGTGCAATTTAGAGCGTGATATTTAGAAGCCCATAGAGGGCTATGGTGAAAAAGGAAATATCCTCTGTTAAAAACTGGAAAGAAACTTTCTGAGAAACTTTGTGTTCTGTTAATTCATCTCACAGAGTTACAGGTTTCCCCTCAAGAAGCCTTTCACTAAGACTGTTCTTATGCAATTTAGAACGTGATATTTAGAAGCCCATAGAGGTCTATGGTGAAAAAGGAAATATCCTCCGTTAAAAACTGGAAAGAAGCTTTCTGAGAAACTGCTTTGTGTTCTGTTAATTCATCTCACAGAGCTACAGCTTTCCCCTCAAGAAGCCTTTCGCTAAGACTGTTCTTGTGGAATTTGCGAAGTGATATTTGGAAGCCCGTAGAGGGCTATGGTGAAAAAGGAAATAACTTCAGTTAAAAAATGGAAAGAAGCTTTCTGAGAAACTTCTTTGTGTTTTGTTAATTCATCTCACAGAGTTACAGCTTTCCCCTCGAGAAGTCTTTTGCTTAGACTGTTCTTGGGAAATTTTCAAAGTGATATTTGGAAGCCCAGTGAGGGCTATGGTGAAAAAGGAAATATCTTCCGTTAAAAACTGGAAAGAATCTTTCTGAGAAACTGCTTTGTGTTCTGCTAATTCATTTCACAGAGTTACAGATATCCCCTCAAGAAGCCTTTCGCTAAGACAATTCTTGTGGAATTTGCAAAGTGATATTTTGAAGCCAATAGAGGGCTATGGTGAAAAAGGAAGTATCTTCAGTTAAAACCTGTAAAGAAGCTTTCTGAGGAACTGCTTTGTGTTCTGTTAATTCATCTCACAGAGTTACAGCTTTCGCCTCAAGAAGCCTTTCACTAAGACTGTTCTTTTTGAATTTGCAAAGTGATATTTGGAAGCCCATAGAGGGCCATGGTGAAAAAGGAAATATCTTCTTTGAAAAACTGGAAAGAAGCTTTCTGAGAAACTGCGTTGTGTTCGGTTAATACATCTCACAGAGTTACAGCTTTCCCCTCAAGAAGCCTTTCGCTAAGACTCTTGTTGTGGAATTTGGAAAGTGATATTTCGAAGCCTGTAGAGGGCTATGGTGAAAAAGGTAGTATCTTAAGTTAAAAACTGGAAAGAAGCTTTCGAACCAACTATTTTGTGTACTGTTTGTTCATCTCAGAGAGTTATAGCTTTCTTCTCAAGAAGCCTTTCGCTAGGACTCTTCTTGTGGGATTTGCAAAGTGATATTTGCAAGATCATAGAGGGCTTCGGTGAAAAAGGAAATATCTTCAGTTAAAAACTGGAAAGAAGCTTTCTGTGAAACTTCTTTGTGTTCTTCTAGTTCCTTTCACAGAGTTACAGCTTTCCCTTCAAGAGGCCGTTCACTAAGACAGTTCTTTTGGAATTTGCAAGGTGATATTTGGAAGCCTATGGAGGGTTATGGTGAAAAATAAAATATCTTCAGCTAAAAACTGGAAAGAATCTATCTGAGAAACTGCTTTGTGTTCTGTTAATTTATCTCACAGAGTTTCAGCTATACCCTCATGAAGGCTTTCCCTAAGACTGTTCTTGTGGGATTTGCAAAGTGATATTTGGAAGACCCTAGAGGTATATGGTGAAAAACTTAATGTCCTCAGATAAAAATCTGAAAGAAGCTTTCTGTGAAACTGCTTTGTGTTCTGTTAATTCATCTCACAGTGTTACAGATTTCCCCTCAAGAAGCCATTGACTAACACTGTACTTGTGTAATATTCAAAGTGATATCAGGAAGACCATAGAGGGCGATGGTAAAAAGAAAATATCCTCAATAAACTGGAAAGAAGTTTTCTGAAAAACTGCTTTATATTCTGGTATTTTATCTCAAAGAGTAACAGATTTCCCCTCAGGAAGCCTTTCGCTAAGACTGTTCTTGCGGAATATTCAAAGTGATATTTGGAAGCCCATAGAGGGCTATGGTTAGAAAGGAAATATCCTAAGATCAAAACTGAAAAGAAGCTTTCTTAGAAACTCCTTTGTGTTCTATTAATTCACCTCACAGAGTTACAGCTTTCCCCTCAAAAAGTCGCACACTAAGACTGTTCTTGTGGAATTTCTAAAGTGATATTTGTTACCCCTGAGACGCCTATTGTGAAAAAGTAAATATGTTCAGTTAAAAACCTGAAAGAAGCTTTCTGAGAAACTGCTTTGTGTTCTGTTATTTCATCTCAAAGAGCTACAGCTTTCCCCTCAAGAAGTCTTTCGCTAAGACTCTTCTTGTGGAATTTGCAAAGTAATATTTGGAAGCCCATAGAGGGCTACGGAGAAAAAGGAAATGTCCTTAGATAAAAACTCAAAGGAAGCTTTCTGAGAAACTGCTTTGTGTTCTGTTAATTCATCTCACAGAGTTACAGCTTTCCCCTCAAAAGTCGCACACTAAGACTGTTCTTGTGGAATTTCCAAAGTGATATTTGTTACCCCTGAGACGCCTATTGTGAAAAAGTAAATATGTTCAGTTAAAAACCTGAAAGAAGCTTTCTGAGAAACTGCTTTGTGTTCTGTTATTTCATCTCAAAGAGCTACAGCTTTCCCCTCAAGAAGTCTTTCGCTAAGACTCTTCTTGTGGAATTTGCAAAGTAATATTTGGAAGCCCACAGAGGGCTACGGAGAAAAAGGAAATGTCCTTAGATAAAAACTGGAAAGAAGCTTTCTGAGAAACTGCTTTGTGTTCTGTTAATTCATCTCACAGAATTACAACTTTCCCCTCAAGAAGCCTTTCGCTAAGACTGTTCTTGTGTAATTCACAAAGTGATATTTGGAAGCCCATGTACGGTTATGGTGAAAAAAGGAATATCTTTAGTTAGAAACTGGAAAAAAGCTTTCTGAGAAACTGCTTTGTGTTCTGTTAATTCATCTCACAGAGTTACAGCTTTTCCCTCAAGAAGCCTTTCGCTAAGACTGTTCTTGTGGGATTTGCAAAGTGATATTTGGAAGCGCATAGAGGACTATGGTGAGAAAGGAAATATCCTCCGTTAAAAACTGGAAAGAAGCTTTCTGAGAAACTGCTTTGTTTTCTGTTAATTCATCTCACAGAGTTACAGCTTTCCCCTCAAGAAGCCTTTCGTTAAGACTGTTCTTGTGGAATTTGCAAAGTGATGTTTGGAAGCCCATAGAGGGCTATGGTGAAAAAGGAAATGTCCTCAGATGAAAACTAGAAAGAAGCTTCTTGAGAAACTGCTTTGTGTTCCGTTAATTCATCTGACAGAGTTACAGCTTTGCCCTCCAGAAACCGTTCACTAAGACCGTTCTTGTGGAATTTTCAAAGTGATATTTGGAAACCCATAGGGGGCTATGGTGAAAAAGGAAATATCTTCAGTTATAAACTGGAAAGAAGTTTTCTGAGAAACTGCTTTGTGTTCTGTTATTTCAGGTGACAGTGTTACAGCTTTCCCCTCAAGAAGCATTACGCTAAGACTGTTCTTGTGGAATTTGCAAAGTGATATTTGGAAGCCCATAGAGGGCTGTGGTGAAAAAGACATTTCCTAAGATAAGAACTGAAAAGAAGCTTTCTGAGAAACGACCTTGTGTTCTGTTAATTCATCTTATAGAATTACAGCTTTCCCCTCAAGAAACCGTTCACTAAGACTGTTCTTGTGGATTTTGCAAAGTGATATTTGGAAGCCCATAGAGGACTATGGTGTAAAGGAAATATCTTCAGATAAAAACTGGAAAGAAGCTTTCTGAGAAATTGCTTTGTGTTCTGTTAATTCATCTCACAGAATTACGGCTTTCCCCTCAAGAAAACTTTCGGTAAAGCTGTTTTTGTGGAATTTGGAAAAAGATATTTGGAAAATCGTAGAGATCTATGGTTAAAAAGAAAATATCCTAAGAAAAAAACTGAAAAGAAAATTTCTGAGAAACTGCTTTGTGTTCTCTGAATTCATCTCACAGACTTACAGCATTCACCTCAAGAAACCGTTCACTAAGGCTGTTCTTGTGGATTTTGCAAAGTGATATTTGGAAGCCCCTAGATATTTAGAGCCCCTCAAGAAGTCGTTCACTAAGAGTGTTCTTGTGGAAATTGCAAAGTGATATTTGGAAGCCCATACAGGGCTATGGTGTAAAAGAAAATATCTTCTGTTAAAAACTGGAAAGAAATTTTCTGAGAAACTGTTTTGTGTTCTGTTAATTCATCTCACAGATTTACTGCTTTCCCCTGAAGAAGCCTTTCACTAAGACTGTTCTTGTGGAATTTTCAAAGTGATATTTGGAAGCCCATAGAGGGCTATGGTGAAAAAGGAAATATCTTCCGTTAAAAACTGGAAAGAAGCTTTCTGAGAAACTTCTTTGTGTTCTGCTAATTCATCTCAAAGAGTTACAGCTTTCCCCTCAAGAAGCCTTTGGCTAAGACTGTTCTGTTGGAATTTGCAAAGTGATATTTAGAAGCCCTTAGTAGGCTAAAGTGAAAATGGAAATATCCTAAGATAAAACCGAAATGAAGCTTTCTGCGAAAGTGCTTTGTGTTCTGTTAGATCATCTCACAGAGTTACAGTTTCCCCTAAAGAAGTCTTTCACTAAGACTGTTCTTGTGGAATTTGCAAAGGGATATTTGGAATCCCATGGAGGGCCATGGTGAAAAAGGAAACATCTTCCGTTGAAAACTAGAAAGAAGTTTTCTCAGAACCTGCTTTGTGTTCTGTTAATTCGTCCCACCGAGTTACAGCATTGCCCTCCAGAAGCCTTTTGCTATGATTGTTCTTGTGGAATTTGCAAAGGGATATTTGGAAGCCGATGCAGGGCTATGGTGAAAAACGAAATATCCTGAGATAAAAACTGAAAAGAAGCTTTCTGAGAAACTGATTTGTATTCTGAAAATTCAACTCACAGAGTTACAGCTTTACCCTCAAGAAGCCTTTCGTTATGGCTGTTGTTGTGTAATTTGCAAAGTGATATTTGGAAGCCCATAGAGAGCAATGGTGAAAAAGGAAATATCTTCCTTTAAACACTGGAAAGAAGCATTCTGAGAATCCGCTTTGTGTTCTTTAATTCATCTCACAGAGTTACAGCTTTCCCCTCAAGAAGCCTTTCGATAAGACTGTTTTTGTTGAATTTGCAAAGTGATATTTGGAAGCCCATAAAAGGCTATGATGAAAATGGAAATATCCTAAGATAAAAACCGAAAAGAAGCTTTCTGAGAAACTGCTTTGTGTTCTGTTAGTTCATCTCACAGAGTTACAGCTTTCTCCTCAAGAATTCGTTCACTGAGACTATTGTTGTGAAATTTGCAAAGTGATATTTGGAAGCCCATAGAGTTTTATGGTGAAAAAGGAAATATCTTCCGTTAAAAACTGGAAAGAAGATTTCTGAGAAACTACTTTGTGTTCTCTTAATTCAACTCACAGAGTTACAGCTTTCCCTTCATGAAGCCTTTCACTATGACTGTTCTTGTGGAATTTGCAAAGTTATATTTGGAGCCGTTAGAAGGCTATGGTGAAAAAGGAAATATCCTAAGAAAAAAACTGAACAGAAGCTTTCTGAGAAGCTGCTTTGTGTATGTTAATTCATCTCACAGAGTTACAGCTTATCCCTGCAGAAGTCTTTCGCTAAGACTGTTCTTGTGGAATTTGCAAAGTGAAATTTCGGAGCTCATAGAAGGCCATGGTGAAAAACGGAATATCTTCCATTAAAAACCGAAAAGAAGCTTTCTGGGAAACTGCTTTGTGTTCTGTTAGTTCATCTCACAGAGTTTGAGTTTTTCCTCAAGAAGCCGTTCACTAAGACTATTCTTGTGCAATTTGCAAATTCATATTTGAAGACCCATAGAGCGCTATGGTGAAAAAGGAAATATCTCCCGTTAAAAAGGGGAAATAAACTTTTTGAGAAACTGGTGTGTTTTCTGTTAATACATCTCACCGAATTAGAGCTTTCCCCTCCAGAAGCCTTTCGCTAAGACTGTTCTTGTGGAATTTGCAAGGTGATATTTGGAAGACCATAGAGGGCTATGGTGAAAAAGGAAGTAGGCTAAGATAGAAACTGAAAAGAAGCTTTCTGAAAAACTACATTGTATTCTGTTGATTCATCTCAAAGAGTTAGAGCTTTCCCCTTAAGAAGCCTTTCGCTAAAACTGTTCTTTTGAAATTTGCAAAGTGATATTGGAAGCCCATAGAGGGCTATGGTGAAAAAGGAAATATCTTCCGTTAAAAACTGGAAAGAATCTTTCTGAGAAACTACTTTGTGTTCTCTTAATTCAACTCACAGAGTTACAGCTTTCCCCTCAAGAAGCCTGTCGCTAAGACTGTTCTTGTGGAACTTCCAAAGTGATATTTGGAAACCCTTAAAGGGCTATGGTGAAAAAGGAATATCTTCCGTTAAAAACTAGAAAGAAGATTTCTGAGAAATTCCTTTGTGTTCTGTTAATTCATCTCACAGAGTTAGAGTTTCCCCTCAAGAAGCCTTTCGCTGAGACTGTTCTTGTGGAATTTGCAAAGTGATATTTGGAAGCCCATAGAGGGCAACGATGAAAAAGGAAATATCTTCAGTTAAAAACTGGAAAAAACTTTCTGAGAAACTACTCTGTGTTCTGTTAACTCAACTCACAGAGTTAAGCTTTCCCCTCAAGAAGCCTTTCACTAAGGCTATTGTTGTATAATTTGCCAAGTGATATTTGGAAGCCCATAGAGGGCAATGTTGAAAATGGAAATCTCCTAAGATAAAAAAAGAAAAGAAGCTTTCTGAGAAACCGCTTATTGTTCTGTTAGTTCATCTCACAGAGTTACAACTTTCCACTCAAGAAGCAGTTCACTAAGACTGTTCTTGTGAAATTTCCAAAGTGATATTTGGAAGCCCGTAATCGGCTATGGTGAAAAAGGAATATCTTCCGGTAAAAACTGGAAAGATGATTTCTGAGAAACTGCATTGTGTTCTGTTAATTCATCTCACAGAGTCACAGCTTTCCCCTCAAGAAGACTTTCGCTAAGACTGTTCTTGTGGAATATGCAAGGTGATATTTTGAGGCCCATAGAGGGCTACGGTGAAAAAGGAAATATCTTCCATTAAAAACTGGAAAGAAGATTTCTGGGAAACTTCTTTGTATTCTGTTAATTCATCTAAGAGTTACAGCTTTCCCCTCCAGAAGCCTTTCGCTAAGAGTGTTCTTGTGGAATTTGCAAAGTGATATTTGGAAGGCCATAAAGGGCTACGGTGAAAAAGGAAATATCCTAAGATAAAACCTGAAGAGAATCTTTCTGAGAAACTGCTTTGGGTTCTGTTAATTCATCTCACAGGGTTACAGCTTTTCCCTCAAGAAGCCTTTCGATAAGACTGTTTTTGTGGAATTTGCAAAGTGATATTGGAAGCCTATAGAGGGTTATGGTGAAAAAGGAAATGTCCTAAGATAAAATCTGAAAAAAAGTTTCTGAGAAACTGCTTTGTGTTCTGTTAATTCATCTCACAGAGCTACAGCTTATCCCTCAAGAAGCCTTTCACTAAGACTGTTCTTGTGGAATTTGCAAAGTGAAATTTGGAAGCCCTTAGAGAGCTATGGTGAAAAAGGAAATATCTTCTGTTAAAAACCGAAAAGAAGCTCTCTGAGAAACTGTTTTCTGTTATGTTAGTTCATCTCACAGAGTTTCAGCTTTCCCCTCAAGAAGCCGTTCACTAACACTATTCTTGTGAAATTTTCAAAGTGGTATTTCAAAACCCTTAGAGGGCTATGGTGAAAAAGGTAATATCTTCCGTTAAAAACTGGAAAGAAGTTTTTTGAGAACCTGCCGTGTGTTCTGTTAATACATCTCACCGAGTTAAAGCTTTCACCTCAAGAATCCTTTAACTAAGACTGTTCTTGTGGGATGTGCAAAGTGATATTTAGAATCCCCTAGAGGGCAATGGTGAAAATGGAAATATCCTAAGTTTAAAAAAGAAAAGAAACTTTCTGAGAAACCGCTTTTCGTTCTGTTAGTTCATCTCAAAGAGTTACAGCTTTCCCCTCAAGAAGCCTTTCGCTAAGACTGTTCTTGTGGAATTTGCAAAGTGATATTTGGAGGCCCATAGAGGGTTATGGTGAAAAAGTAAATATATTCTGTTAAAACCTGGAAAGAATATTTCTGAGAAAACTGCTTTGAGTTCTGTTAATTCATCTCACAGAGTTACAGCTTTTCCGTCAAGAAGCCTTTCAATAAGACTGTTTTGGTGGAATTTGCAAAGTGATATTTGGAAGCCCATTGAAGGCTATGGTGAAAAAGGAAATATCCTAAGATAAAATCTAAAAAGAAGCTTTCTGAGAAACTGCTTTGTGTTCTGTTAATTCATCTCACAGAGTTACAGCTTTCCCCTAAAGAGGCCTTTCGCTAAGACTGTTCTTGTGTAATTTGCAAAGTGATATTTGGAAGCCCATAGAGGGCGATGGTGAAAAAGGAAATATCCTCCGAAAAAACTGGAAAGAAGCTTTCTGGAAACTGTTTTGTGTTCTGTTAATTGATCTCACAGAGTTACAGCTTCCTCCTCAAGAAAACTTTCGCTAAGACTGTTCTTGTGGAATTTTCAAAGTGATATTAGGAAACCCATGGAGTTATATTTTGAAAAAGGAAATATTTTCCGTTAAAAAATGAAAACAAGATTTCTGAAAAACTTCCTAGGGTTCTTTTAATTCATCTCAGAGAGTTACACCTTTCCCCTCCAGAAGCCTTTTTCTAAGACTGTTCTTGTGGAATTTGCAAAGTGATATTTGGAAGCCCTTTGAGGGCTACGGTGAAAAAGGAAATATCCTAAGATAAAAACTGAAAAGAAGTTTTCTGAGAAACTGCTTAGTGTTCTCTTAATTCATCTCACAGAGTTACAGCTTTCCCCTCAAGAAGCCGTTCACTAAGACTGTTCCTGTGGAATTTGCAAATTGATATTTGGAAGCCCATAGAGGGCGATGGTGAAAAAGGAAATATCCTCCGTTAAAAACTGGAAAGAAGATTTGTGAGAAAATGCTTTGTGTTCTGTTAATTCATCTCACAGAGTTAGAGCTTTCCCCTCAAGAAGGCTTTTGCTAAGACTGTTCTTGTGGAATTTGCAAAGTGATATTTGGAAGCCCAAAAGGGCTATGGTGAAAAAGGAAATATCCTCAGTTAAAAATTGGAAAGAAGCTTTTTGAGAAACTACTTTGTGTTCAGTTAGTTCCTCTCACAGAGTTACAGCTTTCCTCTCAAGAAGACTTTCGCTAAGACTGTTCATGTGGAAGTTTCAAAGTGATAATTGGAATCCTATAGAGGGCTATGGTGAAAAAGGAAATATCCTAAGGTAAAAACTGAAAAGTAGCTTTCTGAGAAAATGTTTTGTGTTCTGTTAATTCATCTTACAGAGTTACAGCTTTACCCTCAAGAAGCCTTTCACTAAGACTTTTCTTCTGGAATTTGCAAAGTGATATTTGGAAACCCTATAGCCCTATGGTTAAAATGGAAATATCGTAAGATAAAAAACAAAAAGAAGGTTTCTGAGAAACTGCTTTGAATTCTTTTAATTCATCTTACAGATTTACAGCTTTTATCTCCAGAATCATCTTGCTAAGACTGTTCTTGTGGAATTTGCAAAATGTTTTTGGAAGCCCATAGAGGGCTATGATGAAAAAGGAAATATCCTAAGATAAAAACTGAAAAGAAGCTTTTCGAGAAACTGCTTTGTGTTCTGTTAATTCATCTCAGAGAGTTACAGCTTTCCCCTCAAGAAGTCTTTCACAAAGACTGTTCTTGTGTAATTTGCCAAGTGATATTTGGAAGACCATAGAGGGCTATGTTGAAAAAGGAAATATAGTAAGATAAAATCCGAAAAGAAGCTTTCTGAGAAACTGCTTTGTGTTCTGTTAATTCATCTCAACGTGTCACAGATTTCCCCTCATGAGGCCGTTCACTAGGACTGTTCTTCTGAAATTTGGAAAGTGATATTTAGAATCACATAGAGGGCAATGGTGAAAAAGGAAATATTTTCCGATAAAAACTGTAAAGAAGCTTTCTGATACACTGCTTTGTGTTCTGTTAGTTCATCTCACAGAGTTACAGCTTTCCCTTCAAGAAGCAGTTCACTGAGACTATTCTTGTGAAATTTGCAAAGTGATATTAGAAAACTCCTAGAGGGCTATGGTGAAAAAGGAAATATCTTCCGTTAAAAACGTGAAAGAAGCTTTTTGAGAAACTGCCGTGTGTTCTGTTAAAGCATCTCACCGAGTTACAGCTTTCCTCTCAAGAAGGCTTTCACTAAGACTGTTCTTGTGGGATTTGCAAAGTGATATTTGGAAGCCCATAGAGGACTATGGTGAAAAAGGACATATCTTTCGTTAAAAACTGGAAAGAAGATATCTGAGAAACTGCTTTGTGTTCTGTTAATTCATCTCACAGAGTTACAGTTTTCCCCTCCAGAAGTCTTTCGCTTCCACTGTTCTTGTGGAATTTGCATAGTGATATTTGGAATCCCATAGTGGGCTATGGAGAAAATGGAAATAACTTCAGTTAAAAAAATGAAAAGAAGCTTTCCGAGAAACTGCTTTGTGTTCTCTTAATTCATCTCAAAGAGTTACAGCTTTCCCCTCAAGAAGCCTTCCGCTAAGACTGTTTTTGAGGAATTTCCAAAGTGATATGTGAAAGCCCATAGAGGGCTATGGTGAAAATGGAAATATCGTAAGATACTTACCGAAAAGAAGCTGTCTGAAAAACTGCTTTGTGTTCTGTTAGTTCATCTCACAGAGCTACAGCTTTTCCCTCAAGAAGCCATTCACTAAGACTGTTTTGTGAAATTTGCAAAGTGATATTTGGAAGCCCATAGAGAGCTAAGATGAAAAAGGAAATATCTTCCGTTAAAAACTGGAAAGAACCATTCTGAGAAAATGCGGTGTGTTCTGTTGGTACATATCACCGAGCTACAGCTTTCTCCTCAGGAAGCCGTTCACTAAGACTGTTCTTGTGGAATTGCAAAGTGATATTTGGAGGCACATAGAGGCCAATGGTGAAAAAGGAAACATCCTAAGACAAAAACTGAAAAGAAGATTTCGGAGAAACTGCTTTGTGTTCTGTTAATTCAAGTCACAGAGTTACTATTTTACCACAGGAAGCCTTTCGCTAAGGCTGTTGTTGTGGAATTTACAAAGTGATATTTTGAAGCCCATAGAGTGCTATGGTGAAAAAGGAAACACCTTCAGTTAAAAACTGAAAAGAAGCTTTCTGAGAAACTGCTTTGTGTTCTGTTAATTCATCTCAAAGAGTTACTGCTTTTGCCTCAAGAATCCTTCCGCTAAGACTGTTTTTGTGGAATTTCCAAAGTGATATTTCGATGCCCATAGTAGGCTATGGTGAAAATGGAAATATCCTAAGATAAAAACCGAAAAGAAGCTGTATGAAAAGCTGCTTTGTGTTTTGTTAGTTCACTCACAGAGTTACAGCTTTCCCCTCAAGAAGCCGTTAACTAAGACTGTTTTGTGAAATTTGCAAAGTGATATTTGGAAGCCCATAGAGGGCTAAGGTGAAAAAGGAAATATCTTCCGTTAAAAACTGGAAAGAACCATTCTGAGAAAATGTGGTGTGTTCTGTGAGTACACATCACCGAGGTACAGCTTTCCTCTCAAGAAGCCTTTCGCTAAGACAGTTCTTGTGGGATTTCCAAAGTGATATTTGGAAGCCCATAGAGGGCTATAGTGAAAAAGGAAATATCTTCAGTTAAATACTGGAAAGAAGCTTTCTGAGAGACTGCTTTGTGTTCTGTTAATTCATCTCACAGAGTTACAGCTTCCCCCCTTAAGAAGCCTTTCGCTAAGACTGTTCTTGTGGAATTTGCAAAGTAATATTTGGAAGCCCATAGAGGACTATGGTGAAAAAGGAAACACCTTCAGTTAAAAACTGAAAAGAAGCTTTCTGAGAAACTGCTTTGTGTTCTGTTAATTCAACTCACAGAGTTACAGATTCCCCTTCAGAAGACTTTCGCTAAGACTGTTCTTCTGGAATTTGCAAAGTGATATTTGGAAGCCCATGGAGGGCTACGGTGAAAAGGGAAATAACTTCCCTTAAAAACTGGAAAGAACCATTCTGAGAAAATGCGGTGTGTTCTGTTAGTACATATCACCGAACTACAGCATTCCCCTCAGTAAGCCATTCACTAAGACTGTTCTTGTGGAACTGCAAAGTGATATTTGGTGGCACATAGAGGCCAATGGTGAAAAAGGAAACATCCTAAGATAAAAACGGAAAAGAAGCTGTCTGAGAAACTGCTTTGTGTTGGGTTAGTTCATCTCACAGTGTTACAGCTTTCCCCTCAAGAAGCCCTTCACTAAGACTGTTCTTGTGAAATTTGCAAACTGATATTTGTAATCCCATAGAGGACTTTGGTGAAAAAGGAAATATCTTTCGTTAAAAACTGGAAAGAACCTTTCTGAGAGACTGCTTTGTGTTCCGTTAATTAATCTCACAGAGTCACAGCTTTCCCATCATGAAGCCGATCACTAAGACTGTTCTTTTGTAATATGCAAAGTGATATTTGGAAGCCCATAGAGCGCTATGGTGAAAAAGGAAATATCCTAAGACAAATACTGAAAAGAAATTTTCTGAGAAACTGCTTTGTGTTCTGTTAATTCGTCACCAGAGTTACAGCTTTCCCCTCAAAAAGGCTTTCGCTAAGACTGTTCTTGTGGAATTTGCAAAGTAAAATTTGGAAGCCCATTGAGGGCTATGATGAAAAAGGAAATTTCTTCCATTAAAAACCGAAAAGAAGATTTCTGAGAAACTGCTTCGTGTTTTGTTAGTTCATCTCACAGAATTAAAGCTTTGCTCCCAGAAGCCTTTCGCTACGACTGTTCTTGTGGAATTTGCAAAGTGATCTTAGAAGCCCGCAGAGGGCTATGGTGAAAAATTAAATAACTTACGTTAAAAATTGGAAAGAAGCTTTCTGAGAAACTGACGTGTCTTCTGTTAAAACATCTCACCGTGTTACAGCTTTCACCTCAAGAAGCCTTTCGCTAAGTCTGTTCTTGTGGAATTTTCTAAGTGATATTTGGAAGCCCATAGAGGGCTATGGGAAAAAGAAAATATCTTCGGTTGAAAACTGGAAAGAAGCTTTCTGAGAAACAGCTCTGTGTTCTGTTAATTCATTTCAGAGAGTTACAGCTTTCCGCTCCAGAAGTCTTTCGCTAAGACTGCTCTTTTGGAATTTGCAAAGTGATATTTGGAAGCCCTTAGAAGGCTATGGTGAAAAATTAAATATCTTCCGTTAAAAACTGGAAAGAAGCATTCTGAGATACTGCCGTGTGTTGTGTTAATACATCTAACCGAGTTACAGCTTTCCCCTCTAGAAGCCTTTCGCTAAGACTGTTCTTGTGGCATTTGCAATGTGATATTTGGAAGCCCATAGAGGGCTATGATGAAAAAGGAAATATTTTCCGATAAAAACTGTAAAGAAGCTTTCTGATAAACTGCTCTGTGTTCTGTTAATTCATCTCAAGGAGTTACAGCTTTCCCTTCAAGAAGCAGTTCACTGAAACTATTCTTGTGAAATTTGCAAAGTGATATTGGAAAACTCCTAGAGGGCTATGGTGAAAAAGGAAATATCTTCCGTTAAAAACTTGAAAGAAGCTTTGTGAGAAACTGCCGTGTGTTCTGTTAAAACATCTCACCGAGTTACAGCTTTCCCCTCAAGAAGGCTTTCGCTAAGACTGTTCTTGTAGGATTTGCAAAGTGATATTTGGAAGCCCATAGAGGGCTATGGTGAAAAAGGAAATATCTTTTGTTAAAAACTGGAAAGAAGCTGTCTGAGAAACTGCTTTGTGTTCTGTTAATTCATCTCACAGAGTTACAGTTTCCCCTCCAGAAGTCTTTCGCTTCCACTGTTCTTGTGGAATTTGCATAGTGATATTTGGAATCCCATAGAGGGCTATGGTGAAAATGGAAATAACTTCAGTTAAAAAGTGAAAAGAAGCTTTCGGAGAAACTGCTTTGTGTTCTGTTAATTCATCTCAAAGAGTTACAGCTTTCCCCTCAATAAGCCTTCCGCTAAGACTGTTTTTGAGGAATTTCCAAAGTGATATGTGGAAGCCCATAGAGGGCTATGGTGAAAATGGAAATATCGTAAGATACGTATCGAAAAGAAGCTGTCTGAAAAACTGCTTTGTGTTCTGTTAGTTCATCTCACAGAGCTACAACTTTTCCCTCAAGAAGCCTTTCACTAAGACTGTTTTGTGAAATTTTCAAAGTGATATTTGAAGCCCATAGAGGGCTAAGGTGAAAAAGGAAATATCCTCCGTTAAAAACTAGAAAGAACCATTCTGAGAAAATGCGGAGTGTTCTCTTAGTACATATCACCGAGCTACAGCTTTCGCCTCAGGAAGCCGTTCATTAAGACTGTTCTTGTGGAATTGCAAAGTGATATTTGGAGGCACATAGAGGGCAATGGTGAAAAAGGAAACATCTTAAGATAAAAACTGAAAAGAAGCTTTCTGAGAAACTGCTTTGTGTTCTGTTAATTCAAGTCACAGAGTTACTCTTTTACCTCAGGAAGCCTTTCGCTAAGGCTGTTGTTGTGGAATTTACAAAGTGATATTTTGAAGCCCATACAGGGCTATGGAGAAAAAGGAAATACCTTCAGTTAAAAACTGAAAAGAAACTTTCTGAGAAATTGCTTTGTGTTCTGTTAATTCATCTCAAAGAGTTACTGCTTTTGCCTCAAGAATCCTTCCGCTAAGACTGTTTTTGTGGAATTTCCGAAGTGATATTTTGATGCCCATAGTAGGCTATGGTGAAAATGGAAATATCCTAAGATAAAAACCGAAAGAAGCTGTATGAAAAGCTGCTTTGTGTTTTGTTAGTTCTCTCACAGAGTTACAGGTTTCCCCTCAGGAAGCCGTTAACTAAGACTGTTTTGTGAAATTTGCAAAGTGATATTTGGAAGCCTATAGAGGGCTAAGGTGAAAAAGGAAATATCTTCCGTTAAAAACTGGAAAGAACCATTCTGAGAAAATGCGGTGTGTTCTGTGAGTACATATCACCGAGGTACAGCTTTCCTCTCAAGAAGCCTTTCGCTAAGACTGTTCTTGTGGGATTTGCAAAGTGATATTTGGAAGCCCATAGAGGGCTATAGTGAAAAAGGAAATATCTTCAGTTAAATACTGGAAAGAAGCTTTCTGAGAGACTGCTTTGTGTTCTGTTAATTCATCTCACAGAGTTACAGCTTCCCCCCTCAAGAAGCCTTTCGCTAAGACTGTTCTTGTGGAATTTGCAAAGTCATATTTGGAAGCCCATAGAGGACTATGGTGAAAAAGGAACTATCTTCCGTTAAAAACTGGAAAGAAGATTTGTGAGAAACTGCTTTGTGTTCTGTTAATTCAACTCCCAGAGTTACAGATTTCCCCTTCAGAAGCCTTTCGCTAGGACTGTTCTTCTGGAATTTGCAAAGTGATATTTGGAAGCCCATGGAGGGCTATGGTGAAAAGGGAAATAACTTCCGTTAAAAACTGGAAAGAAGCTTTCTGAGAAACTGCCGTGTGTTCTGTTGATATATCTCACCGAGTTACAGCTTTCCTCTCAAGAAGCCTTTCTATAAGACTGTTCTTGTGGAATTTGCAAAGTGATACTTGGAAGCCCATAGAGGGCTATTTTGAAAATGGAAATATCCTAAGATCAAAACCGAAAAGAAGCTGTCTGAGAAACTGCTTTGTGTTGTGTTAGTTCATCTCACAGTGTTACAGCATTCCCCTCAAGAAGCCCTTCTCTAAGACTGTTCTTGTGAAGTTTGCAAACTGATATTTGTAATCCCATAGAGGACTTTGGTGAAAAAGGAAATATCTTTCGTTAAAAACTGGAAAGAAGATTTCTGAGAAACTGCTTTGTGTTCTGTTAATTCATCTCACAGAGTTACAGTTTTCCCCTCCAGAAGTTTTTCGCAAACGCTTCTCTTGTGGAATTTGCAAAGTGATATTTTGAAGCCCATAGTGGACTATGGTGAAAAAGGAAATATCTTCCGCTAAAAACTGGAAAGAACCTTTCTGAGAAACTGCTTTGTGTTCCGTTAATTAATCTCACAGAGTTACAGCTTTCCTATCATGAAGCCGATCACTACGACTGTTCTTTTGGAATATGCAAAGTGATATTTGGAAGCCCATAGAGGGCTATGGTGAAAAAGGAAATATCCTAAGACAAAAACTGAAAAGAAACTTTCTGAGAAACTGCTTTGTGTTCTGTTAATTCGTCACCAGAGTTACAGCTTTCTCCTCAAAAAGCCTTTCGCTAAGACTGTTCTTGTGGAATTTGCAAAGTGAAATTTGGAAGCCCATTGAGGGCTATGATGAAAAAGGAAATTTCTTCCATTAAAAACCGAAAAGAAGATTTCTGAGAAACTGCTTCGTGTTTTGATAGTTCATTTCACAGAATTACAGCTTTGCTCCCAGAAGCCTTTCGCTAAGACTGTTCTTGTGGAATTTGCAAAGTGATCTTAGAAGCCCGCAGAGGGCTATGGTGAAAAAGGAAATAACTTACGTTAACAATTGGAAAGAAGCTTTCTGAGAAACTGACGTGTGTTCTGTTAAAACATCTCACCGTGTTACAGCTTTCACCTCAAGAAGCCTTTCGCTAAGACTGTTCTTGTGGAATTTTCTAAGTGATATATGGAAGCCCATAGAGGGCTATGGGAAAAAGAAAATATCTTCGGTTGAAAACTGGAAAGAAATTTTCTGAGAAACAGCTCTGTGTTCTGTTAACTCATTTCAGAGAGTTACAGCTTTCCGCTCCAGAAGTCTTTCGCTAAGACTGCTCTTTTGGAATTTCCAAAGTGATATTTGGAAGCCCTTAGAGGGCTATGGTGAAAAAGGAAATACCCTAAGATAAAAATTGAAAAGAAGCTTTCTGAGCAACTGCTTTGTGTTCTGTTACTTCAACTCACAGAGTTACAGATTTCCCCTTCAGAAGCCTTTCACTAAAACTGTTCTTCTGGAATTTGCAAAGTGATATTTGGAAGCCCATGGAGGGCTACGGTGAAAAGGGAAATAACTTCCGTTAAAAACTGGAAAGAATCTTTCTGAGAAACTGCCGTGTGTTCTGTTAATATATCTCACCGAGTTACAGCTTTCCCCTCAAGAAGCCTTTCTATAAGACTGTTCTTGTGGAATTTGCAAAGTGATACTTGGAAGCCCATAGAGGGCTATTTTGAAAATGGAAATATCCTAAGATCAAAACCGAAAAGAAGCTGTCTGAGAAACTGCTTTGTGTTGTGTTAGTTCATCTCACAGTGTTACAGCTTTCCCCTCAAGAAGCCCTTCACTAAGACTGTTCTTGTGAAATTTGCAAACTGATATTTGTAATCCCATAGAGGACTTTGGTGAAAAAGGAAATATCTTTCGTTAAAAACTGGAAAGAAGATTTCTGAGAAACTGCTTTGTGTTCTGTTAATTCATCTCACAGAGTTACAGTTTTCCCCTCCAGAAGTTTTTCGCTAGCACTGTTCTTGTGGAATTTGCAAAGTGATATTTTGAAGCCCATAGTGGACTATGGTGAAAAAGGAAATATCTTCCGCTAAAAACTGGAAAGAACCTTTCTGAGAAACTGCTTTGTGTTCCGTTAATTAATCTCACAGTGTTACAGCTTTCCTATCATGAAGCCGATCACTAAGACTGTTCTTTTGGAATATGAAAAGTGATATTTGGAAGCCCATAGAGGGCTACGGTGAAAAAGGAAATATCCTAAGACAAAAACTGAAAAGAAGCTTTCTGAGAAACTGCTTTGTGTTCTGTTAATTCGTCACCAGAGTTAAAGCTTTCCCCTCAAAAGCCTTTCGCTAAGACTGTTCTTGTGGAATTTGCAAAGTGAAATTTGGAAGCCCATTGAGGGCTATGATGAAAAAGGAAATTTCTTCCATTAAAAACCGAAAAGAAGATTTCTGAGAAACTGCTTCGTGTTATCTCACAGAATTACAGCTTTGTTCCCAGAAGCCTTTCGCTAAGACTGTTCTTGTGGAATTTGCAAACTGACTTTAGAAGCCCGCAGAGGGCTATGGTGAAAAAGGAAATAATTTACGTTAACAATTGGAAAGAAGCTTTCTGAGAAACTGACGTGTGTTCTGTTAAAACATCTCACTGTGTTACAGCTTTCACCTCAAGAGCCTTTCGCTAAGACTGTTCTTGTGGAATTTTCTAAGTGATATTTGGAAGCCCAGAGAGGGCTATGGGAAAAAGAAAATATCTTCGGTTGGAAACCGGAAAGAAGCTTTCTGAGAAACACCTCTGTGTTCTGTTAATTCATTTCAGAGAGTTACAGCTTTCTGCTCCAGAAGTCTTTCGCTAAGACTGCTCTTTTGGAATTTGCAAAGTGATATTTGGAAGCCCTTAGAGGGCTATGGTGAAAAAGGAAATATCTTCCGTTAAAAACTGGAAAGAAGCATTCTGAGATACTGCCGTGTCTTCTGTTAATTCATCTAACCGAGTTACAGCTTTCCCCTCTAGAAACCTTTCGCTAAGACTGTTCTTGTGGCATTTGCAATGTGATATTTGGAAGCCCATAGAGGGCTATGGTGAAAAAGGATATATCTTCAGTTAAAAACTGGAAAGAAGCTTTCTGAGAAACTGCTTTGTGTTCTGTTAATTCATCTCACAGAGTTACAGGTTTCCCCTCCAGAAGCCTTTCGCTAAGACTGTTCTTGTGGAATTTGCAAAGTGATATTTGGAAGCCCATAGAGGGCTATGGTGAAAAAGGACATATCTTCCATTAAAAACTGGAAAGAAATTTTCTGAGAAACTGCTTTGTTTTCTGTTAATTCATCTCACAGAGTTACAGCTTTCTTCTCAAGAAGCCTTTCGGTAAGACTGTTCTTGTGGAATTTGCAAAGTGATATTTGCAAGCCCATAGAGGGCTATGATGAAAAAGGACATATCTTCCGTTAAAAACTGGAAAGAAGATTTCTGAGAAACTGCTTTGTGTTCTGTTAATTCATCTCAGAGAGTTACAGATTTCCCCTCAAGAGGCCGTTCACTAAGACTGTTCTTCTGAAATTTGGAAAGTGATATTTAGAATCCCATAGAGGGCTATGGTGATAAAGGAATTATTTTCCGTTAAAAACTGGAAAGAAGCTTTCTGAGAAACTGCTTTGTGTTCTGATAATTCATCTCACAGAGTTACATTTCCCTCTGAAAGCCTTTCGCTAAGGCTGTTGTTGTCGAATTTGAAAAGTGATATTTGGAAGCCCATAGAGGGCTATGGTGAGAAAGGAAATATCTTCAGTTAAAAACTGGAAAGAAGCTTTCTGAGAAACTGCCATGTGTTCTGATAATAGACCTCACCCAGTTACAGCTTTCCCTTCAAGAAGCCTTTCACTAAGACTGTTGTTGTGGGATTTGCAAAATGATATTTGGAAGCCCATCGAGCGCTATGGTGAAAAAGAAAATATCTTCTGTTAAAAAGCGGAAAGAAGCTTTCAGAGAAACTCCTTTTTGTTCTGTTAACTCACTTCAAAGAGTTACAGCTTTCCACTCAATAATTCTTTCGCTAAGACTGTTCTTGTGGAATTTGCAAAGTGAGATTTGGAAGCCCACAGAGGTCTATGGTGAAAAAGGAAATATCGTAAGATAAAAAACTGAAATGAAGCTTTCTGAGAAATTGCTTTGTGTTCTGTTAATTCATCTCACATAGTTACAACATTTCCCTCTAAAAGCCTTTCGCTAAGACTGTTCTTGTGGAATTTGCAAAGTGATATTTGGAAGCCCATACAGGGTTATGTTGAAAAAGGAAATATCTTCCGTTAAAAACTGAAAAGAAGCTTTTTGAGAAACTGCTTTGTGTTCTGTTAATTCATCTCATAGAGTTACAACTTTCCCCTCAGGAAGCCTTTCGCTAAGACTGTTCTTGTGAAACTTGCAATGTGATTTTTGGAAGCCCATAGAGGGCTATGGATTAAAAGGAAATATCCTCCGTTAAAAACTGGAAAGAAGCTATCTGAGAAACTACTTTGTGTTCTGCTAATTCATCTCACAGAGTTACAGTTTTCCCCTCAAGAAGCCGTTCACTAAGCCTTTCCTTGTGGAATTTGCAAAGTGATATTTGAAGGCACATAGAGGGCTATGATGAAAAAGAAAACATCCAAAGATAAAAACTGAAATGAAGCTTTCTGTGAAACTGCTTTGTGTTCTGTTAATTCATCTCACAGATTTACAGTTTTCTTCTCAAGAAGCCTTTCGGTAAAAGTGTTCTTGTGGAATTTGCAAACTGATATTTGGAAGTCCATAGAGGGCTATGGTGAAAAAGGACATATCTTCCGTTAAAAACTGGAAAGAAGCTTTTTGAGAAACTGCCGTGTGTTCTGTTAAAGCATCTCACCGAGTTTCAGCTTTCCCCTCAAGAAGGCTTTCGCTAAGACTGTTCTTGTGGGATTGGCAAAGTGATATTTGGAAGCCCATAGAGGACTATGGTGAAAAAGGAAATATCTTTTGTTAAAAACTGGAAAGAAGATATCTGAGAAACTGCTTTGTGTTCTGTTAATTCATCTCACAGCGTTACGGTTTTCCCCTCCCGAAGTCTTTCGCTTCCACTGTTCTTGTGGTATTTCCATAGTGATATTTGGAATCCCATAGAGGGCTATGGTGAAAATGGAAATACCTTCAATTAAAAAATGAAAAGAAGCTTTCCGAGAAAATGCTTTGTGTTCTGTTAATTCATCTCAATGAATTACAGCTTTCCCCTCAAGAGGCCTTCCGCTAAGCCTGTTTTTGAGGAATTTCCAAAGTGATATGTGGAAGCCCATAGAGGGCTATGGTGAAAATGGAAATATCCTAAGATTCTTACCGAAGAGAAGCTGTCTGAAAAACTGCTTTGTGTTCTGTTAGTTCATCTCACAGAGCTACAGCTTGTCCCTCAAGAAGCCGTTCATTAAGACTGTTTTGTGGAATTTGGAAAGTGATATTTGGAAACCCATAGAGGACTATGGTCAAAAAGGAAATATCTTCCGTTAAAAACTGGAAAGAAGCATTCTGAGAAAATGCCGTGTCTTCTGTTAATACGTCTCACTGAGTTACAGCTTTCCTCTCAAGAAGCCTTTCACTAAGACTGTTCCTGTGGGATTTGCAAAGTGATATTTGGAAGCCCATAGAGGACTATGGTGAGAAAGGAAATATCCTCCGTTAAAAACTGGAAAGAATATTTGTGAGAAAATGCTTTGTGTTCTGTTAATTCATCTCACAGAGTTAGAGCTTTCCCCTCAAGAAACCTTTCGCTAAGACTGTTCTTGTGGAATTTGCAAAGTGATATTTGGAAGCCCAAAAGGGCTATGGTGAAAAAGGAAATATCCTCAGTTAAACACTGTAAAGAAGCTTTCTGAGAAACTGCTTTGTGTTCAGTTAGTTCCTCTCACAGAGTTACAGCTTTCCCCTCAAGAAGACTTTCGCTAAGACTGTTCATGTGGAATTTTCAAAGTGATAATTGGAATCCCATAGAGGGCTATGGTGAAAAAGGAAATATCCTAAGGTAAAAACTGAAAAGTAGGTTTCTGAGAAAATGTTTTGTGTTCTGTT
This sequence comes from Chlorocebus sabaeus, assembly GCF_047675955.1. NCBI lineage: Eukaryota > Metazoa > Chordata > Mammalia > Primates > Cercopithecidae > Chlorocebus > Chlorocebus sabaeus. The sequence goes on along the minus strand of NW_027327488.1, from coordinate 157,551 downwards.
AATTCATCTAACAGAGTTACAGCTTGACCCTCAAGAAGCCTTTCGCTAAGACTTTTCTTCTGGAATTTGCAAAGTGATATTTGGAAACCCTATACCCTATGGTTAAAATGGAAATATCGTAAGATAAAAAACGAAAAGAAGGTTTCTGAGAAACTGCTTTGAATTCTTTTAATTCATCTTACAGATTTACAGCTTTTATCTCCAGAATCCTCTCGCTAAGACTGTTCTTGTGGAATTTGCAAAATGTTTTTGGAAGCCCATAGAGGGCTATGCTGAAAAAGGAAATATCCTAAGATAAAAACTGAAAAGAAGCTTTCTGAGAAACTGCTTTGTGTTCTGTTAATTCATCTCAGAGAGTTACAGCTTTCCCCTCAAGAAGTCTTTCACAAAGACTGTTCTTGTGTAATTTGCAAAGTGATATTTGGAAGACCATACAGGGCTATGTTGAAAAAGGAAATATAGTAAGATAAAATCCGAAAAGAAGCTTTCGGAGAAACTGCTTTGTGTTCTCTTAATTCATCTCAAAGTGTCACAGATTTCCCCTCATGAGGCCGTTCACTAAGACTGTTCTTCTGAAATTTGGAAAGCGATATTTAGAATCTCATAGAGGGCAATGGAGAAAAAGGAAATATTTTCTGATAAAAACTGTAAAGAAGCTTTCTGATAAACTGCTTTGTGTTCTGTTAGTTCATCTCACAGAGTTACAGCTTTCCCTTCAAGAAGCAGTTCACTGAGACTATTCTTGTGAAATTTGCAAAGTGACATTAGAAAACTCCTAGAGGGCTATGGTGAAAAAGGAAATATCTTCCGTTAAAAACTTGAAAGAAGCTCTTTGAGAAACTGCCGCATGTTCTCTTAAAACATCTCACCGAGTTACAGCTTTCCCCTCAAGAAGGCTTTCGCTAAGACTGTTCTTGTGGGATTTGCAAAGTGATATTTGGAAGCCCATAGAGGGCTATGGTGAAAAAGGAAATATCTTTCGTTAAAAACTGGAAAGAAGATATGTGAGAAAATGCTTTGTGTTCTGTTAATTCATGTCACAGAGTTACAGTTTTCCCCTCCAGAAGTCTTTCGCTTCCACAGTTCTTGTGGAATTTGCATAGTGATATTTGGAATCCCATAGAGGGCTATGGTGAAAATGGAAATAACTTCAGTTAAAAAATGAAAAGAAGCTTTCCGAGAAACTGCTTTGTGTTCTGTTAATTCATCTCAAAGAGTTACAGCCTTCCCTCAAGAAGCCTTCCGCTAAGACTGTTTTTGAGGAATTTCCAAAGTGATATGTGAAAGCCCATAGAGGGCTATGGTGAAAATGGAAATGTCGTAAGATACTTACCGAAAAGAACCTGTCTGAAAAACTGCTTTGTGTTCTGTTAGTTCATCTCACAGAGCTACAGCTTTTCCCTCAAGAAGCCATTCACTAAGACTGTTTTGTGAAATTTGCAAAGTGATATTTGCAAGCCCATAGAGGGCTAAGTTGAAAAAGGAAATATCTTCCGTTAAAAACTGGAAAGAACCATTCTGAGAAAATGCGGTGTGTTCTGTTAGTACATATCACCGAGCTACAGCTTTCCCCTCAGGAAGCCGTTCACTAAGACTGTTCTTGTCGAATTGCAAAGTGATATTTGGAGGCACATAGAGGCCAATGGTGAAAAAGGAAACATCCTAAGATAAAAACGGAAAAGAAGCTGTCTGAGAAACTGCTTTGTGTTGGGTTAGTTCATCTCACAGTGTTACAGCTTTCCCCTCAAGAAGCCCTTCACTAAGACTGGTCTTGTGAAATTTGCAAACTGATATTTGTAATCCCATAGAGGACTTTGGTGAAAAAGGAAATATCTTTCGTTAAAAACTGGAAAGAACCTTTCTGAGAAACTGCTTTGTGTTCTGTTAATTAATCTCACAGAGTTACAGCTTTCCTATCATGAAGCCGATCACTAAGACTGTTCTTTTGGAATATGCAAAGTGATATTTGGAAGCCCATAGAGGGCTATGGTGAAAAAGGAAATATCCTAAGACAAATACTGAAAAGAAACTTTCTGAGAAACTGCTTTGTGTTCTGTTAATTCGTCACCAGAGTTACAGCTTTCCCCTCAAAAAGCCTTTCGCTAAGACTGTTCTTGTGGAATTTGCAAAGTAAAATTTGGAAGCCCATTGAGGGCTATGATGAAAAAGGAAATTTCTTCCATTAAAAACCGAAAAGAAGATTTCTGAGAAACTGCTTCGTGTTTTGTTAGTTCATCTCACAGAATTACAGCTTTGCTCCCAGAAGCCTTTCGCTAAGACTGTTCTTGTGGAATTTGCAAAGTGATCTTAGAAGCCCGCAGAGGGCTATGGTGAAAAATTAAATAACTTACGTTAAAAATTGGAAAGAAGCTTTCTGAGAAACTGACGTGTCTTCTGTTAAAACATCTCACCGTGTTACAGCTTTCACCTCAAGAAGCCTTTCGCTAAGTCTGTTCTTGTGGAATTTTCTAAGTGATATTTGGAAGCCCATAGAGGGCTATGGGAAAAACAAAATATCTTCGGTTGAAAACTGGAAAGAAGCTTTCTGAGAAACAGCTCTGTGTTCTTTTAATTCATTTCAGAAAGTTACAGGTTTCCGCTCCAGAAGTCTTTCGCTAAGACTGCTCTTTTGGAATTTGCAAAGTGATATTTGGAAGCCCTTAGAAGGCTATGGTGAAAAAGGAAATATCTTCCGTTAAAAACTGGAAAGAAGCATTCTGAGATACTGCCGTGTGTTCTGTTAATACATCTAACCGAGTTACAGCTTTCCCCTCTAGAAGCCTTTCGCTAAGACTGTTCTTGGGGCATTTGCAATGTGATATTTGGAAGCCCATAGAGGGCTATGGTGAAAAAGGAAATATTTTCCGATAAAAACTGTAAAGAAGCTTTCTGATAAACTGCTCTGTGTTCTGTTAATTCATCTCAAGGAGTTACAGCTTTCCCTTCAAGAAGCAGTTCACTGAGACTATTCTTGTGAAATTTGCAAAGTGATATTGGAAAACTCCTAGAGGGATATGGTGAAAAAGGAAATATCTTCCGTTAAAAACTTGAAAGAAGCTTTTTGAGAAACTGCCGTGTGTTCTGTTAAAACATCTCACCGAGTTACAGCATTCCCCTCAAGAAGGCTTTCGCTAAGACTGTTCTTGTGGGATTTGCAAAGTGATATTTGGAAGCCCATCGAGGGCTATGGTGAAAAAGGAAATATCTTTTGTTAAAAACTGGAAAGAGGATATCTGAGAAACTGCTTTGTGTTCTGTTAATTCATCTCACAGAGTTACAGTTTCCCCTCCAGAAGTCTTTCGCTTCCACTGTTCTTGTGGAATTTGCATAGTGATATTTGGAATCCCATAGAGGCCTATGGTGAAAATGGAAATAACTTCAGTTAAAAAATGAAAAGAAGCTTTCCGAGAAACTGCTGTGTGCTCTGTTAATTCATCTCAAAGAGTTACAGCTTTGCCCTCAAGAAGCCTTCCGCTAAGACTGTTTTTGAGGAATTTCCAAATTGATATGTGAAAGTGCATAGAGGGCTATGGTGAAAATGGAAATATCGTAAGATACTTACCGAAAAGAAGCTGTCTGAAAAACTGCTTTGTGTTCTGTTAGTTCATCTCACAGAGCTACAGCTTTTCCCTCAAGAAGCCGTTGTGAAATTTGCAAAGTGATATTTGGAAGCCCATAGGGGGCTAAGGTGAAAAAGGAAATATCTTCCGTTAAAAACTGGAAAGAACCATTCTGAGAAAATGCGGTGTGTTCTCTTAGTACATATCACCGAGCTACAGCTTTCCCCTCAGGAAGCCGTTCACTAAGACCCTTCTTGTGGAATTGCAAAGTGATATTTGGAGGCACATAGAGGGCAATGGTGAAAAATGAAACATCCTAAGATAAAAACTGAAAAGCAGCTTTCTGAGAAACTGCTTTGTGTTCTGTTAATTCAAGTCACAGAGTTACTCTTTTACCTCAGGAAGCCTTTCGCTAAGGCTGTTGTTGTGGAATTTACAAAGTGATATTTTGAAGCCCATACAGGGCTATGGTGAAAAAGGAAATACCTTCAGTTAAAAACTGAAAAGAAGCTTTCTGAGAAACTGCTTTGTGTTCTGTTAATTCATCTCAAAGAGTTACTGCTTTTGCCTCAAGAATCCTTCCGCTAAGACTGTTTTTGTGGAATTTCCAAAGTGATATTTCGATGCCCATAGTAGGCTATGGTGAAAATGGAAATATCCTAGAGATAAAAACAGAAAAGAAGCTGTATGAAAAGCTGCTTTGTGTTTTGATAGTTCACTCAGAGAGTTACAGCTTTCCCCTCAAGAAGCCGTTAACTAAGACTGTTTTGTGAAATTTGCAAAGTGATATTTGGAAGCCCATAGAGGGCTAAGGTGAAAAAGGAAATATCTTCCGTTAAAAACTGGAAAGAACCATTCTGAGAAAATGCGGTGTGTTCTGTGAGTACATATCACCGAGGTACAGCATTCCTCTCAAGAAGCCTTTCGCTAAGACTGTTCTTGTGGGATTTGCAAAGTGATATTTGGAAGCCCATAGAGGGCTATAGTGAAAAAGGAAATATCTTCAGTTAAATACTGGAAAGAAGCTTTCTGAGAGACTGCTTTGTGTTCTGTTAATTCATCTCACAGAGTTACAGCTTCCCCCCTCAAGAAGCCTTTCGCTAAGACTGTTCTTGTGGAATTTGCAAAGTCATATTTGGAAGCCCTTAGAGGACTATGGTGAAAAAGGAACTATCTTCTGTTAAAAACTGGAAAGAAGATTTGTGAGAAACTGCTTTGTGTTCTGTTAATTCAACTCACAGAGTTACAGATTTCCCCTTCAGAAGCCTTTCGCTAAGACTGTTCTTCTGGAACTTGCAAGGTGATATTTGGAAGCCCATGGAGGGCTATGGTAAAAAGGGAAATAACTTCCGTTAAAAACTGGAAAGAAGCTTTCTGAGAAACTGCCGTGTGTTCTGTTAATACATCTCACCGAGTTACAGCTTTCCCTTCAAGAAGCCTTTCTATAAGACTGTTCTTGTGGAATTTGCAAAGTGATACTTGGAAGCCCATAGAGGGCTATTTTGAAAATGGATATATCCTAATAAAAACCGAAAAGAAGCTGTCTGAGAAACTGCTTTGTGTTGTGTTAGTTCATCTCACAGTGTTACAGCTTTCCCCTCAAGAAGCCCTTCACTAAGACTGTTCTTGTGAAATTTGCAAACTGATATTTGTAATCCCATAGAGGACTTTGGTGAAAAAGGAAATATCTTTCGTTAAAAACTGGAAAGAAGTTTTCTGAGAAACTGCTTTGTGTTCTGTTAATTCATCTCACAGAGTTACAGTTTTCCCCTCCAGAAGTTTTTCGCTAACACTGTTCTTGTGGAATTTGTAAAGTGATATTTTGAAGCCCATAGTGGACTATGGTGAAAAAGAAAACATCTTCCGCTAAAAACTGGAAAGAACCTTTCTGAGAAACTGCTTTGTTTTCTGTTAGTTCATCTCACAGAGTTACAGCTTTCCTATCATGAAGCCGATCACTAAGACTGTTCTTTTGGAATATGCAAAGTGATATTTGGAAGCCCATAGAGGGCTACGGTGAAAAAGGAAATATCCTAAGACAAAAACTGAAAATAAGCTTTCTGAGAAACTGCTTTGTGTTCTGTTAATTCGTCACCAGAGTTACAGCTTTCCCCTCAAAAAGCCTTTCGCTAAGACTGTTCTTGTGGAATTTGCAAAGTGAAATTTGGAAGCCCATTGAGGGCTATGATGAAAAGGAAATTTCTTCCAATAAAAACTGAAAAGATGATTTCTGAGAAACTGTTCGTGTTTTGTTAGCTCTTCTCACAGAATTACAGCTTTGCTCCCAGAAGCCTTTCGCTAAGACTGTTCTTGTGGAATTTGCAAAGTGATCTTAGAAACCCGTAGAGGGCTATGGTGAAAAAGGAAATAACTTCCGTTAAAAATTGGAAAGAAGCTTTCTGAGAAACTGACGTGTGTTCTGTTAAAACATCTCACCGTGTTACAGCTTTCACCTCAAGAAGCCTTTCGCTAAGACTGTTCTTGTGGGATTTGGAAAGTGATATTTGGAAGCCCATCGAGGGCTGTGGTGAAAAACGAAATATCTTTCGTTAAAAACTGGAAAGAAGATTTCTGAGAAACTGCATTGTGTTCTCTTAATTCATCTCACAGGGTTACAGCTTTCCCCTCCAGAAGCCTTTCGCTAACACTGTTCTTGTGGAATTTGCAAAGTGATATTTGGAAGCCCGTATAGGGCTATTTTGAAAAAGAAAATATCTTCCGTTAACAACTGCAAAGAACCTTTCTGAGAAACTACGTTGTGTTCTGTTAGTTAACCTCACAGAGTTACAGCTTTCCTCTCATGAAGCCGTTCACTAAGACTGTTCTTGTGGAATTTCCAAAGTGATATTTGGAAGCCCATAGAGGGCTATGGTGAAAAAGGAAAATCCTAAGATAAAAACTGAAAAGAAGCTTTCTGAGAAACTGCTTTGTGTTGTGTTAATTCATCTCACAGAGTTACAGCTTTCCCCTCAAGAAGTCGTTCACTAAGACTGCTCTTGTGAAATCTGCAAATTGATATTTGGAAGCCCATAGAGGGCTATAGTGAAAAAGGAAATATCCTAAGATAAATACTGAAAGGAAGCATTCTGAGAAACTGTTTTATGATTTGTTAATTCATCTCACAGAGTTACAGCTTTCCCTTCAAGCTTCCTTTCGCTAAGGCTCTTCTTGTGGAATTGGCAAAGTGATATTTGGAAGCCCATAGAGGGCTATGCTGAAAAAGGAAATATCTTCAGTTAAAAACTGGAAAGAAACTTTCTGAGAAACTGCTTTGTGTTCTGTTAATTCATCTCACAGAGTTACAGCTTTCCCCTCAAGAAGCCTTTCGCTAAGACTGTTCTTGTGGAATTTGCCAAGTGACATATGGAAGCCCTTAGAGGGCTATGGTGAAAAAGTAAAATCCTAAGATAAAAACTGAAAAGAAACTTTCTGAGAAACTGCTTTGTTTTCTGTTAATTCAACTCACAGAGTTACAGCTTTACCCTCAAGGAGCCTTTCGCTAAGGCTGCTGTTGTGGTATTTGCAAAGTGGTATTTGGAATCCCATAGAGGGCTACGGTGAAAAAGGAAATATCTTCAGTTAAAAACTGAAAAGAAGCTTTCTGAGAAACTGCTGTGTGTTCTGTTAATTCTTCTCAAAGAATTAGAGCTTTACCCTGAAGACACCTTCCGCTAAGACTGTTTTTGTGGAATTTGCAATGTGATAATTGGAAGCCCATAGATGGCTATGGTGAAAAAGGAATTATCCTAAGATAAAAACCGAGAAGAAGCTTTCTGAGAAACTGCTTTGTGTTCTGTTAGTTAATCTCAAATTGTTACCGCTTTCCCCTCAAAAAGCCATTCAGTAAGACTGTTCTTGTGGAATTTGAAAAGTGATATTAGGAAGCCCATAGTGGGCTATGGTGAAAAAGGAAATATATTCCCTTAAAAACTAGAAAGAAGCACTCTGAGAAACTGCCGCGTGTTCTGTTAATATATCTCACTGAGTTACACCTTTCTCCACAAGAAGCCTTTCGCTAAGACTGTTCCTGTGGGATTTGCATAGTGATATTTGGAAGCCCATAGAGGGCTATGGTGAAAAAGGAAATATCCTAAGATAAAAAGTGGAAAGAAGATTTCTGAGAAACTGCTATGTGTTCTGTTAATTCATCTCACAGAATTACACCTTTGCTCTCCAGAAGCCTTTCGATAAGACTATTTTTGTGGAATTTGCAAAGTGTTCTTGGAATCCTATAGAGGGCTATGGTGAAAAAGGAAATATCTTTAGTTAAAAACTGGAAAGAAGCTTTATGAGAAACTGCTTTGTGTTCTGTTTATTCATCTCACCGATTTACAGCTTTCCACTCTAGAAGCCATTCACTAAGACTGTTCTTGTGTAATTTGCAAAGTGATATTTGGAAGCCCAGAGAGGGCTACGGTGAGAAAGGAAATATCTTCCTTTAAAAACTGGAAAGAAGATTTCTGAGAAACTGCCCTGTGTTCGGTAAATTCATCTCACAGTGTTACAGCTTTCCCCTCCAGAAATCTTTATCCAAGACTGTTCTTGTGCAATTTGCAAAGTGATATTTCGAAGCCCATAGAGGGCTATGGTGAAAAAGGAAATACCCTAAGATAAAATCTGAGAAGAAGCTTTCTGAGCAACTGCTTTGTTTTCTGTTAAATCAACTCACAGAGTTACAGCTTTCCCCCAAGAAGCCTGTTGCTAAGGCTTTTCTTGTGGAATTTGCAAAGTGATATTTGGAAGCCCGTAGATGGCTATGGTGAAAATGGAAATATCGTAAGATAAAAATCGAAGAGAAGCTTTCTGAGAAACTGCCTTGTGTTCTGTTAGTTCATCTCACAGAGTTACAGCTTTACCCTCAAGAAACCGTTCACTGAGACTGTTCTTGTGAAATTTGCAAAGTGATATTGGAAGCCCATAGAGGGCTATGGTGAAAAAGGAAATATCTTCAGTTTAAAACTGGAAAGAATCCTTCTGAGAAACTATTTTGTGTTCTCTTAATTCAACTCACAGAGTTACAGCTTTCTCTTAAAGAAGCCTTTCACTAAGACAGTTCTTGTGGAATTTGCAAAGTGATATTTGGAGCCCTTAGAAGGCTATGGTGAAAAAGAAAATATCCTAATATAAAAACTGAACAGAAGCTTTCTGAGAAACTGCTTTGTGTACTGTTAATTCATCTCACAGAGTTACAGCTTGTCCCTGCAGAATCCTTTCGCTAAGAATGTTCTTGTGGAATTTGCAAAGAGAAATTTCGAAGCCCATAGAGGGCTATGGTGAAAAAGGGAATATCTTCCGTTAAAAACCGAAAAGAAGCTTTCTGAGAAACTGCTTTGTGTTCTGTTACTTCATCTCACAGAGTTTGAGCTTTCCCCTCAAGAAGCCGTTCACTAAGACTCTTCTTGTGCAATTTGCAAATTCATATTTGGTAACCCATAGAGGGCTATGGTGAAAAAGTAAATATCTCCCGTTAAAAGGGGGAAAGAAGCTTTCTGAGAAACTGGCGTGTTTTCTCTTAATACATCTCACCGAATTAGAGCATTCCTCTCAAGAAGCCTTTCGCTAAGACTGTTCTTGTGGAATTTGCAAGGTGATATTTGGAAGACCATAGAGGGCTATGGTGAAAAAGGAAATAGCCTAAGATAGAAACTGAAAAGAAGCTTTCTGAAAAACTGCTTTGTGTTCTGTTGATTCATCTCAAAGAGTTAGAGATTTCCCCTTAAGAAGCCTCTCGCTAAGACTATTCTTGTGGAATTTGGAAAGTGATATTCGGAAGCCCATAGAGTGCTATAGTGAAAATAGAAATATCCTAAGATAAAAACGGAAAAGAAGCTTTCTGAGAAACTGCCTTGTGTTCTGTTAGTTCATCTCATTGAGTTACAGCTTTACCCTCAAGAAGCCGTTCACTAAGACTGTTCTTGTGAAATTTTCAAAGTGATATTTGGAAGCCCATAGAGGGCTATGGTGAAAAAGGAAATACCTTCAATTTAAAACTAGAAAGAAGCTTTCTGAGAAACTGCTTTGTGTTCTGTTAATTCATCTCAGAGTGTTACAGCTTTCCCCTCAAGAAGCCTGTCGCTAAGACTGTTTCTGTGGAACTTCCAAAGTGATATTTGGAAGCCCTTAGAGGGCTATGGTGAAAAAGGAATATCTTCCGTTAAAAGCTGGAAAGAAGATTTCTGAGAAACTTCTTTCTGTTCTGTTAATTCATCTCACAGAGTTACAGCTTTCCCCTCAATAAGCTTTTCGCTAAGACTGTTCTTGTGGAATTTGCAAAGTGATATTTGGAAGCCCATAGAAGGCTACGGTGAAAAAGGAAATATCTTCAGTTAAAAACTGGAAAAAACTTTCTGAGAAACAACTCTGTGTTCTGTTAACTCAACTCACAGAGTTACACCTTTCCCCTCAAGAAGCCTTTCACTAGGTCTGTTGTTGTGTAAGTTGAAAAGTGATATTTGGAAGCCCATAGAGGTCTTTGGTGAAAAAGGAAATATCTTCAGTTAAAAGCTGAAAAGTAGCTTTCTGAGAAACTGCTTTTTGTTCTGTTAATTCGACTCACAAATTTACAGCTTTGCCCTAAAGAACCCTTTTGCTAAGGCTGCTGTTGTGGAAATTGCTAAGTGATATTTGGAAGCCCGTAGATGGCTTTCGTGAAAAAGGAAATATCCTCAGTTAAAAACAGAAAAAAAGATTTCTGAGAAACTGCTTTGTGTTCTGTTAATTCATCTCACAGAGTTACAGCTTTTCCCTCAAGAAGCCTTCCGCTAAGACTGTCCTTGTAGTATTTACAAAGTGATATTTGGAAGCCCACAGAGGGTAAACGTGAAAATGGAAATATCATAAGATAAAAAAAGAAAAGTAGCTTTCTGTGAAACTGCTTTGTGTTCTGTTAGTTCATCTCACAGAGTTACAACTTTCCACTCAAGTAGCTGTTCACTAAGACTGTTCTGGTGTTATTTGCAAAGAATTATTTGGAAGCCCGTAGAGGGCTTTGGTGAAAAAGGAAATATCTTGCGTTAAAAACTGGAAAGAAGAATTCTGAGAAACTGCCGTATGTTCTGTTAATACATCTCACCGAGTTACAGCTTTCCACTGAAAAAGCCTTTCACTAAGACTGTTCTTGTGGGATTTGCAAAGTGATATTTGGATGCCCATAGATGGATATGGTGAAAAAGGAAATATCTTCCGTTAAAAACCGAAAAGAAGCTTTCTGAGAAACTGCTTTCTGTTCTGTAAGTTCATCTCACAGAGTTTGAGCTTTCCCCTCAAGAAGCCGTTCACTGACACTATTTTTGTGAAATTTGCAAAGTGATATTTCGAAACTCATAGAGGGCTATGGTGAAAAAGGAAATACCTTCCGTTAAAAACTGGAAAGAAGTTTTTTGAGAACCTGCCGTGTGTTCTGTTAATACATCTTACCGAGTTAAAGCTTTAACCTCAAGAAGCCTATCGCTAAGAATGTTCTTGTGGAATTTGCAAAGTGATATTTGGAAGCCCCTACAAGGTTATGGCGAAAAAGAAAATATCTTCCGTTAAAAACTGGAAAGAAGCTTCTGAGAAACTGCCGTGTGTTCGTGTAATACATCTCATCGAGATACAGATTTACCTCAAGAAGCCTTTCACTAAGACTATTCTTGTGGAAATTGCAAAGTGATATTTGGAAGCCCATAGAGGGCTACGATGAAAGAGGAAATCTCCTTAGAAAAAAACTGAAAAGAAGCTTTCTGAGAAACTGCTTTGTGTTCTGTTAATTCATTTCACAGAGTTACAGTTTTCCCCTCAAGAAGCCGTTCACTAGGACTGTTCTTGTGAAATTTGCAAAGTGATATTTGGAAGCCCATAGAGGGCTATGGTGAAAAAGGAAAATCTTCGCTTAAAAACTGGAAAGAAGCATTCGGGGAATCTGCCGTGTGTTCTGTTAATATATCTCACCGAGTTACAGCTTTCACTTCAAGAAGCCTTTCGGTAAGACTGTTCTTGTGGGATTTGCAAAGTGATATTTGGAAGCCCATAGAGGGCAATGGTGAAAAAGGAAATATCTTCACTTAAAAACCGGAAAGAATCTTTCTGAGAAACTGCTTTGTGTTCTGTTAATTCATCTCACAAAGTTACAGCTGTCCTCTCAGAAGCCTTTGGCTAATACTGTTCTTGTGGAATTTGCAAAGTGATATTTGGAAGCTCATAGAGGGCTATGGTGAAAAACGAAATAACTTCAGTTAAAAACTGGAAAGAAACTTTCTGAGAAACTGCTTTGTGTATTGTTAATTCATCTCAGAGACTTACAGCTTTCCCCTCAAGAAGCCTTTGGCTAAGACTGTTCTTGTGGAAATTGCAAAGTGATATTTGGAAGCCCATAGAGGGCTATGATGAAAGAGGAAATATCCTTAGAAAAAAACTGAAAAGAAGCTTTCTGAGAAACTGCTTTGTGTTCTGTTAATTCATCTCACAGAGTTACAGCTTTTTCCTCAAGAAGCCTTTCGTTAAGACTGTTCTTGTGGGATTTGCAAAGTGATACTTGGAAGCCCATAGAGGGCAATGGTGAAAAAGGAATTATCTCCAGTAAAAAACTGGAAAGAAGCTTTCTGAAAAACTGCTTTGTGTTCTGTTAATTCATCTCACAGAGTTACAGCTTTCCCCTGAAGAAGCCTTTCACTAAGACTGTGCTTGTGGAATTTGCAAAGGGATATTTGGAAGTCCATAGAGGGCTATGGTGAAAAAGGAAATATCTTCTGTGAAAAACTGAAAAGAAACTTTCTGAATAATTGTTTTGTGTTCTGTTAATTCATCACACCGAGTTACAGCTTTCCCCTAAAGAAGCCGTTCACTGAGACTGTTCTTGTGGAATTTGCAAAGTGATATTGGAAGCCCATAGAGGATTATGGCGAAAAAGGTAAATGCCTAAGATAAAAACCGAAAAGAAGCTTTCTGAGAAACTGTACTGTATTCTCTTAATTCATCTCACATAGTTATACCTTTCGCCACAAGAAGCCATTCACTAAGTCAGTTCCTGTGGAATTTGTAAGGTGATATTTGGAAGCCGTTAGAAGTCTATGCAGAAAAAGGAAATATCTTCCGTTAAAAACTGGATAGAAGCTTTCTGAGAAACTGCTTTGTGTTCTGTTAATTCATCTCACAGAGTTACAGCTTTTCCCTCAAGAAGCCGTTCACTAAGACTGTTCTTGTGGAATTTGCAAAGTGATATTTGGAAGCCCATAGAGGGCTATGGTGAAAAAGGAAATATGCTAAGATAGAAACTGAAAAGAAGCTCTCTGAGAAACTGCCTTGCGTTCTGTTAATTGATCTCACAGAGTTACAGCTTTCCCTTCAATAACCCTTTCGCTAAGACTCTTCTTGTGGAATTTGCAACGTGATATTTGGAAGCCCATAGAGGGCTATGGTGAAAAAGGAAATACCTTCAGTTAAAAACTGGAAAGAAGCTTTCTGAGAAACTGCTCTGTGTTCTGCTAATTCATCTCACAGAGTCACAGCTTTGTCCTCAAGAAAACTTTCGCTAAGACTGTTCTTGTGGAATTTGCAAAGAGATATTAGGAAACCCATAGAGGTCTATCGTGAAAAAGGAAATAATTTCCGTTAAAAAGTGAAAACAAGATTTCTGAAAAACTGCCTTGGGTTCTTTTAATTCATCTCACAGGGTTACACCCTTCCCCTCAAGAAGTCTTTCCCTAAGACTGTCCTTTTGGAATTTGTAAAGTGATATTTGGAAGCCCATAGAGGGCTATGGTGAAAAAGGAAATATCCTAAGACAAAAACTGAGAAGAAGTTTTCTGAGAAACTGCTTTGTGTTCTGTTAATTCATCTCACAGAGTTACTGCTTTCCCCTGAAGAAGCCGTTCACTAAGACTGTTCTTGTGGAATTTGCAAATTGATATTTGGAAGCCCATAGAGGGCTATGGTGAAAAAAGAAATATTCTGAGATAATAACTGAAAAGAAGCTTTCTGAGAAACTGCTTTTTATTCTGTTATTTCTTTTCACAGGGTTACAACTTTCACCTCAAGAAGCCTTTCGCTAAGACTGTTCTTGTGGAATTTGCAAAGTGATATTTGGAAGCCCATAGAGGGCTACGGTGAAAAAGGAATTATCTTTCGTTAAAAACTGTAAAGAAGCTTTCTGGAAACTGTTTTGTGTTCTGTTAATTCATCACACAGAGTTACAGCCTTCTCCTCAAGAAGCCTTTCGCTAAGACTCTTCTTGTGGAATTTCCAAGTGATATTTGGAAGCCCATAGAGGGCTAAGGTGAAAAAGGAAATATTTTCCGTTAAAAAATGAATAGAAGATTTCTGAGAAACTGCTTTGGGTTCTTTTAATTCATCTCACAGAGTTACACTTTTCCCGTCAAGAAGCCTTTCCCTAAGACTGTTATCGTGGAATTTGAAAAGTGATATTTGGAATCCCACAGATGGCTATGGTGAAACAGGAAATATCCTCCGTAAAAACTGGAAAGAATCTTTCTGAGAAACTGTTTTGTGTTCTGTTAATTCATCTCACAGAGTTACAGCTTTCCTCTCATGAAGTCTTTCGCAAAGGCTGTTCTTGTTAAATTTGCAGAGTGATATTTGGAAGCCCATAGAGGGCTATGGTGAAATAGGAAATATCTTCAGTTAAAAACTGAAAAGAAGCTTTCTGAGAAACTGCTCTTTGTTCTGTTAATTCATCTCTGAGAGTTACATCTTTCTCCTCGAGAAGCCTTTCGCTAGGACTGTTCTTGTGGAATTTGCAAAGTAGTATTTGGAAGCCCATAGAATGCTATGGTGAAAAAGGAAATATCTCTAGTTAAAAACTGGAAAGAAGATTTCTGAGAAACTTTTTTGTGTTCTGTTCTTTCATCTCACAGAGTTTCAGCTGTCTCCACAAGAAGCCTTTCGCTAAGACTGTTCTTGTGGAATTTGCAAAGTGATATTTGAAAGCCTAAATAAGTCTATGGTGAAAAAGGAAATGTCTTCAGTTAAAAACTGGAAAGAAGTTTTCTGAGAAAATGCTTTGTGTTCTGTTAATTCATCTCACAGAGTTACAGCTTTCCCCTCAGAAGCCTTTCGCTAAGACTGTTCTTGTGGAATTTGCAAAGTGATATTTGAAAGCCTAAATAAGTCTAGGGTGAAAAAGGAAATATCCTAAGGTAAAAAGTGAAAAGAGGCTTTCTGAGGAACTGCTTTCTGTTCTGTTAATTCAACTCAGAGATTTACAGCTTTCCGTTCAAGAAGCCTTTCTCAAAGACTGTTCTTTTGGAATTGGCAAAGAGATATTTGGAAGGCCATAGAGCGCTATGGTGCATACGGAAATATCCTAAGATAAAAACCGAAAACAAGCTTTCTGAGAAACTGCTTTGTGTTCTGTTATTTCATCTCAGAGAGTTACAGCTTTCCCCTCAAGAAGCCATTTGCTAAGACTGTTCTTGTGAAATTTGCAAACTGATATATGGAAGCCCATAGAAGGCTATGGTAATGAAGGAAATAACTTCCGTTAAAAACTGGAAAGAAGCTTTCTGAGAAACTACTTTGTGTTCCCTTAATTCATCTCACACTGTTACAGCTTTCCCTTCAAGTAGCCTTCCCCTAAGACTGTTCTTGTGGAATTTGCAAAGTGATATTTGGAAGCCCTTAGAGAGCTATGGTGAAAAAGAAAATATCGTAACATAAAAACCGAAAAGATGCTTTCTGAAAAACTGCACTGTGTTCTCTTAATTCATCTCACAGAGTTATAGCTTTCCCCTCAAGAAGCCGTTCACTAAGACTGTTCTTCTGGAATTTGCAAAGTGATATTTCGAAGCCCATAGAGGGATACGGTGAAAAAGGAAATCTCTTCCGTTAAAAACTGGAAAGAAGCTTACTGAGTAACTGCTTTGTTGTCTGTTAATTAATCTCACAGAGCTACAGCTTTCCACTCAGGAAGGCTTTTGCTAAGACTGTTCTTGTGGAAGTTGCAAAGTGATATTTGGAAGCCCATAGAGGGATATGGTGAAAAAGAAAATATCTTCCGATATAAACTGGAAAGAAGCTTTCTGAGAAACTGCTTTGTGTTCTATTAATTCATTTCACAGAGTTACAGCTTTCCCTTCAAGAAGCCTTTTCCTAAGACAGTTCTTGTGGAATTTGCAAAGTGATATTTGGAAGCCCATAGATGGCTATGCTGAAAAAGGAAATATCTTCCGTTAAAAACTGGAAAGAAGCTTTCTGAGAAACTGCTTTGCGTTCTGTTAGTTCATCTCACAGAGTTACAGCTGTCCTCTCAAGAAGCCGTTCAGTAAGACAGTTCTTGTGATATTTGCAAAGTGATATTTGGAAGCCCATAGAGGGGAATGGTGAAAAAGGAAATATCTTCCGTTAAAAAGTGGATAGAAGCTTTCTGAAAAACAGTTTTGTGTCTGTTAATTCATCTTACAATTTAAGCTTTCTCCTCCAAAAGCCTTTTGCTAAGACTGTTCTTGTGGAACTTGAAATGTGATATTCGGAAACCCATAGAGGGCTATGGTGAAAAAGGAAATATCTTCCGTTAAAAACTTGAAAGAAGATTTCTGAGAAACTGCTCTTTTTTTTTTTGTTAATTGATCTCAGAGAGTTACAGTTTTCCCCTCAAGAAGTCTTTCCCTAAGACTGTTCTTGTGGAATTTGCAAAGTGATATTTGGACGCCCATAGGGGGCTCTGGCGAAAAAGAAAATATCCTAAGATAAAAACCGAAAGGAAGCTTCTTAAGAAACTGCACTGTGTTCTCTTAATTCATCTCACAGACTTATAGCTTTCCCCTCAAGAAGCCGTTCACTAAAACTGTTCTTGTGGAATTTGCAAAGTGATATTTGAAGCCCATAGAGGGATATGGTGAAAAGAAAATATCTTCCGTTAAAAACTGGAAAGAAACTTTCTGATTAACTGCTTTGTGGTCTGTTAGTTCATCTAACAAAGCTACAGATTTCCCCTCAAGAAGCCTTTCGCTAAGACTGTTCTTGTGGAAGTTTCAAAGTGATTTTCAGTCCCATAGAGGGATATGGTGAAAAAGGAAATATCTTCAGTTAAAAACTGGAAAGCAGCTTTCTGAGTAACTGCTTTGTGATCTGTTAATTCATCTCACAGAGCTACAGTTTCCCCTCAAGAAGCCTTTCGCTAAGACTGTTCTTGATGAATTTGCAAAGTGACATTTGTAAGCCCATACAGGGCTATGCTGACAAAGGAAATATCCTAAGATTAAAACTGAAAAGAAGCTTTCTGAGAAACTGCTTTGTGTTATGTTAATTCATCTCACAGAGTTACAGCTTTCCCCTCAAGAAGCCTTTTGCTAAGACTGTTCTTGTGGAATTTGCAAAGAGATATTTGGAAGGCCAAAGGGGCTATGGTGAAAATGGAAATATCATAAGATAAAAACCGAAAAGAAGCTTTCTGAGAAACTGCTTTGTGTTCTGTTAATTCATCTCAGAGAGTTACAGCTTTCTCCTCAAGAAGCCTTTCTCTAAGACTGTTCTTGTGAAATTTGCAAAGTGATGTTTGGAATCCCATAGAGGGCTAAGGTGAAAAAGGAAATAACTTTCGTTAAAGGCTGGAAAGAAGATTTCTGAGAAACTGCTTTGTGTTCTGTTAGTTCAACTCACAGAGTTACAGCTTTCCCCTCAAGAAGCTGTTCACTAAGACTGTTTTTGTGAAATTAGCAAAGTGATATTTGGAAGCCCATAGAGGGCTATGGTGAAAAAGGAAATATCCTACGATAAAAACTGAAAATAAGCTTTCTGAGAAACTGCTTTGTGTTCTGTTAATTAAACTCACAGTGTTACAGTTTCCCCTCAAGAAGCCTTTCTCAAGAAGCCTTTCGCTAAGACTGTTCTTGAGGAATTTGCAAAGTGATATTTGGAAGCCCATAGAGGGCTATGGTGAAAAAAGAAATATCTTCCGTTAAAAACTGGAAAGAAACTCTCTGAGAAACTGCTTTGTGTTCTGTTAATTCATCTCAAAGAGTTACAGCTTTCTCCCAACGAAGATTTTCGCTAAGGCTGTTCTTGTGGAATTTTTACAGTGATATTTGAAAGCCCATAGAGGGCTATGGTGAAAAAGAAAAAATCTTCCGTTAAAAACTGAAAAGAAGATTTCTGAGAAACTGTTTTGTGTCTGTTAATTCATCTTACAGATTTACATCGTTCTTTTCAAAAAGCCTTTCCCTAAGACTGTTCTTGTGGAATTTCAAATGTGATATTTGAAAGCCCTTAGAGGGCTCTGGTGAAAAAGAAATTATCTTCCGTTAAAAACTTGAGAGAAGATTTCTGAGAATCTACTTGATGTTTCTTGAATGATCTCACATAGTTACAGCTTTACACTCAAGAAGCCTTTCCCTAAGGCTGTTCTTGTGGAATTTGCAAAGTGATATTTGGAAGCCCATAGAGAGCTGTGGCAAAAAAGAAAATATCTTCCGTTAAAAACTGAAAAGAAGATTTCTGAGAAACTGCTTTGTGTTTGTTAATTCATCTCACAGAGTTACAGCTTTCCCCTCAAGAATTCTTTCCCCAAGAATGTTTTTGTGGAATTTGAAAGTGATTTTTGGAAAACCTTAGAGGGCTATGGTGAAAAAGGAAATATCCTAAGATAAAAACTGAAAAGAGGCTTTCTGAGAAACTGTTTTGTGTTCTGTTAATTCATCGCACAGAATTTCAGCTTTCCCTTCAAGAAACCTTTATCTAAGACGGTTCTTGTGGAATTTGCAAAGTGATATTTGGAAGCCCATAGAGGGCTACGGTGAAAAAGGAAATATCCTAAGGTAAAAACTGGAAAGAAACTTTCTGAGAAACAGTTTTGTCTCTGTTAATTCATCTTACAGATTTACAGCTTTCTCCTCAAAAAGCCTTTCGCTAAGACTGTTCCTGTGGAACTGGAAATGTGGTATTTGGAAACCCATAGAGGGCTATGGTGAAAAAGGAAATACCATCCGTTAAAAACTTGAAAGAAGATTTCTGAGAAACTGCCTTGTGTTTTGTTAATTGATCTCAGAGAGTTACAGCTTTTCACTCAAGAAGTCTTTCCCTAAGACTGTTCTTGTGGAATTTGCAAAGTGATATTGGGAAGCCCATAGGGGGCTCTTGCAAAAAAAAAAATTTCCTAAGATAAAAACCGAAAGGAAGCTTTCTGAGAAACAGCACTGTGTTCTCTTAATTCATCTCACAGAGTTATATCTTTCCCTCAAGAAGCCGTTCATTAAGACTGGTCTTGTGGAATTTGCAAAGTGATATTTGGAAGCCCATAGAGGGATATGGTGAAAAGAAAATATCTTCCGTTAAAAACTGGAAAGAAACTTTCTCATTAACTGCTTTGTTGTCTGTTAATTCATCTAACAAAGCTACAGATTTCCCCTCAAGAAGCCTTTTGCTAAGACTGTTCTTGTGGAAGTTGCAAAGTGATATTTCGAATCCCATAGAGGGATATGGTGAAAAAGGAAATATCTTCCGTTAAAAACTGGAAAGAAACTTTCTGGAAACTGTTTTGTGTTCTGTTAATTCATCTCACAAAGGTACAGCTTTCTCCTCAAGAAATCTTTCGCTAAGACTGTTCCTGTGGAATTTCCAAAGTAATATTTGGAAGCCCTTAGATGGCAATGGTGAAAATGGAAATATCCTAAGATAAAAACCGAAAAGAAGCTTTCTGAGAAACTGCTTTGTGTTCTGTTAGTTCATCTCCCAGAGTTACAGCTTTCCCTTCAAGAAGCCTTTCGCTAAGACTGTTGTTGTGGAATTTGCAAACCGATATTTGGGAGCCCATAGAGGGCTATGATGAACAATGAAATATCTTCCGTTAAAAACTGGAAAGAAACTTTCTGCGAGACTGCTTTGTGTTCTGTTAATTCATCTCACAGAGTTACAGGTTTCCTCTCAGGAAGCCTTTTGCTAAGACTGTTCTTGTGGAATTTGCAAAGTGATATTTGGAAGCCCATAGAGCCCTATAGTGAAAAAGGAAATATCCTAAGGTAAAAACTGAAAAGAAGCTTTCTGAGAAACTGCTTTGTGTTCTGTTAATTCATCTCACAGAGTTACAGCTTTCCGCTCAAAAAGCCTTTCTCCAAGACTGTTCTTCTGGAGTTTGCAAAGAGATATTTGGGAGCCCATAGAGGGCTATGGTGCAAAAGTAAATATCTTCCGTTAAAAACTGGAAAGAGTCTTTCTGAGAAACCACTTTTTGTTCTGTTAATTCATCTCACAGAGTTACAGCTTTCTCCTCAAGAAGCCTTTCGCTAAGACTGTTATTGTGAAATTTTGAATTTATGTTTGGAAGCCCTTAGAGGGCTGTGGTGAAAAAGGAAATATCCTAAAAAAAAAAAAAAAAAAACTGAAAAGAAGCTTTCTGAGAAACAGTTTGTGTTCTGCTAATTCATCTCACAGAGTTACAGCTTTCCCCTCAAGAAGCGGTTCACTAGACAGTTCTTGTGAAACTTGCAAACTGATATTTGGAAGCCCAAAGTGCGCTATGCTGAAAAAGGAAATATCTTCCGTTACAAACTGGAAAGAAGCTTTCTGGAAACAGTTTTGTGTTCTGTTAATACATCTCACCATGTTACAGCTTTCTCTTCAAGAAAACTTTCGCTAAGACTGTTCTTGTGGAATTTGCAAAGTGATATTTGGAAACCCATAGAGGTATATTGTGAAAAAGGAAATATTTTCCGTTAAAAAAAGAAAACAAGATTTCTGAAAAACTGCCTTGGGTTCTTTTAATTCATTTCACAGGGTTACACCTTTCCACTCAAGAAGCCTTTCCCTAAGACTGTTCTTGTGGAATTTGCAGAGTGATATTTGGAAGCCCGTAGAGGGCTCTGGTGAAACAGGAATTATCCTCCGTAAAAACTGGAAAGAATCTTTCTGAGAAATTGTTTTGTGTTCTGTTAATTCATCTCACAGAGTTACAGCTTTCCTCTCAAGAAGTCTTTCGCGAAGGCTGTTCTTGTTAAATTTGCAAAGTGATATTTGAAAGCCCATAGAGGGCTATGGTGAAATAAGAAATATCTTCATTTAAAAAGTGAAAAGAAGCTTTCTGAGAAACTGCTTTTTGTTCTGTTAATTCATCTCAGACAGTTACTGCTTTCTCCTCAGGAAGCCTTTCCCTAGGACTGGTCTTGTGGAATTTGCAAAGTGATCTTTGGAAGCCCGTAGAGTGCTATGGTGAAAAAGGAAATATCTTCAGTTAAAAACTGGAAAGAAGATTTCTGAGAAACATTTTTGTGTTCTGTTCTTTCCTCTCACAGAGTTTCAGCTTTCTCCGCAAGAAGCCTTTTGCTAAGTCTGCTCTTGTGGAATTTGCAAAGTGATATTTGGAAGCCCTTAGAGTGCTAGGGTGAAAAAGGAAATATCCTAAGATAAAAACTGAAAAGAAGCTTTTTGAGGAACTGCTTTCTGTTCTGTTAATTCATCTCAGAGATTTACAGCTTTCCGTTCAAGAAGCCTTTCGTAAAGACTGTTCTTTTGGAATTGGCAAAGTGATATTTGGAAGGCCATAGACAGCTATGGTGCAAATGGAAATATCATAAGATAAAAACCGAAAAGAAGCTTTCTGAGAAACTGCTTTGTGTTCTGTTAATTCATCGAAGAGAGTTACAACTTTCTCCTCAAGAAGCCCTTCGCTATGACTGTTCTTGTGAAATTTACAAACTGATATATGGAAGCCCATAGAAGGCTATGGTAATAAAGGAAATAACTTCCGTTAATACTGGAAAGAAGCTTTCTGAGAAACTACTTTGTGTTCTGTTAATTCACTTCACAGTGTTACATCTTTCCCTTCAAGAAGCCTTCCCCTAAGACTGTTCTTGTGGAATTTGCAAAGTGATATTTGGAAGCCCTTAGAGAGCTATGGTGAAAAACAAATATCTTCCCTTAAAAACTGGAAAGAAGCTTTCTGAGAACCTGCTTTGTGTTCTGTTAATTCATCTCACAGAGTTACAACTTTCCCCTCAAGAAGCCTTTCGCTACGACTGTTCTTGTGGAATTTGCAAAGTGATATTTGGAAACCCATTGACGGCTATGGTGAAAAAGGAAATATCTTCTGTTAAAAACTGGAAAGAACCTTTCTGAGAAAGTGCTTAGTGTTCTGTTAATTCATCTCACAGAGTTACAGCTTTCTCCTTAAGAAGCCTTTCGCGAAGACTGTTCTTGTGGAATTTGCAAAGAGATATTTGGAAGCCCATAGATGGCTACGGTTAAAAAGGAAATATCTTCCGTTAAAAACTGGAAGGAAGCTTTCTGAGAATCTGCTTTGTTTTCTTTTAATTCATCTCACAGATTTACAGCTTTCCCTTCAAGAAGCCTTTCACTAAGGTTGTCTTATGGTATCTAGATAGTGATATTTGTAAGCCCATTGAGGGCTATGCTGAAAAAGGTAATATCTTCCGTTAAAAACTGGAAAGATACTTTCTGAGAAACTGTTTTGTGTTCTGTTAATTCATCTTAGAGTTACTGCTTTCCCCTCAGGAAGCCTTTCGCTAAGACTGTTCTTGTGGAACTTTCAAAGTGATATTTAGAAGCCCATAGAGGGCTACGGTGAAAAAGGAAATACTTTCAGTTAAAAACTGAAAAGAAGTTTTCTCAGAAACTGCTTAGTATTCTGTTAATTCATCTCACAGAGTTACTGCTTTCCCGTCAAGAAGCCTTTCGCTAGAACTGTTCTTGTGGAATTTGCAAAGAGATATTTGGAAGCCCATAGAGGGCTACGGTGAAAAAGCAAATATCTTCAGTTAAAAACTGGAAAGAAATTTTCTCAGAAACTGCTTTGTCTTCTGCTAATTCATCTCAGAGAGTTACTGCTTTCCCGTCAAGAAGCCTTTCTCTAGAACTGTTCTTGTGGAATTTTCAAAGTAATATTTGTAAGCCCATAGAGGGCTATGCTGAAAAAGGAAATATCTTCCGTTAAAAAGTGTAAAGAAGCTTTCTGAGAAAGTGTTTTGTGTTGTGTTAATTCATCTCAGAGTTATTGCTTTCCCCTCAAGAAGCCTTTCGCTAAGACTGTTCTTCTGGAATTTGCAAAGTGATATTTCGAAGCCCAAAGAGGTCTAGGTTGAAAAAGGAAATATCTTCAGTTAAAAACTGAAAAGAAGCTGTCTGAGAAACTGCTTTGTGTTCTCTTAATTCGTCTCACGGAATTACAGCTTTCCCTTCAAGAAGCCATTCGATAAGGCTGTCTTGTGGAATCTGGAAAGTGATATTTGTAAGCCCATAGAGCGCTTTGCTGAAAAAGGAAGTATCTTCCCTGAAAAACTGGAATGAAGCTTTCTGAGAAACTGTTTTGTGCTCTCTTATTTCATCTCAGAGTTACTGCTTTCCCCTCAAGAAGCCTTTCGCTAAGACTGTTCTTGTGGAATTTCCAAAGTGATTTTTGGTAGCCCATAGTGGGATATGGTGAAAAAGGAAATATCTTCCGTTAAAAACTGGAAAGAAGCTTTCTGAGAAACTGCTTTGTGTTGTGCTAATTCATCTCACAGAGTTACAGCTTTCCCCTCAGGAAGCCTTTCGGTAATGCTGTTCTTGTGGAACATGCAAAGTGATATTTGGAAGCCCATAGAGGGCTATGGTGAAAAAGGAAATATCTTCCCTTAAAAACTGGAAAGAAGCATTCTGAGAAACTGCTTTGTGTTCTGTTAATTCTTCTCACAGAGTTACAGCTTTCCCCTCAAGAAACCTTTTCTAGGACTGTTCTTGTGGAATTTGCAATGTGATATTTGGAAGCCCAGAGAGGTCTATGGTGAGAAAGGAAATATCCAAAGATAAAAACTGAAAAGAAGCACTCTGAGAAACTGCTTTATGTTTCATTAATTAACCTCACAGAGTTACAGCTTTCCCCTCAAGAAGCCTTTCGCTAAGACTGTTCTTGTGGAATTTGCAAAGTGATATTTGAAAGCCCATGGAGGGCTACGGTGAAAAAGGAAATATCTTCCTTTAAAAACTGGAAAGAAGCTTCCTGAGAAACTGCTTTGTATTCTGTTAATTCAACTCACAGAGTTACAGCCTTCCAATCAAGAAGCCTTTCGCTAACACTGTACTTGTGGAATATGCAAAGAGATATTTGTAAGCCCATAGAGGGCTATGCTGAAAAATGAAATATGTTCCGTTAGAAACTATAAAGAAGCTTTCTGAGAAAGTGTTTTGTGCTCTGTTAATTCATCTCAGAGTTATTGCTTTCCCCTCAAGAAGTCTTTCGCTAAGACTGTTCTTGTGGAATTTGTAAAGTGATATTTGGAAGTCCATAGAGGGCTATGGTGAAAAAGGAAATATCTTAGGGTAGAAACTGGAAAGAAGCTTTCTGAGAAACTGCTTTGTGTTCTGTAAATTCATCTCACAGGGTTACAGCTTTCCCCTCAAGAAGCCTTTCGCTAAGGTTGTTCTTGTGGAACTTGCAAAGTGATATTTGGAAGCCCATAGAGGGCTACGGTGAAGAAGGAAATATCTTCCGTTAAAAACTGGAAAGAAGCTTTTGAGAAACTGCTTTGTGTTCTGTTAATTCATCTCACCGTGTTACTGCTTTCCCTACAAGAAGCCTTTCGCTAACACTGTTCTTCTGGAATTTGCCAAGTGATATTTGGAAGCCCATAGAGGGCTACAGTGAAAAAGGAAATATCCTAAGTTAAAAACTGAAAAGAAACATTTTGTGAAACTGCTTTGTGTTCTGTTAATTCATCTCACAGAGTTACATCTTTCCCTTCAAGAAGCCTTTATCTAAGGCTGTTCTTGTGGAATTTGCAATGTGATATTTGGAAGCCCATAGACGGCTATGGTGAAAAAGGAAATATCTTCCGGAAAAACTGGAAAGAAGCTTTCTGAGAAACTGCTTTCTCTTCTGTTAATTCATCTCACAGAGTTACAGGTTTCCCTTGAAGAAGCCTTTCGCTAAGGGTGTTCTTGTGGAATTTGGTAACTGATATTTGGAAGCCCTTAGAGGGCTATGGTGAAAAAATAAATATCTTTAGTTAAAAACTGGAAAGAATCTTTCTGAGAAACTGCTTTGTGTTCTGTTAATTCATCTCACAGAGTTACTGCTTTCCCCTCAAGAAGCCTTTCGCTAAGACTGTTCTTGTGGAATCTGCAAAGTGATATTTGGAAGTCCCTAGAGGGCTATGGTGAAAAAGGAAATATCTTCCCTTAAAAACTGGAAAGAAGCTTTCTGAGAAACTACTTTGTGTTCTGTGAATTCTTCTCAGAGAGTTACAGCTTTCCCCTGAAGAAGCCTTTCGTAAAGATTGTTCTTGTGGAATTTGCAAAGTGATATTTGGAAGCGCTTAGAGAGCTAGGGTGAAATAGAAATATCTTCCGTTAAAAACTGGAAAGAAGTTTTCTGAGAAACTGCTTTGTGTTCTGTAAATTCATCTCAAGATTTCAAGTTTTCCCTTCAAGAAGTCTTTCGCTAAGACTCTTTTTGTGGAATTTGCAAAGTGATATTTGTAAGTCCATAGAGGACTATGGTGTAAAAGGAAATATCTTTCGTAAAAAACTGGAAAGAAGCTTTCTGAGAAACTCCTTTGTGTTCCGTAAATTCATCTCACAGAGTTACAGCTTTCCATTCAAGAAGACTTTCGCTAAGGCTGTTCTTGTGGAGTTGGGAAAGTTATATTTGGATGCCCATAGAGGGCTATGGTGAAAAAGGAAATATCTTCAGTTAAAAACCGGTAAGAAGCTTTCTGAGAAACTCCCTTGTGTTCCGTAAATTCATCTCACAGAGTTACAGCTTTCCATTCAAGAAGACTTTCGCTAAGGCTGTTCTTGTGGAGTTTGGAAAGTGATATTTGGATGCCCATAAAGGGCTATGGAGAAAAAGGAAATATCTTCAGTTAAAAACCGGTAAGAAGCTTTCTGAGAAACTGCTTTGTGTTCTGTTAATTCATCTCACAGAGTTACTGCTTTGCCCTCAAGGAGTCTTTTGCTGAGACTGTTCTTGTGGAATTTGCAAAGTGATATTTGGAAGACCATAGAGGGCTACGGTGAAAAAGGAAGTATCCTAAGATAAAAACCGAAAAGAAGTATTCTGAGAACCTGCTTTGTGTTCTGTTTGTTCATCTCACAGAGTTTCAGCTTTCCCCTCAAGAAGACTTCCGCTAAGGCTGTTCTTGTGGAATTTTCAAAGTGATATTTGGAAGCCCATATGGGGCTATGGTGAAAATGGAAATATTTTCCGTTGAAAACTCTAAAGAAGATTTCTGAGAAACTGCTTTGTGTTCTGTTAATTCATCTCACAGAGTTACAGCTTTACCTTCAAGAAGCCTTTCGCTAAGGCTTTTCTTGTGGAATTTAGAAAGTGATATTTGGAAGCCCATAGAGAGCTATGGTGAAAAAGGAAATATGTTCAGTTAAAAACTAGAATGAAGCGTTCTGAGAAACCGCTCTGTGCTCTGTTAATTGATCTCACAGAGTCACTCTGTTCCCCTCCAGAACTCTTTCGCTAAGACTATTCTTGAGGAATTTACAAGGTGATATTTGGAAGCCCCTAGAGAGCTTTGGTGAAAAAGGAAATATCTTACTTTAAAAACTGCAAAGAAGCTCTCTGAGAAACTGCTTTGTGTTCTGTGAATTCATCTCACAGAGTTACAGCTTTCCCCTCAAGAAGCCTATCGCTAAGGCTGTTCTTGAGGAATTTGCAAGGTGATATTTGGAAGCCCTTAGAGGGCTATGGTGAAAACGGAAATATCTTCAGTTAAATACTGGAAGGAAGCTGTCTGAGAAACTGCTTTTGTGTTCTGTTATTTCATCTCACTGAGTTACACCTTTCCCCTCAAGAGTCCTGTCGTTAAGACTGTTCTTGTGGAATTTGCAAAGTGATATTTGGAAGCCCATAGAGGGCTATGGTGAAAAAGGAAATACCTTCAGTTAAAAACTGGAAAGAAGCATTCTGAGAAACTGCTTTGTGTTCTGTTAATTCATCTCACAGAGTTACAGCCTTCCCTTCAAGAAGCCTTTCGCTAAGGCTGTTCTTCTGGAATTTGCAAAGTAATATTTGGAAGCCCATAGAGGGTTACGGTGAAAAAGGGAATATCTTCAGTTAAAAACTGGAAAGAAGCTGTCTGAGATACTGCTATGTGTTCTGTTAATTCATCTCAAAGAGTTACAGCTTTCCCCTCAAGAATCCTTTCGCTAAGACTGTTCTTGTGGAATTTGGAAAGTGATATTTGCAAGACCATAGAGGGGTATGGTAAAAAGGAAATATCTTCCGTTAAAACTGGAAAGAAGCTTTCTGAGAAACTGCTTTGTGTTCTGTAATTTCATCTCACAGAGTTACAGCTTTCCCCTCAAGAAGCCTTTCGCTAAAGCTGTTCTTGCGGAATTTGGAAAGTTATATTTGGAAGCCCATAGAGGACTATGGTGAAAAAGGAAATAATCTAAGGTAAAAATTGAAAAGAAGCATTCTGAAAAACTGCTTTGTGTTCCGTTAATTCATCTCACAGAGTTACAGCTTTCCCTTCAATAAGAATTTCGCTAAGGCTGTTCATGTGGAATTTGCAAAGTGTTATTTGGAAGCCCTTAGAGGGCTATGGTGAAAAAGGAAATATCCTCCGTTGAAAACTGGAAAGAAGCTGTCTGAGAAACTGCTTTGTGGTCTCTTATTTCATCTAACAGATTTACAGCTTTCCTTCAAGAAACCTTTCGCTAAGACTGTTCTTGTGGAATTTGCAAAGTGACATTTGGAAGACCATAGAGGGCTACGGTGAAAAAGGAAGTATCCTAAGATAAAAACCGAAAAGAAGTATTCTGAGAACCTGCTTTGTGTTCTGTTTATTCATCTCACAGAGTGTCAGCTTTCCCCTCAAGAAGACTTCCGCTAAGGCTGTTCTTGTGGAATTTTCAAAGTGATATTTGGAAGCCCATATGGGGCTATGGTGAAAATCTAAATATTTTCCGTTGAAAACTGTAAAGAAGATTTTGAGAAACTGCTTTGTGTTCTGTTAATTCATCTCACAGAGTTACAGCTTTACCTTCAAGAAGCCTTTCGCTAAGGCTTTTCTTGTGGAATTTAGAAAGTGATATTTGGAAGCCCAAAGAGGGCTGTGGTGAAAAAGGAAATATGTTCCGTTAAAAACTGGAAAGAAGCTTTCTGAGAAACTGCTTTCTGTTCTGTTAATTCATCTCACAGATTTACAGCTTTCCCTTCAAGAAGACTTTCGCTAAGGCTGTTCTTGTGGAATTCGCAAAGTGATATTTGGAAGCCCGTAGAGGGCTACGGTGAAAAAGGAAATATCTTCCGTAAAAAACTGGAAAGAATCTTTTTGAGAAACTGCTTTGTGTTCTGTTAATTCATCTCACAGAGTTACTGCTTTCCTCTCAAGAAGCCTTTTACAAAGACTGTTCTTGCGGAATTTGCAAAGTGATATTTGGAAGCCCCTAGAGAGCTATGGTGAAAAAGGAAATATGTTCAGTTAAAAACTAGAATGAAGCTTTCTGAGAAACTGCTCTGTGCTCTGTTAATTGATCTCACAGAGTCACTCTGTTCCCCTCAAGAACTCTTTCGCTAAGACTATTCTTGAGGAATTTACAAGGTGATATTTGGAAGCCCCTAGAGAGCTATGGTGAAAAAGGAAATATCTTACGTTAAAAACTGCAAAGAAGCTCTCTGAGAAACTGCTTTGTGTTCTGTGAATTCATCTCACAGAGTTACAGCTTTCCCCTCAGGAAGCCTTTCGGTAATGCTGTTCTTGTGGAACATGCAAAGTGATATTTGGAAGCCCATAGAGGGCTATGGTGAAAAAGGAAATATCTTCCCTTAAAAACTGGAAAGAAGCATTCTGAGAAACTGCTTTGTGTTCTGTTAATTCTTCTCACAGAGTTACAGCTTTCCCCTCAAGAAACCTTTTCTAGGACTGTTCTTGTGGAATTTGCAATGTGATATTTGGAAGCCCAGAGAGGTCTATGGTGAGAAAGGAAATATCCAAAGATAAAAACTGAAAAGAAGCACTCTGAGAAACTGCTTTATGTTTCATTAATTAACCTCACAGAGTTACAGCTTTCCCCTCAAGAAGCCTTTCGCTAAGACTGTTCTTGTGGAATTTGCAAAGTGATATTTGAAAGCCCATGGAGGGCTACGGTGAAAAAGGAAATATCTTCCTTTAAAAACTGGAAAGAAGCTTCCTGAGAAACTGCTTTGTATTCTGTTAATTCAGCTCACAGAGTTACAGCCTTCCAATCAAGAAGCCTTTCGCTAACACTGTACTTGTGGAATATGCAAAGAGATATTTGTAAGCCCATAGAGGGCTATGCTGAAAAATGAAATATGTTCCGTTAGAAACTATAAAGAAGCTTTCTGAGAAAGTGTTTTGTGCTCTGTTAATTCATCTCAGAGTTATTGCTTTCCCCTCAAGAAGTCTTTCGCTAAGACTGTTCTTGTGGAATTTGTAAAGTGATATTTGGAACTCCATAGAGGGCTATGGTGAAAAAGGAAATATCTTAGGGTAAAAACTGGAAAGAAGCTTTCTGAGAAACTGCTTTGTGTTCTGTAAATTCATCTCACAGGGTTACAGCTTTCCCCTCAAGAAGCCTTTCGCTAAGGCTGTTCTTGTGGAACTTGCAAAGTGATATTTGGAAGCCCATAGAGGGCTACGGTGAAGAAGGAAATATCTTCCGTTAAAAACTGGAAAGAAGCTTTTGAGAAACTGCTTTGTGTTCTGTTAATTCATCTCACCGAGTTACTGCTTTCCCTACAAGAAGCCTTTCGCTAACACTGTTCTTCTGGAATTTGCCAAGTGATATTTGGAAGCCCATAGAGGGCTACGGTGAAAAAGGAAATATCCTATGATAAAAACTGAAAAGAAACATTTTGTGAAACTGCTTTGTGTTCTGTTAATTCATCTCACAGAGTTACATCTTTCCCTTCAAGAAGCCTTTATCTAAGGCTGTTCTTGTGGAATTTGCAATGTGATATTTGGAAGCCCATAGAGGGCTAGGGTGAAAAAGGAAATATCTTCCGGAAAAACTGGAAAGAAGCTTTCTGAGAAACTGTTTTCTGTTCTGTTAATTCATCTCATAGAGTTACAGGTTTCCCTTGAAGAAGCCTTTCGCTAAGGGTGTTCTTGTGGAATTTGGTAACTGATATTTGGAAGCCCTTAGAGGGCTATGGTGAAAAAATAAATATCTTTAGTTAAAAACTGGAAAGAATCTTTCTGAGAAACTGCTTTGTGTTCTGTTAATTCATCTCACAGAGTTACAGCTTTCCGCTCAAAAAGCCTTTCTCCAAGACTGTTCTTCTGGAGTTTGCAAAGAGATATTTGGGAGCACATAGAGGGCTATGGTGCAAAAGTAAATATCTTCCGTTAAAAACTGGAAAGAGTCTTTCTGAGAAACCACTTTTTGTTCTGTTAATTCATCTCACAGAATTACAGCTTTCTCCTCAAGAAGCCTTTCGCTAAGACTGTTCTTGTGAAATTTTCAATTTATGTTTGGAAGCCCTTAGAGGGCTGTGGTGAAAAAGGAAATATCCTAAAAAAAAAAAAAAAACTGAAAAGAAGCTTTCTGAGAAACAGTTTGTGTTCTGCTAATTCATCTCACAGAGTTACAGCTTTCCCCTCAAGAAGCCGTTCACTAGACAGTTCTTGTGAAACTTGCAAACTGATATTTGGAAGCCCAAATTGCGCTATGCTGAAAAAGGAAATATCTTCCGTTACAAACTGGAAAGAAGCTTTCTGGAAACAGTTTTGTGTTCTGTTAATACATCTCACCATGTTACAGCTTTCTCCTCAAGAAAACTTTCGCTAAGACTGTTCTTGTGGAATTTGCAAAGTGATATTTGGAAACCCATAGAGGTATATTATGAAAAAGGAAATATTTTCCGTTAAAAAATGAAAACAAGATTTCTGAAAAACTGCCTTGGGTTCTTTTAATTCATTTCACAGGGTTACACCTTTCCACTCAAGAAGCCTTTCCCTAAGACTGTTCTTGTGGAATTTGCAGAGTGATATTTGGAAGCCCGTAGAGGGCTCTGGTGAAACAGGAATTATCCTCCGTAAAAACTGGAAAGAATCTTTCTGAGAAATTGTTTTGTGTTCTGTTAATTCATCTCACAGAGTTACAGCTTTCCTCTCAAGAAGTCTTTCGCGAAGGCTGTTCTTGTTAAATTTGCAAAGTGATATTTGAAAGCCCATAGAGGGCTATGGTGAAATAAGAAATATCTTCATTTAAAAAGTGAAAAGAAGCTTTCTGAGAAACTGCTTTTTGTTCTGTTAATTCATCTCAGACAGTTACTGCTTTCTCCTCAGGAAGCCTTTCCCTAGGACTGGTCTTGTGGAATTTGCAAAGTGATCTTTGGAAGCCCGTAGAGTGCTATGGTGAAAAAGGAAGTATCTTCAGTTAAAAACTGGAAAGAAGATTTCTGAGAAACATTTTTGTGTTCTGTTCTTTCATCTCACAGAGTTTCAGCTTTTTCCGCAAGAAGTCTTTTGCTAAGACTGCTCTTGTGGAATTTGCAAAGTGATATTTGGAAGCCCTTAGAGTGCTAGGGTGAAAAAGGAAATATCCTAAGATAAAAACTGAAAAGAAGCTTTTTGAGGAACTGCTTTCTGTTCTGTTAATTCATCTCAGAGATTTACAGCTTTCCGTTCAAGAAGCCTTTCGTAAAGACTGTTCTTTTGGAATTGGCAAAGTGATATTTGGAAGGCCATAGACAGCTATGGTGCAAATGGAAATATCCTAAGATAAAAACCGAAAAGAAGCTTTCTGAGAAACTGCTTTGTGTTCTGTTAATTCATCGAAGAGAGTTACAGCTTTCTCCTCAAGAAGCCCTTCGCTATGACTGTTCTTGTGAAATTTGCAAACTGATATATGGAAGCCCATAGAAGGCTATGGTAATAAAGGAAATAACTTCCGTTAATACTGGAAAGAAGCTTTCTGAGAAACTACTTTGTGTTCTGTTAATTCATTTCACAGTGTTACATCTTTCCCTTCAAGAAGCCTTCCCCTAAGACTGTTCTTGTGGAATTTGCAAAGTGATATTTGGAAGCCCTTAGAGAGCTATGGTGAAAAAGAAAATATCGTAACATAAAAACCGAAAAGATGCTTTCTGAAAAACTGCACTGTGTTCTCTTAATTCATCTCACAGAGTTATAGCTTTCCCCTCAAGAAGCCGTTCACTAAGACTGTTCTTGTGGAATTTGCAAAGTGATATTTCGAAGCCCATAGAGGGACATGGTGAAAAAGGAAATATCTTCCGTTAAAAACTGGAAAGAAGCTTCCTGAGTAACTGCTTTGCTGTCTGTTAATTAACCTCACAGAGCTACAGCTTTCCCCTCAAGAAGCCTTTCGCTAACTGTTCTTGTTGAAGTTGCAAAGTGATATTTGGAAGCCCATAGAGGAATACGGTGAAAAAGAAAATATCTTCCGTTAAAAACTGGAAACAAGCTTTCTGATAAACTGTTTTGTGTTCTGTTAATTCAACTCACGGAGTTACAGCTTTCCCCTAAAAAGCTTTTCTCAAGAAGCCCTTCGATAAGACTGTTCTTGTGGAATTTGCAAAGTGATATTTGGAAGACCATAGAAGGATATGGTGAAAAAGGAAATATCTTCCGATATAAAATGGAAAGAAGCTTTCTGACAAACTGCTTTGTGTTCTATTAATTCATCTCACTGTGTTACAGCTTTCCCCTCAAGAAGCCTTTCCCTAAGACTGTTCTTGTGGAATTTGCAAAGTGATATTTGGAAGTCCATAGGGGGCTATGCTGAAAAAGGAAATATCTTCCGTTAAAAAATGGAAAGAAGATTTCTGAGAAACTGCTGTGGGTTCTGTTAATTCATCTCACAGAGTTACAGCTTTCCCTTCAAGAAGCCTTTCGCTAAGACTGTTCTTGTGGAATTTGCAAAGTGATATTCGGAAGCTCATAGAGGGCTATGGTGGAAAAGGAAATATCTTCCGTTAAAAACTGGAAAGAAGATTTCTGAGAAACTGCTTTGTGTTCTGTTAGTTCAACTCACAGAGTTACAGCTTTCCCCTTAAGAAGCTGTTCACTAAGACTCTTTTATGAAATTAACAAAGTGATATTTGGAAGCCCATTGAGGGCTCTGGTGAAAAAGGAAATATCCTAGGATAAAAACTGAAAATAAGCTTTCTGAGAAACTGCTTTGTGTTCTGTTAATTCAACTCACAGAGTTACAGTTTCCCCTCAAGAAGCCTTTCTCAAGAAGCCTATCGCTAAGACTGTTCTTTTGTAATTTGCAAAGTGATATTTGGAAGCCCATAGAGGGCTATGGTGAAAAAGGAAATATCTTACGTTAAAAACTGGAAAGAAGCTTTCTGAAGAACTGCTTTGTGTTCTGTTAATTCATGTCACAGAGTTACAGCTTTCCCCTCAAGAAGACTTTCGCTTAGACTGTTATGGTGGAATTTGCAAAGTGATATTGGAAGCCCATAGAGGATTATGGGGAAAAAGGTAATTTCCTAAGATAAAAACCGAAAAGAAGCTTTCTGAGAAACTGCATTGTATTCTCTTAATTCATCTCACATAGATATAGATTTTGCCACAAGAAGCCGTTCAATAAGACTGTTCCTGTGGAATTTGTAAGGTGATATTTGGAAGCCGTTAGAAGTCTATGCAGAAAAAGGAAATATCTTCCGCTAAAAACTGGATAGAAGCTTTCCAAGAAACTGCTTTGTGGTCTGTTAATTCATCTCACAGAGTTACAGCTTTTCCCTCAAGAAGCCGTTCACTAAGACTGTTCTTGTGGAATTTGTAAAGTGATATTTGGAAGCCCATAGAGGGCTATGGTGAAAAAGGAAATATGCTAAGATAAAAACTGAATAGAAGCTCTCTGAGAAACTGCCTTGCGTTCTGTTAATTGATCTCACAGAGTTACAGCTTTCCCTTCAATAAGCCTTTCGCTAAGCCTCTTCTTGTGGAATTTGCAAAGTGATATTTGGAAGCCCATAGAGGGCTATGGTGAAAAAGGAAATATGCTAAGATAGAAACTGAAAAGAAGCTCTCTGAGAAACTGCCTTGCATTCTGTTAATTGATCTCACAGAGTTACAGCTTTCCCTTCAATAAGCCTTTCGCTAAGACTCTTCTTGTGGAATTTGCAACGTGATATTTGGAAGCCCATAGAGGGCTATGGTGAAAAAGGAAATATGCTAAGATAAAAACTGAATAGAACCTCTCTGAGAAACTGCCTTGCGTTCTGTTAATTGATCTCACAGAGTTACAGCTTTCCCTTCAGTAAGCCTTTTGCTAAGACTCTTCTTGTGGAATTTGCAAAGTGATATTTGGAAGCCCATAGAGGGCTATGGTGAAAATGGAGATATCCTAAGATAAAAACCGAAAAGAAGCTTTCTGAGAAACTGCATTGTGTTCTCTTAATTCATCTCACAGAGTTATAGCTTACCCCTCAAGAAGTCATTCACTAAGTCTGTTCCTGTGGAATTTGCAAGGTGATATTTCGAAGCCCTTAGAGGGCTATTTTGAAAAAGGAAATATCTTCCGTTAAAAACTGGAAAGAGTCTTTCTGCGAAACTGCTTGATGCTCTGATAATTCATCTCACAGAGTTTCAGCTTCCCATCAAGAAGCCGTACACTAAGACTGTTCCTGTGGAATTCTCAAAGTGATATATGGAAGCCCATAGAGAGCTATGGTGAAAAAGGAAATATCCTAGGCTAAAAACTGAAAAGAAGCTTTGTGAGAAACCGCTTTGTGTTCTGTTAATTCAACTCACAGTGTTAAAGCTTTCTCCTCAAGAAGCGTTTCGCTAAGACTGTTCTTGTGGAATTTGCAAAGTGATATTTTGAAGCAAGTAGAGGGCTATGGTGAAAAAGGAACTATCTTCCGTTAAAAACTGGAAGGAAGCTTTCTAAGAAACTGCTTTGTGTTCTGTTAATTCTTCTCACAGAGTTACAGCTATCCCGTGAAGAAGATATTCGCTAAGACTGTTCTTGTTTTGTTTGCAAAGTGATATTTGGAAGCCCATAGAGGGCTATGATGAAAAAGGAAGTATCCCAAGATAAAAACTGAAAAGAAGCTTTTTGAGAAACTGCTTTTTGTTCTGTTGATTCATCTCACAGAATTACATGTTTGCCCTCCAGAAGTCTTTCGCTTAGACTGTTCTTGTGGAATTTGCAAAGTGGTATTTGGAAGCCCATAGAGGGCTACGGTGAAAAAGGAAATATCCTAGGATAAAAACTGAAAAGAAGTTTCTCAGAAACTGCTTTTTGATCTGTTAATTCATTTCACAGAGTTACAGCTTTCCCCTCAAGAAGCCTTTCGCTAAGGCTGTTCTTGTGGAACTTGCAAAGTAATATTTGGAAGTCCATAGAGGGCTATGGTGAAAAAGGAAATATACTCTGATAAAAACTATAAAGAATCTTTCTGAGAAACTGCTTTGTGTTCTGTTAATTCATCTCACAGAGTTACAGCATTCCCCTCAAGAAGCCTTTCGCTAAGGCTGTTCTTGTGGGATTTGCAAAGTGATATTTGGAAGCCCATAGAGAGCTATGGTGAAAAACAAATATCTTCCGTTAAAAACTGGAAAGAAGCTTTCTGAGAACCTGCCTTGTGTTCTGTTAATTCATCTCACAGAGTTACACCTTTCCCCTCAAGAAGCCTTTCGCTACGACTGTTCTTGTGGAATTTGCAAAGTGATATTTGGAAACCCATTGACGGCTATGGTGAAAAAGGAAATATCTTCTGTTAAAAACTGGAAAGAACCTTTCTGAGAAAGTGCTTAGTGTTCTGCTAATTCATCTCACAGAGTTACAGCTTTCTCCTTAAGAAGCCTTTCGCGAAGACTGTTCTTGTGGAATTTGCAAAGAGATATTTGGAAGCCCATAGATGGCTACGGTTAAAAAGGAAATATCTTCCGTTAAAAACTGGAAGGAAGCTTTCTGAGAATCTGCTTTGTTTTCTTTTAATTCATCTCACAGAGTTACAGCTTTCCCTTCAAGAAGCCTTTCGCTAAGGGTGTCTTATGGAATCTAGATAGTGATTTTTGTAAGCCCATTGAGGGCTATGCTGAAAAAGGTAATATCTTCCGTTAAAAACTGGAAAGATACTTTCTGAGAAACTGTTTTGTGTTCTGTTAATTCATCTTAGAGTTACTCCTTTCCCCTCAGGAAGCCTTTCGCTAAGACTGTTCTTGTGGAACTTTCAAAGTGATATTTAGAAGCCCATAGAGGGCTACGGTGAAAAAGGAAATACTTTCAGTTAAAAACTGAAAAGAAGTTTTCTCAGAAACTGCTTAGTATTCTGTTAATTCATCTCACAGAGTTACTGCTTTCCCGTCAAGAAGCCTTTCGCTAGAACTGTTCTTGTGGAATTTGCAAAGAGATATTTGGAAGCCCATAGAGGGCTACGGTGAAAAAGCAAATATCTTCAGTTAAAAACTGGAAAGAAATTTTCTCAGAAACTGCTTTGTCTTCTGCTAATTCATCTCAGAGAGTTACTGCTTTCCCGTCAAGAAGCCTTTCTCTAGAACTGTTCTTGTGGAATTTTCAAAGTAATATTTGTAAGCCCATAGAGGGCTATGCTGAAAAAGGAAATATCTTCCGTTAAAAAGTGTAAAGAAGCTTTCTGAGAAAGTGTTTTGTGTTGTGTTAATTCATCTCAGAGTTATTGCTTTCCCCTCAAGAAGCCTTTCGCTAAGACTGTTCTTCTGGAATTTGCAAAGTGATATTTCGAAGCCCAAAGAGGTCTAGGTTGAAAAAGGAAATATCTTCAGTTAAAAACTGAAAAGAAGCTGTCTGAGAAACTGCTTTGTGTTCTCTTAATTCGTCTCACGGAATTACAGCTTTCCCTTCAAGAAGCCATTCGATAAGGCTGTCTTGTGGAATCTGGAAAGTGATATTTGTAAGCCCATAGAGCGCTTTGCTGAAAAAGGAAGTATCTTCCCTGAAAAACTGGAATGAAGCTTTCTGAGAAACTGTTTTGTGCTCTCTTATTTCATCTCAGAGTTACTGCTTTCCCCTCAAGAAGCCTTTCGCTAAGACTGTTCTTGTGGAATTTCCAAAGTGATATTTGGTAGCCCATAGTGGGATATGGTGAAAAAGGAAATATCTTCCGTTAAAAACTGGAAAGAAGCTTTCTGAGAAACTGCTTTGTGTTGTGCTAATTCATCTCACAGAGTTACAGCTTTCCCCTCAGGAAGCCTTTCGGTAATGCTGTTCTTGTGGAACATGCAAAGTGATATTTGGAAGCCCATAGAGGGCTATGGTGAAAAAGGAAATATCTTCCCTTAAAAACTGGAAAGAAGCATTCTGAGAAACTGCTTTGTGTTCTGTTAATTCTTCTCACAGAGTTACAGCTTTCCCCTCAAGAAACCTTTTCTAGGACTGTTCTTGTGGAATTTGCAATGTGATATTTGGAAGCCCAGAGAGGTCTATGGTGAGAAAGGAAATATCCAAAGATAAAAACTGAAAAGAAGCACTCTGAGAAACTGCTTTATGTTTCATTAATTAACCTCACAGAGTTACAGCTTTCCCCTCAAGAAGCCTTTCGCTAAGACTGTTCTTGTGGAATTTG
The DNA here is from genome assembly GCF_047675955.1 of Chlorocebus sabaeus. Lineage (NCBI taxonomy): Eukaryota > Metazoa > Chordata > Mammalia > Primates > Cercopithecidae > Chlorocebus > Chlorocebus sabaeus. The sequence goes on along the minus strand of NW_027327488.1, from coordinate 120,567 downwards.
CAAAGTGATATTTGAAAGCCCATGGAGGGCTACGGTGAAAAAGGAAATATCTTCCTTTAAAAACTGGAAAGAAGCTTCCTGAGAAACTGCTTTGTATTCTGTTAATTCAACTCACAGAGTTACAGCCTTCCAATCAAGAAGCCTTTCGCTAACACTGTACTTGTGGAATATGCAAAGAGATATTTGTAAGCCCATAGAGGGCTATGCTGAAAAATGAAATATGTTCCGTTAGAAACTATAAAGAAGCTTTCTGAGAAAGTGTTTTGTGCTCTGTTAATTCATCTCAGAGTTATTGCTTTCCCCTCAAGAAGTCTTTCGCTAAGACTGTTCTTGTGGAATTTGTAAAGTGATATTTGGAACTCCATAGAGGGCTATGGTGAAAAAGGAAATATCTTAGGGTAGAAACTGGAAAGAAGCTTTCTGAGAAACTGCTTTGTGTTCTGTAAATTCATCTCACAGGGTTACAGCTTTCCCCTCAAGAAGCGTTTCGCTAAGGTTGTTCTTGTGGAACTTGCAAAGTGATATTTGGAAGCCCATAGAGGGCTACGGTGAAGAAGGAAATATCTTCCGTTAAAAACTGGAAAGAAGCTTTTGAGAAACTGCTTTGTGTTCTGTTAATTCATCTCACCGTGTTACTGCTTTCCCTACAAGAAGCCTTTCGCTAACACTGTTCTTCTGGAATTTGCCAAGTGATATTTGGAAGCCCATAGAGGGCTACGGTGAAAAAGGAAATATCCTAAGTTAAAAACTGAAAAGAAACATTTTGTGAAACTGCTTTGTGTTCTGTTAATTCATCTCACAGAGTTACATCTTTCCCTTCAAGAAGCCTTTATCTAAGGCTGTTCTTGTGGAATTTGCAATGTGATATTTGGAAGCCCATAGACGGCTATGGTGAAAAAGGAAATATCTTCCGGAAAAACTGGAAAGAAGCTTTCTGAGAAACTGCTTTCTCTTCTGTTAATTCATCTCACAGAGTTACAGGTTTCCCTTGAAGAAGCCTTTCGCTAAGGGTGTTCTTGTGGAATTTGGTAACTGATATTTGGAAGCCCTTAGAGGGCTATGGTGAAAAAATAAATATCTTTAGTTAAAAACTGGAAAGAATCTTTCTGAGAAACTGCTTTGTGTTCTGTTAATTCATCTCACAGAGTTACTGCTTTCCCCTCAAGAAGCCTTTCGCTAAGACTGTTCTTGTGGAATCTGCAAAGTAATATTTGGAAGTCCCTAGAGGGCTATGGTGAAAAAGGAAATATCTTCCCTTAAAAACTGGAAAGAAGCTTTCTGAGAAACTACTTTGTGTTCTGTGAATTCTTCTCAGAGAGTTACAGCTTTCCCCTGAAGAAGCCTTTCGTAAAGATTGTTCTTGTGGAATTTGCAAAGTGATATTTGGAAGCGCTTAGAGAGCTAGGGTGAAATAGAAATATCTTCCGTTAAAAACTGGAAAGAAGTTTTCTGAGAAACTGCTTTGTGTTCTGTAAATTCATCTCAAGATTTCAAGTTTTCCCTTCAAGAAGTCTTTCGCTAAGACTCTTTTTGTGGAATTTGCAAAGTGATATTTGTAAGTCCATAGAGGACTATGGTGTAAAAGGAAATATCTTTCGTAAAAAACTGGAAAGAAGCTTTCTGAGAAACTCCTTTGTGTTCCGTAAATTCATCTCACAGAGTTACAGCTTTCCATTCAAGAAGACTTTCGCTAAGGCTGTTCTTGTGGAGTTGGGAAAGTTATATTTGGATGCCCATAGAGGGCTATGGTGAAAAAGGAAATATCTTCAGTTAAAAACCGGTAAGAAGCTTTCTGAGAAACTCCCTTGTGTTCCGTAAATTCATCTCACAGAGTTACAGCTTTCCATTCAAGAAGACTTTCGCTAAGGCTGTTCTTGTGGAGTTTGGAAAGTGATATTTGGATGCCCATAAAGGGCTATGGAGAAAAAGGAAATATCTTCAGTTAAAAACCGGTAAGAAGCTTTCTGAGAAACTGCTTTGTGTTCTGTTAATTCATCTCACAGAGTTACTGCTTTGCCCTCAAGGAGTCTTTTGCTGAGACTGTTCTTGTGGAATTTGCAAAGTGATATTTGGAAGACCATAGAGGGCTACGGTGAAAAAGGAAGTATCCTAAGATAAAAACCGAAAAGAAGTATTCTGAGAACCTGCTTTGTGTTCTGTTTGTTCATCTCACAGAGTTTCAGCTTTCCCCTCAAGAAGACTTCCGCTAAGGCTGTTCTTGTGGAATTTTCAAAGTGATATTTGGAAGCCCATATGGGGCTATGGTGAAAATGGAAATATTTTCCGTTGAAAACTCTAAAGAAGATTTCTGAGAAACTGCTTTGTGTTCTGTTAATTCATCTCACAGAGTTACAGCTTTACCTTCAAGAAGCCTTTCGCTAAGGCTTTTCTTGTGGAATTTAGAAAGTGATATTTGGAAGCCCATAGAGAGCTATGGTGAAAAAGGAAATATGTTCAGTTAAAAACTAGAATGAAGCGTTCTGAGAAACCGCTCTGTGCTCTGTTAATTGATCTCACAGAGTCACTCTGTTCCCCTCCAGAACTCTTTCGCTAAGACTATTCTTGAGGAATTTACAAGGTGATATTTGGAAGCCCCTAGAGAGCTTTGGTGAAAAAGGAAATATCTTACTTTAAAAACTGCAAAGAAGCTCTCTGAGAAACTGCTTTGTGTTCTGTGAATTCATCTCACAGAGTTACAGCTTTCCCCTCAAGAAGCCTATCGCTAAGGCTGTTCTTGAGGAATTTGCAAGGTGATATTTGGAAGCCCTTAGAGGGCTATGGTGAAAACGGAAATATCTTCAGTTAAATACTGGAAGGAAGCTGTCTGAGAAACTGCTTTTGTGTTCTGTTATTTCATCTCACTGAGTTACACCTTTCCCCTCAAGAGTCCTGTCGTTAAGACTGTTCTTGTGGAATTTGCAAAGTGATATTTGGAAGCCCATAGAGGGCTATGGTGAAAAAGGAAATACCTTCAGTTAAAAACTGGAAAGAAGCATTCTGAGAAACTGCTTTGTGTTCTGTTAATTCATCTCACAGAGTTACAGCCTTCCCTTCAAGAAGCCTTTCGCTAAGGCTGTTCTTCTGGAATTTGCAAAGTAATATTTGGAAGCCCATAGAGGGTTACGGTGAAAAAGGGAATATCTTCAGTTAAAAACTGGAAAGAAGCTGTCTGAGATACTGCTATGTGTTCTGTTAATTCATCTCAAAGAGTTACAGCTTTCCCCTCAAGAATCCTTTCGCTAAGACTGTTCTTGTGGAATTTGGAAAGTGATATTTGCAAGACCATAGAGGGGTATGGTAAAAAGGAAATATCTTCCGTTAAAACTGGAAAGAAGCTTTCTGAGAAACTGCTTTGTGTTCTGTAATTTCATCTCACAGAGTTACAGCTTTCCCCTCAAGAAGCCTTTCGCTAAAGCTGTTCTTGCGGAATTTGGAAAGTTATATTTGGAAGCCCATAGAGGACTATGGTGAAAAAGGAAATAATCTAAGGTAAAAATTGAAAAGAAGCATTCTGAAAAACTGCTTTGTGTTCCGTTAATTCATCTCACAGAGTTACAGCTTTCCCTTCAATAAGAATTTCGCTAAGGCTGTTCATGTGGAATTTGCAAAGTGTTATTTGGAAGCCCTTAGAGGGCTATGGTGAAAAAGGAAATATCCTCCGTTGAAAACTGGAAAGAAGCTGTCTGAGAAACTGCTTTGTGGTCTCTTATTTCATCTAACAGATTTACAGCTTTCCTTCAAGAAACCTTTCGCTAAGACTGTTCTTGTGGAATTTGCAAAGTGACATTTGGAAGACCATAGAGGGCTACGGTGAAAAAGGAAGTATCCTAAGATAAAAACCGAAAAGAAGTATTCTGAGAACCTGCTTTGTGTTCTGTTTATTCATCTCACAGAGTGTCAGCTTTCCCCTCAAGAAGACTTCCGCTAAGGCTGTTCTTGTGGAATTTTCAAAGTGATATTTGGAAGCCCATATGGGGCTATGGTGAAAATCTAAATATTTTCCGTTGAAAACTGTAAAGAAGATTTTGAGAAACTGCTTTGTGTTCTGTTAATTCATCTCACAGAGTTACAGCTTTACCTTCAAGAAGCCTTTCGCTAAGGCTTTTCTTGTGGAATTTAGAAAGTGATATTTGGAAGCCCAAAGAGGGCTGTGGTGAAAAAGGAAATATGTTCCGTTAAAAACTGGAAAGAAGCTTTCTGAGAAACTGCTTTCTGTTCTGTTAATTCATCTCACAGATTTACAGCTTTCCCTTCAAGAAGACTTTCGCTAAGGCTGTTCTTGTGGAATTCGCAAAGTGATATTTGGAAGCCCGTAGAGGGCTACGGTGAAAAAGGAAATATCTTCCGTAAAAAACTGGAAAGAATCTTTTTGAGAAACTGCTTTGTGTTCTGTTAATTCATCTCACAGAGTTACTGCTTTCCTCTCAAGAAGCCTTTTACAAAGACTGTTCTTGCGGAATTTGCAAAGTGATATTTGGAAGCCCCTAGAGAGCTATGGTGAAAAAGGAAATATGTTCAGTTAAAAACTAGAATGAAGCTTTCTGAGAAACTGCTCTGTGCTCTGTTAATTGATCTCACAGAGTCACTCTGTTCCCCTCAAGAACTCTTTCGCTAAGACTATTCTTGAGGAATTTACAAGGTGATATTTGGAAGCCCCTAGAGAGCTATGGTGAAAAAGGAAATATCTTACGTTAAAAACTGCAAAGAAGCTCTCTGAGAAACTGCTTTGTGTTCTGTGAATTCATCTCACAGAGTTACAGCTTTCCCCTGAACAAGCCTATCGCTAAGGCTGTTCTTGAGGAATTTGCAAAGTGATATTTGGAAGCCCTTAGAGGGCTATGGTGAAAAATGAAATATCTTCAGTTAAATACTGGAAGGAAGCTGTTTGAGAAACTGCTTTGTGTTCTGTTATTTCATCTCAATGAGTTACACCTTTCCCCTCAAGCAGCCTGTCGTTAAGACTGTTCTTGTGGAATTTGCAAAGTGATATTTGGAAGCCCATGGAGGGCTATGGTGAAAAAGGAAATACCTTAAGTAAAAACTGGAAAGAAGCTTTCTGAGAAACTGCTTTGTGTTCTGTTAATTCATCTCACAGAGTTACAGCTTTCCCTTCAAGAAGCCATTCACTAAGACTGTTCTTGAGGAATTTGCAAAGTAATATTTGGAAGCCCATAGAGGGTTACGGTGAAAAAGGGAATATCTTCAGTTAAAAACTTGAAAGAATCTGTCTGAGATACTGCTATGTGTTCTGTTAATTCATCTCACAGAGTTACAGCTTTCCCATCAAGAATCCTTTCGCTAAGACTGTTCTTGTGGAATTTGGAAAGTGATATTTCCTAGCCCATAGAGGGGTATTGTAAAAAGGGAATATCTTCCGTTAAAACTGGAAAGAAGCGTTCTGAGAAACTGCTTTGTGTTCTGTAATTTCATCTCACAGAGTAACAGCTTTCCCTTAAAGAAGCCTTTCACTAAATCTTTTCTTGCGGAATTTGGAAAGTTATATTTGGAAGCCCATAGAGGATTATGGTGAAAAAGGAAATAATCTAAGGTAAAAACTGAAAAGAAGCATTCTGAGAAACTGCTTTGTGTTCCGTTAATTCATCTCACAGAGTTACAGCTTTCCGTTCATGAAGCCTTTCGCTAAGGCTGTTCTTGTGAAATTTGCAAAGTGATATTTGGAAGCCCATAGAGTACAATGGTGAAAAAGAAAATATCTTCAGATAAAAACTGGAAAGAAGCTGTCTGAGAATCTGCTTTGTGTTGTGTTAATTCATCCCACAGAGTTACAGCTTTCCCCTCAAGAAGCCTTTTGCTAAGACTGTTCTTGTGGAATTGGCAAAGTGATATTTGGAAGCCCATAGAGAGCTATGGTGAAAAAGGAATATCTTTAGTTAAAAACTGGAAAGAAGCTTTCTGAGAAACTTCTTTGTGTTCTGTTAATTCGTTTCAAACAGTTACAGCATTCCATTCAATAAGCCTGTCGCTAAGACTGTTCTTGTGGATTTTGAAAAGTGATATTTGGAACCCCATATAGGGCTATGGTGAAGAAGGAAATGTCTTTCGTTAAAAACTGGAAAGAAGCATTATGAGACACTGCTCTGAGTTCTGTTAATTCATCTCGCAGAGTTACAGCTTTCACTTCAAGAAACCTTTCGCTATGTCTGTTCTTATGGAATTTGCAAAGTTATATTTGGAAGCCCATAGAGGGATATGGTGAAAAAGGAAATATCTTCCGTGAAAAACTGGAAAGAAGGTTTCAGAGAAACTCCTTTGTGTTCTGTTAATTCATCTCACAGAATTACAGCTTTCCACTCAAGAAGCCTTTCGCTAACACTGTTCTTGTGGAATAGGCAAAGTGATATTTGGAAGCCCATAGAGGGCTATGGTGAAAAAGAAAATATCTCCCGTTGAAAACTGGAAAGAAGCTTTCTGAGAATATGCTTTGTGTTCTGTTAATTCATCTCACAGAGTTACGTCTTTCCCTTCAAGAATCCTTTCGCTAAGTCTGTTCTTGTGGAGTTTGCAAAGTGATATTTGGAAGCCCATATTGGGCTATGTTGAAAAAGGAAATATCTTCCATTAAAACCTGGAAAGAAGCTTTCTGAGAAATTGCTTTGTGTTCTGTTAATTCATCTCACAGAGTCACTGCTTTCACCTTCAGAAGCCTTTCACTAAGATTGTAGCTTTCTGAGAAATGGCTTTGTGTTCTGTTAATTCATCCCACAGAGTTACAGCTTTCTCCTCAAGAAGCCTTTCGCTAAGACTATTCTTCTGGAGTTTGCAAGGCGATATTTGGAAGCCCAAAGAGGGCTACAGTGAAAAAGAAATATCTTCAGTTAAAAACTGGAAAGAAGCTTTTTGAGAAACTGCTTTGTGTTCTGTTAATTCATCTCACAGAATTACAGCATTCCCCTGAAGAAGACTTTCGCTAAGATGTTCTTGTGGAATTTGCAAAGTGATATTTGGATGCCAATAGAGGCCTATGGTGAAAAAGTAATTATCTTCAGTTAAAAAGTGGAAGGAAACTTTATGAAAAACTGTTTTGTGTTCTGTTAATTCATCTCACAGAGTTATAGATTTCCCCTCAAGAAGCCTGTCGTTAAGACTGTTCTTGTGGAATTTGCAATGTGATATTTGGAAGCCCATAGAGGGCTATGGTGAAAAAGGATATCTCTTCCGTTGAAAACTGGAAAGAAGCTTTCTCAGAAACGGCTATGTGTTCCGTTAATTCGTCTCACAGAGTTGCAGCTATCCCCTCAAGAAGCCTTTCGCTAAGACTCTTTTTATGGTATTTACAAAGTGATATTTTGAAGCCCACAGAGGACTATGATGAAAAAGGAAATATCTTCAGTTAAAAACTGGAAAGAAGCTTTCTGAGAAAGTGCTTTGTGTTCTGTTAATTCATCTCACATAGTTACAGCTTTCCCATCAAGAATCCTTTCGCTAAGACTGTTCTTGTGTAATTTGCAAGGTGATATTTGGAAGCCCCTGGAGGGCTATGGTTTAAAAGGAAATCTCTTCCCTTAAAAACTGGAAAGAAGCTTTCTGAAAAACGGTTTTGTGTTCTATTAATTCATCTCAAAGTGTTACAGCTTTCCCCTGAAGAAGACTTTCGCTAAGACTGTTGGTGTGGAATTTGCAAAGTGATATTTGAAATCTCATAGAGGGCTATGGTGAAAAAGAAAGTATCTTCAGTTAAAAACTGGAAAGAAGCTTTCTGTGAAACGGCTTTGTGTTCAGTTAATTCATCTCACAGATTTACACCTTTCCCCTGTGGAAGCCTTTTGCTAAGAGTGCTCTTGTGGAATTTAAAAAGTGATATTTGGAAGCCCTTAGAGAGCTGTAGTGAAAAAGGAAATATCCTAAGATATAAACTGTATACATGCTTTTTGAGAAACTGCATTGTGTTCTGTTAATTCATCTCACAGAGTTACAGCTTTCCCCTCATGAAGCCTTTCGCTAAGACTGTTCTTTTGGAATTTGCAAAGTGATATTTGGAAGCCCATAGAGGGCTATGGTGAGAAAGGATATATCTTCCGTTAAAAACTGGAAAGAAGCTTTCAGAGAAACGGCTTTGTGTTCTGTTAAATCATCTCACAGAGTTACAGCTATCCCCTCAAGAAGCCTTTTGCTAAGACTGTTCTTGTGGAATTTTCAAAGTGATATTTGGAAGACCATAGAGGTCTATGTTGAAAAAGGAAGTCTCTTCTTTAAACACTGGAAAGAACCTTTCTGAGAAACGGCTTTGTGTTCTGCTAATTCATCTCACAGACTTACAGCTTTCCCCTCAAGAAGCCTTTTGCTAAGACTATTCTTGTGGAATTTGCAAGGTGATATTTGGAAGCCCATAGAGGGCTATGATGAAAAAGGAAATATCTTCAGTTAAAAACTGGATAGAAGCCTTTTGAGAAACTGCTTTGTGTTCTGTTAACTCATCTCACAGAATTACAGCTTTCCCCTGAAGAAGCCTTTCGCTAAGACTGTTCTTGTGGAATTTGCAAAGTGATATTTTGAAGCCCATGGAGGGCTATGGTGAAAAAGGAAACATCCTAAGATAAAAACTAAAAAGAAGCCTTTTGAGAAACTGCTTTTTGATCTGTTAATTCACCTCGCAGAGTTAAGCGTTCCCCTCAAGAAGCCTTTCGCTAAGACTGTTCCTGTGTAATTTGCAAAGTGATATTTGGAAGCCCATAGAGGGCTATGGTGAATAAGAAAATCTCTTCGGTTAAAAACTGGAAAGAAGCTTTCTAGGAAACGGCTTTGTGATCTTTTAATTCATCTCAGAGAGTTACAGCTTTCCCCTCAAGAAGCCTTTCGCTAAGACCGTTCTTGTGTAATTTGCAAAGTGATATTTGGAAGCCCATAGAGGGCTATGGTGAATAAGGAAATCTCTTCAGTTAAAAACTGGAAAGAAGCTTTCTAAGAAACGGCTTTGTGTTTTGTTAATTCATCTCACAGAGTTACAGCTTTCCCCTCATGAAGCCTTTCGCTAAGACTGTTCTTTTGGAATTTGCAAAGTGATATTTGGAAGCCCATAGAGGGCTATGGTGAGAAAGGAAATATCTTCCGTTAAAAACTGGAAAGAAGCTTTCAGAGAAACGGCTTTGTGTTCTGTTAAATCATCTCACAGAGTTACAGCTATCCCCTCAAGAAGCCTTTTGCTAAGACTGTTCTTGTGGAATTTTCAAAGTGATATTTGGAAGACCATAGAGGTCTATGTTGAAAAAGGAAGTCTCTTCTTTAAACACTGGAAAGAAGCTTTCTGAGAAACGGCTTTGTGTTCTGCTAATTCATCTCACAGACTTACAGCTTTCCCCTCAAGAAGCCTTTTGCTAAGACTATTCTTGTGGAATTTGCAAGGTGATATTTGGAAGCCCATAGAGGGCTATGATGAAAAAGGAAATATCTTCAGTTAAAAACTGGATAGAAGCCTTTTGAGAAACTGCTTTGTGTTCTGTTAACTCATCTCACAGAATTACAGCTTTCCCCTGAAGAAGCCTTTCGCTAAGACTGTTCTTGTGGAATTTGCAAAGTGATATTTTGAAGCCCATGGAGGGCTATGGTGAAAAAGGAAACATCCTAAGATAAAAACTAAAAAGAAGCCTTTTGAGAAACTGCTTTTTGATCTGTTAATTCACCTCGCAGAGTTAAGCGTTCCCCTCAAGAAGCCTTTCGCTAAGACTGTTCCTGTGTAATTTGCAAAGTGATATTTGGAAGCCCATAGAGGGCTATGGTGAATAAGAAAATCTCTTCGGTTAAAAACTGGAAAGAAGCTTTCTAGGAAACGGCTTTGTGATCTTTTAATTCATCTCAGAGAGTTACAGCTTTCCCCTCAAGAAGCCTTTCGCTAAGACCGTTCTTGTGTAATTTGCAAAGTGATATTTGGAAGCCCATAGAGGGCTATGGTGAATAAGGAAATCTCTTCAGTTAAAAACTGGAAAGAAGCTTTCTAAGAAACGGCTTTGTGTTTTGTTAATTCATCTCACAGAGTTACAGCTTTCCCCTCATGAAGCCTTTCGCTAAGACTGTTCTTTTGGAATTTGCAAAGTGATATTTGGAAGCCCATAGAGGGCTATGGTGAGAAAGGAAATATCTTCCGTTAAAAACTGGAAAGAAGCTTTCAGAGAAACGGCTTTGTGTTCTGTTAAATCATCTCACAGAGTTACAGCTATCCCCTCAAGAAGCCTTTTGCTAAGACTGTTCTTGTGGAATTTTCAAAGTGATATTTGGAAGACCATAGAGGTCTATGTTGAAAAAGGAAGTCTCTTCTTTAAACACTGGAAAGAAGCTTTCTGAGAAACGGCTTTGTGTTCTGCTAATTCATCTCACAGACTTACAGCTTTCCCCTCAAGAAGCCTTTTGCTAAGACTATTCTTGTGGAATTTGCAAGGTGATATTTGGAAGCCCATAGAGGGCTATGATGAAAAAGGAAATATCTTCAGTTAAAAACTGGATAGAAGCCTTTTGAGAAACTGCTTTGTGTTCTGTTAACTCATCTCACAGAATTACAGCTTTCCCCTGAAGAAGCCTTTCGCTAAGACTGTTCTTGTGGAATTTGCAAAGTGATATTTTGAAGCCCATGGAGGGCTATGGTGAAAAAGGAAACATCCTAAGATAAAAACTAAAAAGAAGCCTTTTGAGAAACTGCTTTTTGATCTGTTAATTCACCTCGCAGAGTTAAGCGTTCCCCTCAAGAAGCCTTTCGCTAAGACTGTTCCTGTGTAATTTGCAAAGTGATATTTGGAAGCCCATAGAGGGCTATGGTGAATAAGAAAATCTCTTCGGTTAAAAACTGGAAAGAAGCTTTCTAGGAAACGGCTTTGTGATCTTTTAATTCATCTCAGAGAGTTACAGCTTTCCCCTCAAGAAGCCTTTCGCTAAGACCGTTCTTGTGTAATTTGCAAAGTGATATTTGGAAGCCCATAGAGGGCTATGGTGAATAAGGAAATCTCTTCAGTTAAAAACTGGAAAGAAGCTTTCTAAGAAACGGCTTTGTGTTTTGTTAATTCATCTCACAGAGTTACAGCTTTCCCCTCATGAAGCCTTTCGCTAAGACTGTTCTTTTGGAATTTGCAAAGTGATATTTGGAAGCCCATAGAGGGCTATGGTGAGAAAGGAAATATCTTCCGTTAAAAACTGGAAAGAAGCTTTCAGAGAAACGGCTTTGTGTTCTGTTAAATCATCTCACAGAGTTACAGCTATCCCCTCAAGAAGCCTTTTGCTAAGACTGTTCTTGTGGAATTTTCAAAGTGATATTTGGAAGACCATAGAGGTCTATGTTGAAAAAGGAAGTCTCTTCTTTAAACACTGGAAAGAAGCTTTCTGAGAAACGGCTTTGTGTTCTGCTAATTCATCTCACAGACTTACAGCTTTCCCCTCAAGAAGCCTTTTGCTAAGACTATTCTTGTGGAATTTGCAAGGTGATATTTGGAAGCCCATAGAGGGCTATGATGAAAAAGGAAATATCTTCAGTTAAAAACTGGATAGAAGCCTTTTGAGAAACTGCTTTGTGTTCTGTTAACTCATCTCACAGAATTACAGCTTTCCCCTGAAGAAGCCTTTCGCTAAGACTGTTCTTGTGGAATTTGCAAAGTGATATTTTGAAGCCCATGGAGGGCTATGGTGAAAAAGGAAACATCCTAAGATAAAAACTAAAAAGAAGCCTTTTGAGAAACTGCTTTTTGATCTGTTAATTCACCTCGCAGAGTTAAGCGTTCCCCTCAAGAAGCCTTTCGCTAAGACTGTTCCTGTGTAATTTGCAAAGTGATATTTGGAAGCCCATAGAGGGCTATGGTGAATAAGAAAATCTCTTCGGTTAAAAACTGGAAAGAAGCTTTCTAGGAAACGGCTTTGTGATCTTTTAATTCATCTCAGAGAGTTACAGCTTTCCCCTCAAGAAGCCTTTCGCTAAGACCGTTCTTGTGTAATTTGCAAAGTGATATTTGGAAGCCCATAGAGGGCTATGGTGAATAAGGAAATCTCTTCAGTTAAAAACTGGAAAGAAGCTTTCTAAGAAACGGCTTTGTGTTTTGTTAATTCATCTCACAGAGTTACAGCTTTCCCCTCATGAAGCCTTTCGCTAAGACTGTTCTTTTGGAATTTGCAAAGTGATATTTGGAAGCCCATAGAGGGCTATGGTGAGAAAGGAAATATCTTCCGTTAAAAACTGGAAAGAAGCTTTCAGAGAAACGGCTTTGTGTTCTGTTAAATCATCTCACAGAGTTACAGCTATCCCCTCAAGAAGCCTTTTGCTAAGACTGTTCTTGTGGAATTTTCAAAGTGATATTTGGAAGACCATAGAGGTCTATGTTGAAAAAGGAAGTCTCTTCTTTAAACACTGGAAAGAAGCTTTCTGAGAAACGGCTTTGTGTTCTGCTAATTCATCTCACAGACTTACAGCTTTCCCCTCAAGAAGCCTTTTGCTAAGACTATTCTTGTGGAATTTGCAAGGTGATATTTGGAAGCCCATAGAGGGCTATGATGAAAAAGGAAATATCTTCAGTTAAAAACTGGATAGAAGCCTTTTGAGAAACTGCTTTGTGTTCTGTTAACTCATCTCACAGAATTACAGCTTTCCCCTGAAGAAGCCTTTCGCTAAGACTGTTCTTGTGGAATTTGCAAAGTGATATTTTGAAGCCCATGGAGGGCTATGGTGAAAAAGGAAACATCCTAAGATAAAAACTAAAAAGAAGCCTTTTGAGAAACTGCTTTTTGATCTGTTAATTCACCTCGCAGAGTTAAGCGTTCCCCTCAAGAAGCCTTTCGCTAAGACTGTTCCTGTGTAATTTGCAAAGTGATATTTGGAAGCCCATAGAGGGCTATGGTGAATAAGAAAATCTCTTCGGTTAAAAACTGGAAAGAAGCTTTCTAGGAAACGGCTTTGTGATCTTTTAATTCATCTCAGAGAGTTACAGCTTTCCCCTCAAGAAGCCTTTCGCTAAGACCGTTCTTGTGTAATTTGCAAAGTGATATTTGGAAGCCCATAGAGGGCTATGGTGAATAAGGAAATCTCTTCAGTTAAAAACTGGAAAGAAGCTTTCTAAGAAACGGCTTTGTGTTTTGTTAATTCATCTCACAGAGTTACAGCTTTCCCCTCATGAAGCCTTTCGCTAAGACTGTTCTTTTGGAATTTGCAAAGTGATATTTGGAAGCCCATAGAGGGCTATGGTGAGAAAGGAAATATCTTCCGTTAAAAACTGGAAAGAAGCTTTCAGAGAAACGGCTTTGTGTTCTGTTAAATCATCTCACAGAGTTACAGCTATCCCCTCAAGAAGCCTTTTGCTAAGACTGTTCTTGTGGAATTTTCAAAGTGATATTTGGAAGACCATAGAGGTCTATGTTGAAAAAGGAAGTCTCTTCTTTAAACACTGGAAAGAAGCTTTCTGAGAAACGGCTTTGTGTTCTGCTAATTCATCTCACAGACTTACAGCTTTCCCCTCAAGAAGCCTTTTGCTAAGACTATTCTTGTGGAATTTGCAAGGTGATATTTGGAAGCCCATAGAGGGCTATGATGAAAAAGGAAATATCTTCAGTTAAAAACTGGATAGAAGCCTTTTGAGAAACTGCTTTGTGTTCTGTTAACTCATCTCACAGAATTACAGCTTTCCCCTGAAGAAGCCTTTCGCTAAGACTGTTCTTGTGGAATTTGCAAAGTGATATTTTGAAGCCCATGGAGGGCTATGGTGAAAAAGGAAACATCCTAAGATAAAAACTAAAAAGAAGCCTTTTGAGAAACTGCTTTTTGATCTGTTAATTCACCTCGCAGAGTTAAGCGTTCCCCTCAAGAAGCCTTTCGCTAAGACTGTTCCTGTGTAATTTGCAAAGTGATATTTGGAAGCCCATAGAGGGCTATGGTGAATAAGAAAATCTCTTCGGTTAAAAACTGGAAAGAAGCTTTCTAGGAAACGGCTTTGTGATCTTTTAATTCATCTCAGAGAGTTACAGCTTTCCCCTCAAGAAGCCTTTCGCTAAGACCGTTCTTGTGTAATTTGCAAAGTGATATTTGGAAGCCCATAGAGGGCTATGGTGAATAAGGAAATCTCTTCAGTTAAAAACTGGAAAGAAGCTTTCTAAGAAACGGCTTTGTGTTTTGTTAATTCATCTCACAGAGTTACAGCTTTCCCCTCATGAAGCCTTTCGCTAAGACTGTTCTTTTGGAATTTGCAAAGTGATATTTGGAAGCCCATAGAGGGCTATGGTGAGAAAGGAAATATCTTCCGTTAAAAACTGGAAAGAAGCTTTCAGAGAAACGGCTTTGTGTTCTGTTAAATCATCTCACAGAGTTACAGCTATCCCCTCAAGAAGCCTTTTGCTAAGACTGTTCTTGTGGAATTTTCAAAGTGATATTTGGAAGACCATAGAGGTCTATGTTGAAAAAGGAAGTCTCTTCTTTAAACACTGGAAAGAAGCTTTCTGAGAAACGGCTTTGTGTTCTGCTAATTCATCTCACAGACTTACAGCTTTCCCCTCAAGAAGCCTTTTGCTAAGACTATTCTTGTGGAATTTGCAAGGTGATATTTGGAAGCCCATAGAGGGCTATGATGAAAAAGGAAATATCTTCAGTTAAAAACTGGATAGAAGCCTTTTGAGAAACTGCTTTGTGTTCTGTTAACTCATCTCACAGAATTACAGCTTTCCCCTGAAGAAGCCTTTCGCTAAGACTGTTCTTGTGGAATTTGCAAAGTGATATTTTGAAGCCCATGGAGGGCTATGGTGAAAAAGGAAACATCCTAAGATAAAAACTAAAAAGAAGCCTTTTGAGAAACTGCTTTTTGATCTGTTAATTCACCTCGCAGAGTTAAGCGTTCCCCTCAAGAAGCCTTTCGCTAAGACTGTTCCTGTGTAATTTGCAAAGTGATATTTGGAAGCCCATAGAGGGCTATGGTGAATAAGAAAATCTCTTCGGTTAAAAACTGGAAAGAAGCTTTCTAGGAAACGGCTTTGTGATCTTTTAATTCATCTCAGAGAGTTACAGCTTTCCCCTCAAGAAGCCTTTCGCTAAGACCGTTCTTGTGTAATTTGCAAAGTGATATTTGGAAGCCCATAGAGGGCTATGGTGAATAAGGAAATCTCTTCAGTTAAAAACTGGAAAGAAGCTTTCTAAGAAACGGCTTTGTGTTTTGTTAATTCATCTCACAGAGTTACAGCTTTCCCCTCATGAAGCCTTTCGCTAAGACTGTTCTTTTGGAATTTGCAAAGTGATATTTGGAAGCCCATAGAGGGCTATGGTGAGAAAGGAAATATCTTCCGTTAAAAACTGGAAAGAAGCTTTCAGAGAAACGGCTTTGTGTTCTGTTAAATCATCTCACAGAGTTACAGCTATCCCCTCAAGAAGCCTTTTGCTAAGACTGTTCTTGTGGAATTTTCAAAGTGATATTTGGAAGACCATAGAGGTCTATGTTGAAAAAGGAAGTCTCTTCTTTAAACACTGGAAAGAAGCTTTCTGAGAAACGGCTTTGTGTTCTGCTAATTCATCTCACAGACTTACAGCTTTCCCCTCAAGAAGCCTTTTGCTAAGACTATTCTTGTGGAATTTGCAAGGTGATATTTGGAAGCCCATAGAGGGCTATGATGAAAAAGGAAATATCTTCAGTTAAAAACTGGATAGAAGCCTTTTGAGAAACTGCTTTGTGTTCTGTTAACTCATCTCACAGAATTACAGCTTTCCCCTGAAGAAGCCTTTCGCTAAGACTGTTCTTGTGGAATTTGCAAAGTGATATTTTGAAGCCCATGGAGGGCTATGGTGAAAAAGGAAACATCCTAAGATAAAAACTAAAAAGAAGCCTTTTGAGAAACTGCTTTTTGATCTGTTAATTCACCTCGCAGAGTTAAGCGTTCCCCTCAAGAAGCCTTTCGCTAAGACTGTTCCTGTGTAATTTGCAAAGTGATATTTGGAAGCCCATAGAGGGCTATGGTGAATAAGAAAATCTCTTCGGTTAAAAACTGGAAAGAAGCTTTCTAGGAAACGGCTTTGTGATCTTTTAATTCATCTCAGAGAGTTACAGCTTTCCCCTCAAGAAGCCTTTCGCTAAGACCGTTCTTGTGTAATTTGCAAAGTGATATTTGGAAGCCCATAGAGGGCTATGGTGAATAAGGAAATCTCTTCAGTTAAAAACTGGAAAGAAGCTTTCTAAGAAACGGCTTTGTGTTTTGTTAATTCATCTCACAGAGTTACAGCTTTCCCCTCATGAAGCCTTTCGCTAAGACTGTTCTTTTGGAATTTGCAAAGTGATATTTGGAAGCCCATAGAGGGCTATGGTGAGAAAGGAAATATCTTCCGTTAAAAACTGGAAAGAAGCTTTCAGAGAAACGGCTTTGTGTTCTGTTAAATCATCTCACAGAGTTACAGCTATCCCCTCAAGAAGCCTTTTGCTAAGACTGTTCTTGTGGAATTTTCAAAGTGATATTTGGAAGACCATAGAGGTCTATGTTGAAAAAGGAAGTCTCTTCTTTAAACACTGGAAAGAAGCTTTCTGAGAAACGGCTTTGTGTTCTGCTAATTCATCTCACAGACTTACAGCTTTCCCCTCAAGAAGCCTTTTGCTAAGACTATTCTTGTGGAATTTGCAAGGTGATATTTGGAAGCCCATAGAGGGCTATGATGAAAAAGGAAATATCTTCAGTTAAAAACTGGATAGAAGCCTTTTGAGAAACTGCTTTGTGTTCTGTTAACTCATCTCACAGAATTACAGCTTTCCCCTGAAGAAGCCTTTCGCTAAGACTGTTCTTGTGGAATTTGCAAAGTGATATTTTGAAGCCCATGGAGGGCTATGGTGAAAAAGGAAACATCCTAAGATAAAAACTAAAAAGAAGCCTTTTGAGAAACTGCTTTTTGATCTGTTAATTCACCTCGCAGAGTTAAGCGTTCCCCTCAAGAAGCCTTTCGCTAAGACTGTTCCTGTGTAATTTGCAAAGTGATATTTGGAAGCCCATAGAGGGCTATGGTGAATAAGAAAATCTCTTCGGTTAAAAACTGGAAAGAAGCTTTCTAGGAAACGGCTTTGTGATCTTTTAATTCATCTCAGAGAGTTACAGCTTTCCCCTCAAGAAGCCTTTCGCTAAGACCGTTCTTGTGTAATTTGCAAAGTGATATTTGGAAGCCCATAGAGGGCTATGGTGAATAAGGAAATCTCTTCAGTTAAAAACTGGAAAGAAGCTTTCTAAGAAACGGCTTTGTGTTTTGTTAATTCATCTCACAGAGTTACAGCTTTCCCCTCATGAAGCCTTTCGCTAAGACTGTTCTTTTGGAATTTGCAAAGTGATATTTGGAAGCCCATAGAGGGCTATGGTGAGAAAGGAAATATCTTCCGTTAAAAACTGGAAAGAAGCTTTCAGAGAAACGGCTTTGTGTTCTGTTAAATCATCTCACAGAGTTACAGCTATCCCCTCAAGAAGCCTTTTGCTAAGACTGTTCTTGTGGAATTTTCAAAGTGATATTTGGAAGACCATAGAGGTCTATGTTGAAAAAGGAAGTCTCTTCTTTAAACACTGGAAAGAAGCTTTCTGAGAAACGGCTTTGTGTTCTGCTAATTCATCTCACAGACTTACAGCTTTCCCCTCAAGAAGCCTTTTGCTAAGACTATTCTTGTGGAATTTGCAAGGTGATATTTGGAAGCCCATAGAGGGCTATGATGAAAAAGGAAATATCTTCAGTTAAAAACTGGATAGAAGCCTTTTGAGAAACTGCTTTGTGTTCTGTTAACTCATCTCACAGAATTACAGCTTTCCCCTGAAGAAGCCTTTCGCTAAGACTGTTCTTGTGGAATTTGCAAAGTGATATTTTGAAGCCCATGGAGGGCTATGGTGAAAAAGGAAACATCCTAAGATAAAAACTAAAAAGAAGCCTTTTGAGAAACTGCTTTTTGATCTGTTAATTCACCTCGCAGAGTTAAGCGTTCCCCTCAAGAAGCCTTTCGCTAAGACTGTTCCTGTGTAATTTGCAAAGTGATATTTGGAAGCCCATAGAGGGCTATGGTGAATAAGAAAATCTCTTCGGTTAAAAACTGGAAAGAAGCTTTCTAGGAAACGGCTTTGTGATCTTTTAATTCATCTCAGAGAGTTACAGCTTTCCCCTCAAGAAGCCTTTCGCTAAGACTGTTCTTTTGGAATTTGCAAAGTGATATTTGGAAGCCCATAGAGGGCTATGGTGAGAAAGGAAATATCTTCCGTTAAAAACTGGAAAGAAGCTTTCAGAGAAACGGCTTTGTGTTCTGTTAAATCATCTCACAGAGTTACAGCTATCCCCTCAAGAAGCCTTTTGCTAAGACTGTTCTTGTGGAATTTTCAAAGTGATATTTGGAAGACCATAGAGGTCTATGTTGAAAAAGGAAGTCTCTTCTTTAAACACTGGAAAGAAGCTTTCTGAGAAACGGCTTTGTGTTCTGCTAATTCATCTCACAGACTTACAGCTTTCCCCTCAAGAAGCCTTTTGCTAAGACTATTCTTGTGGAATTTGCAAGGTGATATTTGGAAGCCCATAGAGGGCTATGATGAAAAAGGAAATATCTTCAGTTAAAAACTGGATAGAAGCCTTTTGAGAAACTGCTTTGTGTTCTGTTAACTCATCTCACAGAATTACAGCTTTCCCCTGAAGAAGCCTTTCGCTAAGACTGTTCTTGTGGAATTTGCAAAGTGATATTTTGAAGCCCATGGAGGGCTATGGTGAAAAAGGAAACATCCTAAGATAAAAACTAAAAAGAAGCCTTTTGAGAAACTGCTTTTTGATCTGTTAATTCACCTCGCAGAGTTAAGCGTTCCCCTCAAGAAGCCTTTCGCTAAGACTGTTCCTGTGTAATTTGCAAAGTGATATTTGGAAGCCCATAGAGGGCTATGGTGAATAAGAAAATCTCTTCGGTTAAAAACTGGAAAGAAGCTTTCTAGGAAACGGCTTTGTGATCTTTTAATTCATCTCAGAGAGTTACAGCTTTCCCCTCAAGAAGCCTTTCGCTAAGACCGTTCTTGTGTAATTTGCAAAGTGATATTTGGAAGCCCATAGAGGGCTATGGTGAATAAGGAAATCTCTTCAGTTAAAAACTGGAAAGAAGCTTTCTAAGAAACGGCTTTGTGTTTTGTTAATTCATCTCACAGAGTTACAGCTTTCCCCTCATGAAGCCTTTCGCTAAGACTGTTCTTTTGGAATTTGCAAAGTGATATTTGGAAGCCCATAGAGGGCTATGGTGAGAAAGGAAATATCTTCCGTTAAAAACTGGAAAGAAGCTTTCAGAGAAACGGCTTTGTGTTCTGTTAAATCATCTCACAGAGTTACAGCTATCCCCTCAAGAAGCCTTTTGCTAAGACTGTTCTTGTGGAATTTTCAAAGTGATATTTGGAAGACCATAGAGGTCTATGTTGAAAAAGGAAGTCTCTTCTTTAAACACTGGAAAGAAGCTTTCTGAGAAACGGCTTTGTGTTCTGCTAATTCATCTCACAGACTTACAGCTTTCCCCTCAAGAAGCCTTTTGCTAAGACTATTCTTGTGGAATTTGCAAGGTGATATTTGGAAGCCCATAGAGGGCTATGATGAAAAAGGAAATATCTTCAGTTAAAAACTGGATAGAAGCCTTTTGAGAAACTGCTTTGTGTTCTGTTAACTCATCTCACAGAATTACAGCTTTCCCCTGAAGAAGCCTTTCGCTAAGACTGTTCTTGTGGAATTTGCAAAGTGATATTTTGAAGCCCATGGAGGGCTATGGTGAAAAAGGAAACATCCTAAGATAAAAACTAAAAAGAAGCCTTTTGAGAAACTGCTTTTTGATCTGTTAATTCACCTCGCAGAGTTAAGCGTTCCCCTCAAGAAGCCTTTCGCTAAGACTGTTCCTGTGTAATTTGCAAAGTGATATTTGGAAGCCCATAGAGGGCTATGGTGAATAAGAAAATCTCTTCGGTTAAAAACTGGAAAGAAGCTTTCTAGGAAACGGCTTTGTGATCTTTTAATTCATCTCAGAGAGTTACAGCTTTCCCCTCAAGAAGCCTTTCGCTAAGACCGTTCTTGTGTAATTTGCAAAGTGATATTTGGAAGCCCATAGAGGGCTATGGTGAATAAGGAAATCTCTTCAGTTAAAAACTGGAAAGAAGCTTTCTAAGAAACGGCTTTGTGTTTTGTTAATTCATCTCACAGAGTTACAGCTTTCCCCTCATGAAGCCTTTCGCTAAGACTGTTCTTTTGGAATTTGCAAAGTGATATTTGGAAGCCCATAGAGGGCTATGGTGAGAAAGGAAATATCTTCCGTTAAAAACTGGAAAGAAGCTTTCAGAGAAACGGCTTTGTGTTCTGTTAAATCATCTCACAGAGTTACAGCTATCCCCTCAAGAAGCCTTTTGCTAAGACTGTTCTTGTGGAATTTTCAAAGTGATATTTGGAAGACCATAGAGGTCTATGTTGAAAAAGGAAGTCTCTTCTTTAAACACTGGAAAGAAGCTTTCTGAGAAACGGCTTTGTGTTCTGCTAATTCATCTCACAGACTTACAGCTTTCCCCTCAAGAAGCCTTTTGCTAAGACTATTCTTGTGGAATTTGCAAGGTGATATTTGGAAGCCCATAGAGGGCTATGATGAAAAAGGAAATATCTTCAGTTAAAAACTGGATAGAAGCCTTTTGAGAAACTGCTTTGTGTTCTGTTAACTCATCTCACAGAATTACAGCTTTCCCCTGAAGAAGCCTTTCGCTAAGACTGTTCTTGTGGAATTTGCAAAGTGATATTTTGAAGCCCATGGAGGGCTATGGTGAAAAAGGAAACATCCTAAGATAAAAACTAAAAAGAAGCCTTTTGAGAAACTGCTTTTTGATCTGTTAATTCACCTCGCAGAGTTAAGCGTTCCCCTCAAGAAGCCTTTCGCTAAGACTGTTCCTGTGTAATTTGCAAAGTGATATTTGGAAGCCCATAGAGGGCTATGGTGAATAAGAAAATCTCTTCGGTTAAAAACTGGAAAGAAGCTTTCTAGGAAACGGCTTTGTGATCTTTTAATTCATCTCAGAGAGTTACAGCTTTCCCCTCAAGAAGCCTTTCGCTAAGACCGTTCTTGTGTAATTTGCAAAGTGATATTTGGAAGCCCATAGAGGGCTATGGTGAATAAGGAAATCTCTTCAGTTAAAAACTGGAAAGAAGCTTTCTAAGAAACGGCTTTGTGTTTTGTTAATTCATCTCACAGAGTTACAGCTTTCCCCTCATGAAGCCTTTCGCTAAGACTGTTCTTTTGGAATTTGCAAAGTGATATTTGGAAGCCCATAGAGGGCTATGGTGAGAAAGGAAATATCTTCCGTTAAAAACTGGAAAGAAGCTTTCAGAGAAACGGCTTTGTGTTCTGTTAAATCATCTCACAGAGTTACAGCTATCCCCTCAAGAAGCCTTTTGCTAAGACTGTTCTTGTGGAATTTTCAAAGTGATATTTGGAAGACCATAGAGGTCTATGTTGAAAAAGGAAGTCTCTTCTTTAAACACTGGAAAGAAGCTTTCTGAGAAACGGCTTTGTGTTCTGCTAATTCATCTCACAGACTTACAGCTTTCCCCTCAAGAAGCCTTTTGCTAAGACTATTCTTGTGGAATTTGCAAGGTGATATTTGGAAGCCCATAGAGGGCTATGATGAAAAAGGAAATATCTTCAGTTAAAAACTGGATAGAAGCCTTTTGAGAAACTGCTTTGTGTTCTGTTAACTCATCTCACAGAATTACAGCTTTCCCCTGAAGAAGCCT
This sequence comes from Chlorocebus sabaeus, assembly GCF_047675955.1. Taxonomy (NCBI): domain Eukaryota; kingdom Metazoa; phylum Chordata; class Mammalia; order Primates; family Cercopithecidae; genus Chlorocebus; species Chlorocebus sabaeus. The sequence goes on along the minus strand of NW_027327488.1, from coordinate 98,879 downwards.
TTCGCTAAGACTGTTCTTGTGGAATTTGCAAAGTGATATTTTGAAGCCCATGGAGGGCTATGGTGAAAAAGGAAACATCCTAAGATAAAAACTAAAAAGAAGCCTTTTGAGAAACTGCTTTTTGATCTGTTAATTCACCTCGCAGAGTTAAGCGTTCCCCTCAAGAAGCCTTTCGCTAAGACTGTTCCTGTGTAATTTGCAAAGTGATATTTGGAAGCCCATAGAGGGCTATGGTGAATAAGAAAATCTCTTCGGTTAAAAACTGGAAAGAAGCTTTCTAGGAAACGGCTTTGTGATCTTTTAATTCATCTCAGAGAGTTACAGCTTTCCCCTCAAGAAGCCTTTCGCTAAGACCGTTCTTGTGTAATTTGCAAAGTGATATTTGGAAGCCCATAGAGGGCTATGGTGAATAAGGAAATCTCTTCAGTTAAAAACTGGAAAGAAGCTTTCTAAGAAACGGCTTTGTGTTTTGTTAATTCATCTCACAGAGTTACAGCTTTCCCCTCATGAAGCCTTTCGCTAAGACTGTTCTTTTGGAATTTGCAAAGTGATATTTGGAAGCCCATAGAGGGCTATGGTGAGAAAGGAAATATCTTCCGTTAAAAACTGGAAAGAAGCTTTCAGAGAAACGGCTTTGTGTTCTGTTAAATCATCTCACAGAGTTACAGCTATCCCCTCAAGAAGCCTTTTGCTAAGACTGTTCTTGTGGAATTTTCAAAGTGATATTTGGAAGACCATAGAGGTCTATGTTGAAAAAGGAAGTCTCTTCTTTAAACACTGGAAAGAAGCTTTCTGAGAAACGGCTTTGTGTTCTGCTAATTCATCTCACAGACTTACAGCTTTCCCCTCAAGAAGCCTTTTGCTAAGACTATTCTTGTGGAATTTGCAAGGTGATATTTGGAAGCCCATAGAGGGCTATGATGAAAAAGGAAATATCTTCAGTTAAAAACTGGATAGAAGCCTTTTGAGAAACTGCTTTGTGTTCTGTTAACTCATCTCACAGAATTACAGCTTTCCCCTGAAGAAGCCTTTCGCTAAGACTGTTCTTGTGGAATTTGCAAAGTGATATTTTGAAGCCCATGGAGGGCTATGGTGAAAAAGGAAACATCCTAAGATAAAAACTAAAAAGAAGCCTTTTGAGAAACTGCTTTTTGATCTGTTAATTCACCTCGCAGAGTTAAGCGTTCCCCTCAAGAAGCCTTTCGCTAAGACTGTTCCTGTGTAATTTGCAAAGTGATATTTGGAAGCCCATAGAGGGCTATGGTGAATAAGAAAATCTCTTCGGTTAAAAACTGGAAAGAAGCTTTCTAGGAAACGGCTTTGTGATCTTTTAATTCATCTCAGAGAGTTACAGCTTTCCCCTCAAGAAGCCTTTCGCTAAGACCGTTCTTGTGTAATTTGCAAAGTGATATTTGGAAGCCCATAGAGGGCTATGGTGAATAAGGAAATCTCTTCAGTTAAAAACTGGAAAGAAGCTTTCTAAGAAACGGCTTTGTGTTTTGTTAATTCATCTCACAGAGTTACAGCTTTCCCCTCATGAAGCCTTTCGCTAAGACTGTTCTTTTGGAATTTGCAAAGTGATATTTGGAAGCCCATAGAGGGCTATGGTGAGAAAGGAAATATCTTCCGTTAAAAACTGGAAAGAAGCTTTCAGAGAAACGGCTTTGTGTTCTGTTAAATCATCTCACAGAGTTACAGCTATCCCCTCAAGAAGCCTTTTGCTAAGACTGTTCTTGTGGAATTTTCAAAGTGATATTTGGAAGACCATAGAGGTCTATGTTGAAAAAGGAAGTCTCTTCTTTAAACACTGGAAAGAAGCTTTCTGAGAAACGGCTTTGTGTTCTGCTAATTCATCTCACAGACTTACAGCTTTCCCCTCAAGAAGCCTTTTGCTAAGACTATTCTTGTGGAATTTGCAAGGTGATATTTGGAAGCCCATAGAGGGCTATGATGAAAAAGGAAATATCTTCAGTTAAAAACTGGATAGAAGCCTTTTGAGAAACTGCTTTGTGTTCTGTTAACTCATCTCACAGAATTACAGCTTTCCCCTGAAGAAGCCTTTCGCTAAGACTGTTCTTGTGGAATTTGCAAAGTGATATTTTGAAGCCCATGGAGGGCTATGGTGAAAAAGGAAACATCCTAAGATAAAAACTAAAAAGAAGCCTTTTGAGAAACTGCTTTTTGATCTGTTAATTCACCTCGCAGAGTTAAGCGTTCCCCTCAAGAAGCCTTTCGCTAAGACTGTTCCTGTGTAATTTGCAAAGTGATATTTGGAAGCCCATAGAGGGCTATGGTGAATAAGAAAATCTCTTCGGTTAAAAACTGGAAAGAAGCTTTCTAGGAAACGGCTTTGTGATCTTTTAATTCATCTCAGAGAGTTACAGCTTTCCCCTCAAGAAGCCTTTCGCTAAGACCGTTCTTGTGTAATTTGCAAAGTGATATTTGGAAGCCCATAGAGGGCTATGGTGAATAAGGAAATCTCTTCAGTTAAAAACTGGAAAGAAGCTTTCTAAGAAACGGCTTTGTGTTTTGTTAATTCATCTCACAGAGTTACAGCTTTCCCCTCATGAAGCCTTTCGCTAAGACTGTTCTTTTGGAATTTGCAAAGTGATATTTGGAAGCCCATAGAGGGCTATGGTGAGAAAGGAAATATCTTCCGTTAAAAACTGGAAAGAAGCTTTCAGAGAAACGGCTTTGTGTTCTGTTAAATCATCTCACAGAGTTACAGCTATCCCCTCAAGAAGCCTTTTGCTAAGACTGTTCTTGTGGAATTTTCAAAGTGATATTTGGAAGACCATAGAGGTCTATGTTGAAAAAGGAAGTCTCTTCTTTAAACACTGGAAAGAAGCTTTCTGAGAAACGGCTTTGTGTTCTGCTAATTCATCTCACAGACTTACAGCTTTCCCCTCAAGAAGCCTTTTGCTAAGACTATTCTTGTGGAATTTGCAAGGTGATATTTGGAAGCCCATAGAGGGCTATGATGAAAAAGGAAATATCTTCAGTTAAAAACTGGATAGAAGCCTTTTGAGAAACTGCTTTGTGTTCTGTTAACTCATCTCACAGAATTACAGCTTTCCCCTGAAGAAGCCTTTCGCTAAGACTGTTCTTGTGGAATTTGCAAAGTGATATTTTGAAGCCCATGGAGGGCTATGGTGAAAAAGGAAACATCCTAAGATAAAAACTAAAAAGAAGCCTTTTGAGAAACTGCTTTTTGATCTGTTAATTCACCTCGCAGAGTTAAGCGTTCCCCTCAAGAAGCCTTTCGCTAAGACTGTTCCTGTGTAATTTGCAAAGTGATATTTGGAAGCCCATAGAGGGCTATGGTGAATAAGAAAATCTCTTCGGTTAAAAACTGGAAAGAAGCTTTCTAGGAAACGGCTTTGTGATCTTTTAATTCATCTCAGAGAGTTACAGCTTTCCCCTCAAGAAGCCTTTCGCTAAGACCGTTCTTGTGTAATTTGCAAAGTGATATTTGGAAGCCCATAGAGGGCTATGGTGAATAAGGAAATCTCTTCAGTTAAAAACTGGAAAGAAGCTTTCTAAGAAACGGCTTTGTGTTTTGTTAATTCATCTCACAGAGTTACAGCTTTCCCCTCATGAAGCCTTTCGCTAAGACTGTTCTTTTGGAATTTGCAAAGTGATATTTGGAAGCCCATAGAGGGCTATGGTGAGAAAGGAAATATCTTCCGTTAAAAACTGGAAAGAAGCTTTCAGAGAAACGGCTTTGTGTTCTGTTAAATCATCTCACAGAGTTACAGCTATCCCCTCAAGAAGCCTTTTGCTAAGACTGTTCTTGTGGAATTTTCAAAGTGATATTTGGAAGACCATAGAGGTCTATGTTGAAAAAGGAAGTCTCTTCTTTAAACACTGGAAAGAAGCTTTCTGAGAAACGGCTTTGTGTTCTGCTAATTCATCTCACAGACTTACAGCTTTCCCCTCAAGAAGCCTTTTGCTAAGACTATTCTTGTGGAATTTGCAAGGTGATATTTGGAAGCCCATAGAGGGCTATGATGAAAAAGGAAATATCTTCAGTTAAAAACTGGATAGAAGCCTTTTGAGAAACTGCTTTGTGTTCTGTTAACTCATCTCACAGAATTACAGCTTTCCCCTGAAGAAGCCTTTCGCTAAGACTGTTCTTGTGGAATTTGCAAAGTGATATTTTGAAGCCCATGGAGGGCTATGGTGAAAAAGGAAACATCCTAAGATAAAAACTAAAAAGAAGCCTTTTGAGAAACTGCTTTTTGATCTGTTAATTCACCTCGCAGAGTTAAGCGTTCCCCTCAAGAAGCCTTTCGCTAAGACTGTTCCTGTGTAATTTGCAAAGTGATATTTGGAAGCCCATAGAGGGCTATGGTGAATAAGAAAATCTCTTCGGTTAAAAACTGGAAAGAAGCTTTCTAGGAAACGGCTTTGTGATCTTTTAATTCATCTCAGAGAGTTACAGCTTTCCCCTCAAGAAGCCTTTCGCTAAGACCGTTCTTGTGTAATTTGCAAAGTGATATTTGGAAGCCCATAGAGGGCTATGGTGAATAAGGAAATCTCTTCAGTTAAAAACTGGAAAGAAGCTTTCTAAGAAACGGCTTTGTGTTTTGTTAATTCATCTCACAGAGTTACAGCTTTCCCCTCATGAAGCCTTTCGCTAAGACTGTTCTTTTGGAATTTGCAAAGTGATATTTGGAAGCCCATAGAGGGCTATGGTGAGAAAGGAAATATCTTCCGTTAAAAACTGGAAAGAAGCTTTCAGAGAAACGGCTTTGTGTTCTGTTAAATCATCTCACAGAGTTACAGCTATCCCCTCAAGAAGCCTTTTGCTAAGACTGTTCTTGTGGAATTTTCAAAGTGATATTTGGAAGACCATAGAGGTCTATGTTGAAAAAGGAAGTGTCTTCTTTAAACACTGGAAAGAAGCTTTCTGAGAAACGGCTTTGTGTTCTGCTAATTCATCTCACAGACTTACAGCTTTCCCCTCAAGAAGCCTTTTGCTAAGACTATTCTTGTGGAATTTGCAAGGTGATATTTGGAAGCCCATAGAGGGCTATGATGAAAAAGGAAATATCTTCAGTTAAAAACTGGATAGAAGCCTTTTGAGAAACTGCTTTGTGTTCTGTTAACTCATCTCACAGAATTACAGCTTTCCCCTGAAGAAGCCTTTCGCTAAGACTGTTCTTGTGGAATTTGCAAAGTGATATTTTGAAGCCCATGGAGGGCTATGGTGAAAAAGGAAACATCCTAAGATAAAAACTAAAAAGAAGCCTTTTGAGAAACTGCTTTTTGATCTGTTAATTCACCTCGCAGAGTTAAGCGTTCCCCTCAAGAAGCCTTTCGCTAAGACTGTTCCTGTGTAATTTGCAAAGTGATATTTGGAAGCCCATAGAGGGCTATGGTGAATAAGAAAATCTCTTCGGTTAAAAACTGGAAAGAAGCTTTCTAGGAAACGGCTTTGTGATCTTTTAATTCATCTCAGAGAGTTACAGCTTTCCCCTCAAGAAGCCTTTCGCTAAGACTGTTCTTTTGGAATTTGCAAAGTGATATTTGGAAGCCCATAGAGGGCTATGGTGAGAAAGGAAATATCTTCCGTTAAAAACTGGAAAGAAGCTTTCAGAGAAACGGCTTTGTGTTCTGTTAAATCATCTCACAGAGTTACAGCTATCCCCTCAAGAAGCCTTTTGCTAAGACTGTTCTTGTGGAATTTTCAAAGTGATATTTGGAAGACCATAGAGGTCTATGTTGAAAAAGGAAGTCTCTTCTTTAAACACTGGAAAGAAGCTTTCTGAGAAACGGCTTTGTGTTCTGCTAATTCATCTCACAGACTTACAGCTTTCCCCTCAAGAAGCCTTTTGCTAAGACTATTCTTGTGGAATTTGCAAGGTGATATTTGGAAGCCCATAGAGGGCTATGATGAAAAAGGAAATATCTTCAGTTAAAAACTGGATAGAAGCCTTTTGAGAAACTGCTTTGTGTTCTGTTAACTCATCTCACAGAATTACAGCTTTCCCCTGAAGAAGCCTTTCGCTAAGACTGTTCTTGTGGAATTTGCAAAGTGATATTTTGAAGCCCATGGAGGGCTATGGTGAAAAAGGAAACATCCTAAGATAAAAACTAAAAAGAAGCCTTTTGAGAAACTGCTTTTTGATCTGTTAATTCACCTCGCAGAGTTAAGCGTTCCCCTCAAGAAGCCTTTCGCTAAGACTGTTCCTGTGTAATTTGCAAAGTGATATTTGGAAGCCCATAGAGGGCTATGGTGAATAAGAAAATCTCTTCGGTTAAAAACTGGAAAGAAGCTTTCTAGGAAACGGCTTTGTGATCTTTTAATTCATCTCAGAGAGTTACAGCTTTCCCCTCAAGAAGCCTTTCGCTAAGACCGTTCTTGTGTAATTTGCAAAGTGATATTTGGAAGCCCATAGAGGGCTATGGTGAATAAGGAAATCTCTTCAGTTAAAAACTGGAAAGAAGCTTTCTAAGAAACGGCTTTGTGTTTTGTTAATTCATCTCACAGAGTTACAGCTTTCCCCTCATGAAGCCTTTCGCTAAGACTGTTCTTTTGGAATTTGCAAAGTGATATTTGGAAGCCCATAGAGGGCTATGGTGAGAAAGGAAATATCTTCCGTTAAAAACTGGAAAGAAGCTTTCAGAGAAACGGCTTTGTGTTCTGTTAAATCATCTCACAGAGTTACAGCTATCCCCTCAAGAAGCCTTTTGCTAAGACTGTTCTTGTGGAATTTTCAAAGTGATATTTGGAAGACCATAGAGGTCTATGTTGAAAAAGGAAGTCTCTTCTTTAAACACTGGAAAGAAGCTTTCTGAGAAACGGCTTTGTGTTCTGCTAATTCATCTCACAGACTTACAGCTTTCCCCTCAAGAAGCCTTTTGCTAAGACTATTCTTGTGGAATTTGCAAGGTGATATTTGGAAGCCCATAGAGGGCTATGATGAAAAAGGAAATATCTTCAGTTAAAAACTGGATAGAAGCCTTTTGAGAAACTGCTTTGTGTTCTGTTAACTCATCTCACAGAATTACAGCTTTCCCCTGAAGAAGCCTTTCGCTAAGACTGTTCTTGTGGAATTTGCAAAGTGATATTTTGAAGCCCATGGAGGGCTATGGTGAAAAAGGAAACATCCTAAGATAAAAACTAAAAAGAAGCCTTTTGAGAAACTGCTTTTTGATCTGTTAATTCACCTCGCAGAGTTAAGCGTTCCCCTCAAGAAGCCTTTCGCTAAGACTGTTCCTGTGTAATTTGCAAAGTGATATTTGGAAGCCCATAGAGGGCTATGGTGAATAAGAAAATCTCTTCGGTTAAAAACTGGAAAGAAGCTTTCTAGGAAACGGCTTTGTGATCTTTTAATTCATCTCAGAGAGTTACAGCTTTCCCCTCAAGAAGCCTTTCGCTAAGACTGTTCTTTTGGAATTTGCAAAGTGATATTTGGAAGCCCATAGAGGGCTATGGTGAGAAAGGAAATATCTTCCGTTAAAAACTGGAAAGAAGCTTTCAGAGAAACGGCTTTGTGTTCTGTTAAATCATCTCACAGAGTTACAGCTATCCCCTCAAGAAGCCTTTTGCTAAGACTGTTCTTGTGGAATTTTCAAAGTGATATTTGGAAGACCATAGAGGTCTATGTTGAAAAAGGAAGTCTCTTCTTTAAACACTGGAAAGAAGCTTTCTGAGAAACGGCTTTGTGTTCTGCTAATTCATCTCACAGACTTACAGCTTTCCCCTCAAGAAGCCTTTTGCTAAGACTATTCTTGTGGAATTTGCAAGGTGATATTTGGAAGCCCATAGAGGGCTATGATGAAAAAGGAAATATCTTCAGTTAAAAACTGGATAGAAGCCTTTTGAGAAACTGCTTTGTGTTCTGTTAACTCATCTCACAGAATTACAGCTTTCCCCTGAAGAAGCCTTTCGCTAAGACTGTTCTTGTGGAATTTGCAAAGTGATATTTTGAAGCCCATGGAGGGCTATGGTGAAAAAGGAAACATCCTAAGATAAAAACTAAAAAGAAGCCTTTTGAGAAACTGCTTTTTGATCTGTTAATTCACCTCGCAGAGTTAAGCGTTCCCCTCAAGAAGCCTTTCGCTAAGACTGTTCCTGTGTAATTTGCAAAGTGATATTTGGAAGCCCATAGAGGGCTATGGTGAATAAGAAAATCTCTTCGGTTAAAAACTGGAAAGAAGCTTTCTAGGAAACGGCTTTGTGATCTTTTAATTCATCTCAGAGAGTTACAGCTTTCCCCTCAAGAAGCCTTTCGCTAAGACCGTTCTTGTGTAATTTGCAAAGTGATATTTGGAAGCCCATAGAGGGCTATGGTGAATAAGGAAATCTCTTCAGTTAAAAACTGGAAAGAAGCTTTCTAAGAAACGGCTTTGTGTTTTGTTAATTCATCTCACAGAGTTACAGCTTTCCCCTCATGAAGCCTTTCGCTAAGACTGTTCTTTTGGAATTTGCAAAGTGATATTTGGAAGCCCATAGAGGGCTATGGTGAGAAAGGAAATATCTTCCGTTAAAAACTGGAAAGAAGCTTTCAGAGAAACGGCTTTGTGTTCTGTTAAATCATCTCACAGAGTTACAGCTATCCCCTCAAGAAGCCTTTTGCTAAGACTGTTCTTGTGGAATTTTCAAAGTGATATTTGGAAGACCATAGAGGTCTATGTTGAAAAAGGAAGTCTCTTCTTTAAACACTGGAAAGAAGCTTTCTGAGAAACGGCTTTGTGTTCTGCTAATTCATCTCACAGACTTACAGCTTTCCCCTCAAGAAGCCTTTTGCTAAGACTATTCTTGTGGAATTTGCAAGGTGATATTTGGAAGCCCATAGAGGGCTATGATGAAAAAGGAAATATCTTCAGTTAAAAACTGGATAGAAGCCTTTTGAGAAACTGCTTTGTGTTCTGTTAACTCATCTCACAGAATTACAGCTTTCCCCTGAAGAAGCCTTTCGCTAAGACTGTTCTTGTGGAATTTGCAAAGTGATATTTTGAAGCCCATGGAGGGCTATGGTGAAAAAGGAAACATCCTAAGATAAAAACTAAAAAGAAGCCTTTTGAGAAACTGCTTTTTGATCTGTTAATTCACCTCGCAGAGTTAAGCGTTCCCCTCAAGAAGCCTTTCGCTAAGACTGTTCCTGTGTAATTTGCAAAGTGATATTTGGAAGCCCATAGAGGGCTATGGTGAATAAGAAAATCTCTTCGGTTAAAAACTGGAAAGAAGCTTTCTAGGAAACGGCTTTGTGATCTTTTAATTCATCTCAGAGAGTTACAGCTTTCCCCTCAAGAAGCCTTTCGCTAAGACCGTTCTTGTGTAATTTGCAAAGTGATATTTGGAAGCCCATAGAGGGCTATGGTGAATAAGGAAATCTCTTCAGTTAAAAACTGGAAAGAAGCTTTCTAAGAAACGGCTTTGTGTTTTGTTAATTCATCTCACAGAGTTACAGCTTTCCCCTCATGAAGCCTTTCGCTAAGACTGTTCTTTTGGAATTTGCAAAGTGATATTTGGAAGCCCATAGAGGGCTATGGTGAGAAAGGAAATATCTTCCGTTAAAAACTGGAAAGAAGCTTTCAGAGAAACGGCTTTGTGTTCTGTTAAATCATCTCACAGAGTTACAGCTATCCCCTCAAGAAGCCTTTTGCTAAGACTGTTCTTGTGGAATTTTCAAAGTGATATTTGGAAGACCATAGAGGTCTATGTTGAAAAAGGAAGTCTCTTCTTTAAACACTGGAAAGAAGCTTTCTGAGAAACGGCTTTGTGTTCTGCTAATTCATCTCACAGACTTACAGCTTTCCCCTCAAGAAGCCTTTTGCTAAGACTATTCTTGTGGAATTTGCAAGGTGATATTTGGAAGCCCATAGAGGGCTATGATGAAAAAGGAAATATCTTCAGTTAAAAACTGGATAGAAGCCTTTTGAGAAACTGCTTTGTGTTCTGTTAACTCATCTCACAGAATTACAGCTTTCCCCTGAAGAAGCCTTTCGCTAAGACTGTTCTTGTGGAATTTGCAAAGTGATATTTTGAAGCCCATGGAGGGCTATGGTGAAAAAGGAAACATCCTAAGATAAAAACTAAAAAGAAGCCTTTTGAGAAACTGCTTTTTGATCTGTTAATTCACCTCGCAGAGTTAAGCGTTCCCCTCAAGAAGCCTTTCGCTAAGACTGTTCCTGTGTAATTTGCAAAGTGATATTTGGAAGCCCATAGAGGGCTATGGTGAATAAGAAAATCTCTTCGGTTAAAAACTGGAAAGAAGCTTTCTAGGAAACGGCTTTGTGATCTTTTAATTCATCTCAGAGAGTTACAGCTTTCCCCTCAAGAAGCCTTTCGCTAAGACCGTTCTTGTGTAATTTGCAAAGTGATATTTGGAAGCCCATAGAGGGCTATGGTGAATAAGGAAATCTCTTCAGTTAAAAACTGGAAAGAAGCTTTCTAAGAAACGGCTTTGTGTTTTGTTAATTCATCTCACAGAGTTACAGCTTTCCCCTCATGAAGCCTTTCGCTAAGACTGTTCTTTTGGAATTTGCAAAGTGATATTTGGAAGCCCATAGAGGGCTATGGTGAGAAAGGAAATATCTTCCGTTAAAAACTGGAAAGAAGCTTTCAGAGAAACGGCTTTGTGTTCTGTTAAATCATCTCACAGAGTTACAGCTATCCCCTCAAGAAGCCTTTTGCTAAGACTGTTCTTGTGGAATTTTCAAAGTGATATTTGGAAGACCATAGAGGTCTATGTTGAAAAAGGAAGTCTCTTCTTTAAACACTGGAAAGAAGCTTTCTGAGAAACGGCTTTGTGTTCTGCTAATTCATCTCACAGACTTACAGCTTTCCCCTCAAGAAGCCTTTTGCTAAGACTATTCTTGTGGAATTTGCAAGGTGATATTTGGAAGCCCATAGAGGGCTATGATGAAAAAGGAAATATCTTCAGTTAAAAACTGGATAGAAGCCTTTTGAGAAACTGCTTTGTGTTCTGTTAACTCATCTCACAGAATTACAGCTTTCCCCTGAAGAAGCCTTTCGCTAAGACTGTTCTTGTGGAATTTGCAAAGTGATATTTTGAAGCCCATGGAGGGCTATGGTGAAAAAGGAAACATCCTAAGATAAAAACTAAAAAGAAGCCTTTTGAGAAACTGCTTTTTGATCTGTTAATTCACCTCGCAGAGTTAAGCGTTCCCCTCAAGAAGCCTTTCGCTAAGACTGTTCCTGTGTAATTTGCAAAGTGATATTTGGAAGCCCATAGAGGGCTATGGTGAATAAGAAAATCTCTTCGGTTAAAAACTGGAAAGAAGCTTTCTAGGAAACGGCTTTGTGATCTTTTAATTCATCTCAGAGAGTTACAGCTTTCCCCTCAAGAAGCCTTTCGCTAAGACCGTTCTTGTGTAATTTGCAAAGTGATATTTGGAAGCCCATAGAGGGCTATGGTGAATAAGGAAATCTCTTCAGTTAAAAACTGGAAAGAAGCTTTCTAAGAAACGGCTTTGTGTTTTGTTAATTCATCTCACAGAGTTACAGCTTTCCCCTCATGAAGCCTTTCGCTAAGACTGTTCTTTTGGAATTTGCAAAGTGATATTTGGAAGCCCATAGAGGGCTATGGTGAGAAAGGAAATATCTTCCGTTAAAAACTGGAAAGAAGCTTTCAGAGAAACGGCTTTGTGTTCTGTTAAATCATCTCACAGAGTTACAGCTATCCCCTCAAGAAGCCTTTTGCTAAGACTGTTCTTGTGGAATTTTCAAAGTGATATTTGGAAGACCATAGAGGTCTATGTTGAAAAAGGAAGTCTCTTCTTTAAACACTGGAAAGAAGCTTTCTGAGAAACGGCTTTGTGTTCTGCTAATTCATCTCACAGACTTACAGCTTTCCCCTCAAGAAGCCTTTTGCTAAGACTATTCTTGTGGAATTTGCAAGGTGATATTTGGAAGCCCATAGAGGGCTATGATGAAAAAGGAAATATCTTCAGTTAAAAACTGGATAGAAGCCTTTTGAGAAACTGCTTTGTGTTCTGTTAACTCATCTCACAGAATTACAGCTTTCCCCTGAAGAAGCCTTTCGCTAAGACTGTTCTTGTGGAATTTGCAAAGTGATATTTTGAAGCCCATGGAGGGCTATGGTGAAAAAGGAAACATCCTAAGATAAAAACTAAAAAGAAGCCTTTTGAGAAACTGCTTTTTGATCTGTTAATTCACCTCGCAGAGTTAAGCGTTCCCCTCAAGAAGCCTTTCGCTAAGACTGTTCCTGTGTAATTTGCAAAGTGATATTTGGAAGCCCATAGAGGGCTATGGTGAATAAGAAAATCTCTTCGGTTAAAAACTGGAAAGAAGCTTTCTAGGAAACGGCTTTGTGATCTTTTAATTCATCTCAGAGAGTTACAGCTTTCCCCTCAAGAAGCCTTTCGCTAAGACCGTTCTTGTGTAATTTGCAAAGTGATATTTGGAAGCCCATAGAGGGCTATGGTGAATAAGGAAATCTCTTCAGTTAAAAACTGGAAAGAAGCTTTCTAAGAAACGGCTTTGTGTTTTGTTAATTCATCTCACAGAGTTACAGCTTTCCCCTCATGAAGCCTTTCGCTAAGACTGTTCTTTTGGAATTTGCAAAGTGATATTTGGAAGCCCATAGAGGGCTATGGTGAGAAAGGAAATATCTTCCGTTAAAAACTGGAAAGAAGCTTTCAGAGAAACGGCTTTGTGTTCTGTTAAATCATCTCACAGAGTTACAGCTATCCCCTCAAGAAGCCTTTTGCTAAGACTGTTCTTGTGGAATTTTCAAAGTGATATTTGGAAGACCATAGAGGTCTATGTTGAAAAAGGAAGTCTCTTCTTTAAACACTGGAAAGAAGCTTTCTGAGAAACGGCTTTGTGTTCTGCTAATTCATCTCACAGACTTACAGCTTTCCCCTCAAGAAGCCTTTTGCTAAGACTATTCTTGTGGAATTTGCAAGGTGATATTTGGAAGCCCATAGAGGGCTATGATGAAAAAGGAAATATCTTCAGTTAAAAACTGGATAGAAGCCTTTTGAGAAACTGCTTTGTGTTCTGTTAACTCATCTCACAGAATTACAGCTTTCCCCTGAAGAAGCCTTTCGCTAAGACTGTTCTTGTGGAATTTGCAAAGTGATATTTTGAAGCCCATGGAGGGCTATGGTGAAAAAGGAAACATCCTAAGATAAAAACTAAAAAGAAGCCTTTTGAGAAACTGCTTTTTGATCTGTTAATTCACCTCGCAGAGTTAAGCGTTCCCCTCAAGAAGCCTTTCGCTAAGACTGTTCCTGTGTAATTTGCAAAGTGATATTTGGAAGCCCATAGAGGGCTATGGTGAATAAGAAAATCTCTTCGGTTAAAAACTGGAAAGAAGCTTTCTAGGAAACGGCTTTGTGATCTTTTAATTCATCTCAGAGAGTTACAGCTTTCCCCTCAAGAAGCCTTTCGCTAAGACCGTTCTTGTGTAATTTGCAAAGTGATATTTGGAAGCCCATAGAGGGCTATGGTGAATAAGGAAATCTCTTCAGTTAAAAACTGGAAAGAAGCTTTCTAAGAAACGGCTTTGTGTTTTGTTAATTCATCTCACAGAGTTACAGCTTTCCCCTCATGAAGCCTTTCGCTAAGACTGTTCTTTTGGAATTTGCAAAGTGATATTTGGAAGCCCATAGAGGGCTATGGTGAGAAAGGAAATATCTTCCGTTAAAAACTGGAAAGAAGCTTTCAGAGAAACGGCTTTGTGTTCTGTTAAATCATCTCACAGAGTTACAGCTATCCCCTCAAGAAGCCTTTTGCTAAGACTGTTCTTGTGGAATTTTCAAAGTGATATTTGGAAGACCATAGAGGTCTATGTTGAAAAAGGAAGTCTCTTCTTTAAACACTGGAAAGAAGCTTTCTGAGAAACGGCTTTGTGTTCTGCTAATTCATCTCACAGACTTACAGCTTTCCCCTCAAGAAGCCTTTTGCTAAGACTATTCTTGTGGAATTTGCAAGGTGATATTTGGAAGCCCATAGAGGGCTATGATGAAAAAGGAAATATCTTCAGTTAAAAACTGGATAGAAGCCTTTTGAGAAACTGCTTTGTGTTCTGTTAACTCATCTCACAGAATTACAGCTTTCCCCTGAAGAAGCCTTTCGCTAAGACTGTTCTTGTGGAATTTGCAAAGTGATATTTTGAAGCCCATGGAGGGCTATGGTGAAAAAGGAAACATCCTAAGATAAAAACTAAAAAGAAGCCTTTTGAGAAACTGCTTTTTGATCTGTTAATTCACCTCGCAGAGTTAAGCGTTCCCCTCAAGAAGCCTTTCGCTAAGACTGTTCCTGTGTAATTTGCAAAGTGATATTTGGAAGCCCATAGAGGGCTATGGTGAATAAGAAAATCTCTTCGGTTAAAAACTGGAAAGAAGCTTTCTAGGAAACGGCTTTGTGATCTTTTAATTCATCTCAGAGAGTTACAGCTTTCCCCTCAAGAAGCCTTTCGCTAAGACTGTTCTTTTGGAATTTGCAAAGTGATATTTGGAAGCCCATAGAGGGCTATGGTGAGAAAGGAAATATCTTCCGTTAAAAACTGGAAAGAAGCTTTCAGAGAAACGGCTTTGTGTTCTGTTAAATCATCTCACAGAGTTACAGCTATCCCCTCAAGAAGCCTTTTGCTAAGACTGTTCTTGTGGAATTTTCAAAGTGATATTTGGAAGACCATAGAGGTCTATGTTGAAAAAGGAAGTCTCTTCTTTAAACACTGGAAAGAAGCTTTCTGAGAAACGGCTTTGTGTTCTGCTAATTCATCTCACAGACTTACAGCTTTCCCCTCAAGAAGCCTTTTGCTAAGACTATTCTTGTGGAATTTGCAAGGTGATATTTGGAAGCCCATAGAGGGCTATGATGAAAAAGGAAATATCTTCAGTTAAAAACTGGATAGAAGCCTTTTGAGAAACTGCTTTGTGTTCTGTTAACTCATCTCACAGAATTACAGCTTTCCCCTGAAGAAGCCTTTCGCTAAGACTGTTCTTGTGGAATTTGCAAAGTGATATTTTGAAGCCCATGGAGGGCTATGGTGAAAAAGGAAACATCCTAAGATAAAAACTAAAAAGAAGCCTTTTGAGAAACTGCTTTTTGATCTGTTAATTCACCTCGCAGAGTTAAGCGTTCCCCTCAAGAAGCCTTTCGCTAAGACTGTTCCTGTGTAATTTGCAAAGTGATATTTGGAAGCCCATAGAGGGCTATGGTGAATAAGAAAATCTCTTCGGTTAAAAACTGGAAAGAAGCTTTCTAGGAAACGGCTTTGTGATCTTTTAATTCATCTCAGAGAGTTACAGCTTTCCCCTCAAGAAGCCTTTCGCTAAGACCGTTCTTGTGTAATTTGCAAAGTGATATTTGGAAGCCCATAGAGGGCTATGGTGAATAAGGAAATCTCTTCAGTTAAAAACTGGAAAGAAGCTTTCTAAGAAACGGCTTTGTGTTTTGTTAATTCATCTCACAGAGTTACAGCTTTCCCCTCATGAAGCCTTTCGCTAAGACTGTTCTTTTGGAATTTGCAAAGTGATATTTGGAAGCCCATAGAGGGCTATGGTGAGAAAGGAAATATCTTCCGTTAAAAACTGGAAAGAAGCTTTCAGAGAAACGGCTTTGTGTTCTGTTAAATCATCTCACAGAGTTACAGCTATCCCCTCAAGAAGCCTTTTGCTAAGACTGTTCTTGTGGAATTTTCAAAGTGATATTTGGAAGACCATAGAGGTCTATGTTGAAAAAGGAAGTCTCTTCTTTAAACACTGGAAAGAAGCTTTCTGAGAAACGGCTTTGTGTTCTGCTAATTCATCTCACAGACTTACAGCTTTCCCCTCAAGAAGCCTTTTGCTAAGACTATTCTTGTGGAATTTGCAAGGTGATATTTGGAAGCCCATAGAGGGCTATGATGAAAAAGGAAATATCTTCAGTTAAAAACTGGATAGAAGCCTTTTGAGAAACTGCTTTGTGTTCTGTTAACTCATCTCACAGAATTACAGCTTTCCCCTGAAGAAGCCTTTCGCTAAGACTGTTCTTGTGGAATTTGCAAAGTGATATTTTGAAGCCCATGGAGGGCTATGGTGAAAAAGGAAACATCCTAAGATAAAAACTAAAAAGAAGCCTTTTGAGAAACTGCTTTTTGATCTGTTAATTCACCTCGCAGAGTTAAGCGTTCCCCTCAAGAAGCCTTTCGCTAAGACTGTTCCTGTGTAATTTGCAAAGTGATATTTGGAAGCCCATAGAGGGCTATGGTGAATAAGAAAATCTCTTCGGTTAAAAACTGGAAAGAAGCTTTCTAGGAAACGGCTTTGTGATCTTTTAATTCATCTCAGAGAGTTACAGCTTTCCCCTCAAGAAGCCTTTCGCTAAGACCGTTCTTGTGTAATTTGCAAAGTGATATTTGGAAGCCCATAGAGGGCTATGGTGAATAAGGAAATCTCTTCAGTTAAAAACTGGAAAGAAGCTTTCTAAGAAACGGCTTTGTGTTTTGTTAATTCATCTCACAGAGTTACAGCTTTCCCCTCATGAAGCCTTTCGCTAAGACTGTTCTTTTGGAATTTGCAAAGTGATATTTGGAAGCCCATAGAGGGCTATGGTGAGAAAGGAAATATCTTCCGTTAAAAACTGGAAAGAAGCTTTCAGAGAAACGGCTTTGTGTTCTGTTAAATCATCTCACAGAGTTACAGCTATCCCCTCAAGAAGCCTTTTGCTAAGACTGTTCTTGTGGAATTTTCAAAGTGATATTTGGAAGACCATAGAGGTCTATGTTGAAAAAGGAAGTCTCTTCTTTAAACACTGGAAAGAAGCTTTCTGAGAAACGGCTTTGTGTTCTGCTAATTCATCTCACAGACTTACAGCTTTCCCCTCAAGAAGCCTTTTGCTAAGACTATTCTTGTGGAATTTGCAAGGTGATATTTGGAAGCCCATAGAGGGCTATGATGAAAAAGGAAATATCTTCAGTTAAAAACTGGATAGAAGCCTTTTGAGAAACTGCTTTGTGTTCTGTTAACTCATCTCACAGAATTACAGCTTTCCCCTGAAGAAGCCTTTCGCTAAGACTGTTCTTGTGGAATTTGCAAAGTGATATTTTGAAGCCCATGGAGGGCTATGGTGAAAAAGGAAACATCCTAAGATAAAAACTAAAAAGAAGCCTTTTGAGAAACTGCTTTTTGATCTGTTAATTCACCTCGCAGAGTTAAGCGTTCCCCTCAAGAAGCCTTTCGCTAAGACTGTTCCTGTGTAATTTGCAAAGTGATATTTGGAAGCCCATAGAGGGCTATGGTGAATAAGAAAATCTCTTCGGTTAAAAACTGGAAAGAAGCTTTCTAGGAAACGGCTTTGTGATCTTTTAATTCATCTCAGAGAGTTACAGCTTTCCCCTCAAGAAGCCTTTCGCTAAGACCGTTCTTGTGTAATTTGCAAAGTGATATTTGGAAGCCCATAGAGGGCTATGGTGAATAAGGAAATCTCTTCAGTTAAAAACTGGAAAGAAGCTTTCTAAGAAACGGCTTTGTGTTTTGTTAATTCATCTCACAGAGTTACAGCTTTCCCCTCATGAAGCCTTTCGCTAAGACTGTTCTTTTGGAATTTGCAAAGTGATATTTGGAAGCCCATAGAGGGCTATGGTGAGAAAGGAAATATCTTCCGTTAAAAACTGGAAAGAAGCTTTCAGAGAAACGGCTTTGTGTTCTGTTAAATCATCTCACAGAGTTACAGCTATCCCCTCAAGAAGCCTTTTGCTAAGACTGTTCTTGTGGAATTTTCAAAGTGATATTTGGAAGACCATAGAGGTCTATGTTGAAAAAGGAAGTCTCTTCTTTAAACACTGGAAAGAAGCTTTCTGAGAAACGGCTTTGTGTTCTGCTAATTCATCTCACAGACTTACAGCTTTCCCCTCAAGAAGCCTTTTGCTAAGACTATTCTTGTGGAATTTGCAAGGTGATATTTGGAAGCCCATAGAGGGCTATGATGAAAAAGGAAATATCTTCAGTTAAAAACTGGATAGAAGCCTTTTGAGAAACTGCTTTGTGTTCTGTTAACTCATCTCACAGAATTACAGCTTTCCCCTGAAGAAGCCTTTCGCTAAGACTGTTCTTGTGGAATTTGCAAAGTGATATTTTGAAGCCCATGGAGGGCTATGGTGAAAAAGGAAACATCCTAAGATAAAAACTAAAAAGAAGCCTTTTGAGAAACTGCTTTTTGATCTGTTAATTCACCTCGCAGAGTTAAGCGTTCCCCTCAAGAAGCCTTTCGCTAAGACTGTTCCTGTGTAATTTGCAAAGTGATATTTGGAAGCCCATAGAGGGCTATGGTGAATAAGAAAATCTCTTCGGTTAAAAACTGGAAAGAAGCTTTCTAGGAAACGGCTTTGTGATCTTTTAATTCATCTCAGAGAGTTACAGCTTTCCCCTCAAGAAGCCTTTCGCTAAGACCGTTCTTGTGTAATTTGCAAAGTGATATTTGGAAGCCCATAGAGGGCTATGGTGAATAAGGAAATCTCTTCAGTTAAAAACTGGAAAGAAGCTTTCTAAGAAACGGCTTTGTGTTTTGTTAATTCATCTCACAGAGTTACAGCTTTCCCCTCATGAAGCCTTTCGCTAAGACTGTTCTTTTGGAATTTGCAAAGTGATATTTGGAAGCCCATAGAGGGCTATGGTGAGAAAGGAAATATCTTCCGTTAAAAACTGGAAAGAAGCTTTCAGAGAAACGGCTTTGTGTTCTGTTAAATCATCTCACAGAGTTACAGCTATCCCCTCAAGAAGCCTTTTGCTAAGACTGTTCTTGTGGAATTTTCAAAGTGATATTTGGAAGACCATAGAGGTCTATGTTGAAAAAGGAAGTCTCTTCTTTAAACACTGGAAAGAAGCTTTCTGAGAAACGGCTTTGTGTTCTGCTAATTCATCTCACAGACTTACAGCTTTCCCCTCAAGAAGCCTTTTGCTAAGACTATTCTTGTGGAATTTGCAAGGTGATATTTGGAAGCCCATAGAGGGCTATGATGAAAAAGGAAATATCTTCAGTTAAAAACTGGATAGAAGCCTTTTGAGAAACTGCTTTGTGTTCTGTTAACTCATCTCACAGAATTACAGCTTTCCCCTGAAGAAGCCTTTCGCTAAGACTGTTCTTGTGGAATTTGCAAAGTGATATTTTGAAGCCCATGGAGGGCTATGGTGAAAAAGGAAACATCCTAAGATAAAAACTAAAAAGAAGCCTTTTGAGAAACTGCTTTTTGATCTGTTAATTCACCTCGCAGAGTTAAGCGTTCCCCTCAAGAAGCCTTTCGCTAAGACTGTTCCTGTGTAATTTGCAAAGTGATATTTGGAAGCCCATAGAGGGCTATGGTGAATAAGAAAATCTCTTCGGTTAAAAACTGGAAAGAAGCTTTCTAGGAAACGGCTTTGTGATCTTTTAATTCATCTCAGAGAGTTACAGCTTTCCCCTCAAGAAGCCTTTCGCTAAGACCGTTCTTGTGTAATTTGCAAAGTGATATTTGGAAGCCCATAGAGGGCTATGGTGAATAAGGAAATCTCTTCAGTTAAAAACTGGAAAGAAGCTTTCTAAGAAACGGCTTTGTGTTTTGTTAATTCATCTCACAGAGTTACAGCTTTCCCCTCATGAAGCCTTTCGCTAAGACTGTTCTTTTGGAATTTGCAAAGTGATATTTGGAAGCCCATAGAGGGCTATGGTGAGAAAGGAAATATCTTCCGTTAAAAACTGGAAAGAAGCTTTCAGAGAAACGGCTTTGTGTTCTGTTAAATCATCTCACAGAGTTACAGCTATCCCCTCAAGAAGCCTTTTGCTAAGACTGTTCTTGTGGAATTTTCAAAGTGATATTTGGAAGACCATAGAGGTCTATGTTGAAAAAGGAAGTCTCTTCTTTAAACACTGGAAAGAAGCTTTCTGAGAAACGGCTTTGTGTTCTGCTAATTCATCTCACAGACTTACAGCTTTCCCCTCAAGAAGCCTTTTGCTAAGACTATTCTTGTGGAATTTGCAAGGTGATATTTGGAAGCCCATAGAGGGCTATGATGAAAAAGGAAATATCTTCAGTTAAAAACTGGATAGAAGCCTTTTGAGAAACTGCTTTGTGTTCTGTTAACTCATCTCACAGAATTACAGCTTTCCCCTGAAGAAGCCTTTCGCTAAGACTGTTCTTGTGGAATTTGCAAAGTGATATTTTGAAGCCCATGGAGGGCTATGGTGAAAAAGGAAACATCCTAAGATAAAAACTAAAAAGAAGCCTTTTGAGAAACTGCTTTTTGATCTGTTAATTCACCTCGCAGAGTTAAGCGTTCCCCTCAAGAAGCCTTTCGCTAAGACTGTTCCTGTGTAATTTGCAAAGTGATATTTGGAAGCCCATAGAGGGCTATGGTGAATAAGAAAATCTCTTCGGTTAAAAACTGGAAAGAAGCTTTCTAGGAAACGGCTTTGTGATCTTTTAATTCATCTCAGAGAGTTACAGCTTTCCCCTCAAGAAGCCTTTCGCTAAGACCGTTCTTGTGTAATTTGCAAAGTGATATTTGGAAGCCCATAGAGGGCTATGGTGAATAAGGAAATCTCTTCAGTTAAAAACTGGAAAGAAGCTTTCTAAGAAACGGCTTTGTGTTTTGTTAATTCATCTCACAGAGTTACAGCTTTCCCCTCATGAAGCCTTTCGCTAAGACTGTTCTTTTGGAATTTGCAAAGTGATATTTGGAAGCCCATAGAGGGCTATGGTGAGAAAGGAAATATCTTCCGTTAAAAACTGGAAAGAAGCTTTCAGAGAAACGGCTTTGTGTTCTGTTAAATCATCTCACAGAGTTACAGCTATCCCCTCAAGAAGCCTTTTGCTAAGACTGTTCTTGTGGAATTTTCAAAGTGATATTTGGAAGACCATAGAGGTCTATGTTGAAAAAGGAAGTCTCTTCTTTAAACACTGGAAAGAAGCTTTCTGAGAAACGGCTTTGTGTTCTGCTAATTCATCTCACAGACTTACAGCTTTCCCCTCAAGAAGCCTTTTGCTAAGACTATTCTTGTGGAATTTGCAAGGTGATATTTGGAAGCCCATAGAGGGCTATGATGAAAAAGGAAATATCTTCAGTTAAAAACTGGATAGAAGCCTTTTGAGAAACTGCTTTGTGTTCTGTTAACTCATCTCACAGAATTACAGCTTTCCCCTGAAGAAGCCTTTCGCTAAGACTGTTCTTGTGGAATTTGCAAAGTGATATTTTGAAGCCCATGGAGGGCTATGGTGAAAAAGGAAACATCCTAAGATAAAAACTAAAAAGAAGCCTTTTGAGAAACTGCTTTTTGATCTGTTAATTCACCTCGCAGAGTTAAGCGTTCCCCTCAAGAAGCCTTTCGCTAAGACTGTTCCTGTGTAATTTGCAAAGTGATATTTGGAAGCCCATAGAGGGCTATGGTGAATAAGAAAATCTCTTCGGTTAAAAACTGGAAAGAAGCTTTCTAGGAAACGGCTTTGTGATCTTTTAATTCATCTCAGAGAGTTACAGCTTTCCCCTCAAGAAGCCTTTCGCTAAGACCGTTCTTGTGTAATTTGCAAAGTGATATTTGGAAGCCCATAGAGGGCTATGGTGAATAAGGAAATCTCTTCAGTTAAAAACTGGAAAGAAGCTTTCTAAGAAACGGCTTTGTGTTCTGTTAATTCATCTCACAGAGTTACAGCTTTCCCCTCAAGAAGCCTTTCGCTAAGACTGTTCTTGTGAAATTTGCAAATTGATATTTGGAAGCCCATAGAGGGCTACGGTGAGAAGGATATATCCTCCGGTAAAAACGGGAAAGAAGCTTTCTGAGAAACTGCTTTGTGTTCTGTTAATTCATCTCACAGAATTACAGCTTTCCCATCAAGAAGCCTTTCGCTACGACTGTTCTTGTGGAGTTTGCAGAGTGATATTTGAAGCCCATAGAGGGCTATTGTGAAAAAAGTAATATCTTCCGTTTAAAACTGGAAAGAAGCTTTCTGAGAAACTGCATTGTGTTCTGCTAATTCATCTCACAGAGTTACATCTTTCCCTTCAAGAAGCCTTTCGATAAGACTGTTCTTGTGGAATTTGCAAAGGGATATTTGGAAGCCCATAGAGGGCTATAGTGAAAAAGGGAATATCTTCCCTGAAAAACTGGAAAGATGCATTCTGAGAAACTGCGTTGTGTTCTCTTAATTTTTCTCACAGAGTTACAGCTTTCCCCTCAAAAAGCCTTTCGATAAGACTGCTCTTGTGGAATTTTCAAAGTGATATTTGGAAGCCCTTAGAGGGCTATGGTGAAAAAGGAAATATCTTCAGTTAAAAACTGGAAAGAAGCTTTCTGAGAAACTGCTTTGTGTTCTGTTAATTCATCTCACATAGTTACAGCCTTCCCGTCAAGAAGGCTTTCACTAAGACTGTTCTTGTGCAATTTGCAAATTGATATTTGGGGACCGATAGAGGGCTACAGTGAAAAAGGAAATATCTTAAGTTAAAATCTGGAAAGAAGCTTTCTGAGAAACTGCTTTGTGTTCTGTTAATTTATCTCAAAGAGATACAGCTTTCCCCTCAAGAAGCCTTTCGGTAAGACTGTTCTTGTGCTATTTTCAAGGTGATATTGGGAAGCCAGAAGATGGCTGTGGAGAAATAGGAAATATCTTCAGATAAAAAGTGGAAATAAGCTTTCTAAGAAACTGTTTGTGTTCTGTGAATTCATCTCACAAAGTTACAGATTTCCCCTCAAAAAGCCTTTCACTAAGACTGTTCTTGTGGAAATTTCAAAGTGATATTTGGAAGCCCATAGAAGGCTATGGTGAAAACGGAAATATCCTAAGATAAAAACTGTAAAGAAGCTTTCTGAGAAACTGTTTTGTGTTCTGTTAATTCACCTCAGAGAGTTACAGCTTTCCCCTCAAGAAGCCTTTCGCTAAAACTGTTCTTGTGGAATTTGCATAGTGATATTTGGAAGCCGATAGAGGGCTATGGTGAAAGAAGAAATATCTTCTGTTAAAAACTGGAAAGAAGCTTTCTGAGAAACTTCTTTGTGTTCTGTTAATTTATCTTAGAGAGTTAAAGCTTTCCCCTCAAGAAGCCTTTCTGTAAGGCTGTTCTTGTGTAATTTGCAAAGTGATATTTGGAAGCCCATAGAGGGCTATGGTGAAAAAGGAATTACCTTCAGTTAAAAACTGGAAAGAAGATTTCTGAAAAACTGCTTTGTGATCTGTTAATTCATCTCACAGAGTTACAGCTTTCCCCTCAAGTCGCCTTTCGGGAAGACTGTTCCTCTGGAATTTGCAAAGTGTTATTTTGGAGCCCCTAGGGGGCTATGGTGAAAAGGGAATATCTTCAGTTTAAAACTGGAAAGAAGCTTTTTGAGAATCTGCTTTGTTCTTTTAATTCATCTCACAGAGTAACAGCTTTCCCCTCTGGAAGCCTTTCAGTAAGACCGTTCTTGTGGAATTTGCAAAGTGATACTGGGAGGCCCATAGAAGGCTACGGTGAAAAAGGAAATGTCTTCCGTTAAACTCTAAAGAAGCATTCTGTGAAACTGCCGTGTGTTCTGTTAATACATCTCACAGAGATACAGCTTTCCCATCAAGATGCCTTTCGCTAAGGCTGTTATTGTGGGATTTGCAAAGTGATATTTGGAAGCCCATAGAGGGCTATGCTGAAAAAGGAAATATCTTCAGTTAAAAACTGGAAAGAAGCTTTCTGAGAAACTGCTTTGTGTTATCTTAATTCATCTCACAGAGTTACAGATATTCCCTCAAGAAGCCTTTTACTAAGAGGGTCTTTGTGGGATTTGCAAAGTGATAATTGGAAGCCCATAGAGGGCTACGGTGAAAAGGGAACTATTTTCAGTTAAAAACTGGAAAGAAGCTTTCAGATAAACTGCCGTGTGTTCTGTAAATACATCTCACCGAGTTACAGCTTTCCCCTCAAAAAGTCGTTCGCAAAGACTGTTCTTGTGGGATTTTCTAAGTGATATTTGGAAGCCCATAGAGGGCTATGGGGAAAAAGGAAATATCTTCGGTTGAAAATTGGAAAGAAGCTTTGTGAGAAACAGCTCTGTGTTCTGTTAATTCATTTCAGAGAGTTACAGCTTTCCGCTCCAGAAGCCTTTCGCTAAGACTGCTCTTTTGGAATTTGCAAAGTGATATTTGGAAGCCCTTAGAGGGTTATGGTGAAAAAGGAAATATCTTCCGTTAAAAACTGGAAAGAAGCATTCTGAGATACTGCCGTGTGTTCTGTTAATACGTCTAACCGAGTTACAATTCCCCTCAAGAAGCTTTTTGCCAAGACTGTTCTTGTGGGATTTGCAATATGATATTTGGAAGCCCATAGAGGGCTATGGTGAAAAAGGAAATATCTTCAGTTAAAAACTGGAAAGTCGCTTTCTGAGAAACTGCTATGTGTTCTGTTAATTCACCTCACAGAGTTACAGGATTCCCCTCCAGAAGCCGTTTGCTAAGACTGTTCTTGGGGAATTTGCAAAATGATATTTGGAAGCCCATAGAGGGCTATGGTGAAAAAGGACATATCTTCCATTAAAAACTGGAAAGAAATTTTCTGAGAAACTGCTTTGTGTTCTGTTAATTCATCTCACAGAGTTACAGCTTTCTTCTCAAGAAGCCTTTCGCTAAGAATGTTCTTGTGGAATTTACTAAGTGATATTTGGTAGCCCATAGAGGGCTATGGTGAAAAAGGACATATCTTCCGTTAAAAACTGGAAAGAAGTTTTCTGAGAAACTGCTTTGTGCTCTGTTAATTCATCTCACAGAGTTAAAACTTTCCCCTCCAGAAGCCTTTCGTTTAGACTGTTCTTGTGGAATTTGCAAAATGATATTTGGAAGCCCAAGGAGAGCTATGGTGAAAAAGGAAATATCCTAAGATAAAAACTGAAAAGAAGCTTTCTGAGGAACTGCTTTGTGTTCTCTTAATTCGTATCACAGAGTTACAAATTTTCCCTCAAGAAGCCATTCGCTAAGACTGTTCTTGTGCAATTTGCAAAGTCATATTTGGAAGCCCATAGAGGGCCATGATGAAAAAGGAAATATCTCCAGTTAAAACCTGGAAAGAAACTTTCTGATGAACTGCTTTGTATTGTGGTAATTCATCTCACAGAGTTACAGCTTTCTTCTCTAGAAGCTTTTCGGTAAATCTGTTTTGTGGAATTTTCAAAGTGATATTTGGAAGCCCATAGTGGGATATGGAGAAAAAGGAAATATCTTCCGTTAAAAACGGGGAAGAAGATTTCAGAGACACTGCTTTCTGTTCTGTTAATTTATCTAACAGAGTTACAGCATTCCCCTACAGAACTCATTCGCTAAGAGTGTTTTTGTGGAATTTGCAAAGTGATACTTGGAAGCACGAAGAGGGCATCGGTGAAAAAGGGAATATCTTCAGTTAAAAACTGGAAAGAAGCTTTCTGAGAAACTGCTTTGTGTTCTGTTAATTCATCTCACAGAATTACAGCTTTCCCTTCAAGAAGCCTTTCGATAAGACTGTTCTTGTGGGATTTGCAAAGTGATATTTCGAAGCCCAAAGAGGGCTTTGGAGAAAAAGGAAATATCTTAAGATAATAACTGAAAAGAAGTTTTCTGAGAAACTGCTGTGTGGTCTGTTAATTCAACTCACAGAGTTACAGCATTCCCCTCAAGAAGCCTTTCGCTAAGGCTCTTCTTGTGAAATTTGCAAAGTGATATTTGAAAGCCCATAGAGGGCTATGGTGAAAAACAAAATATCTTCCGTTAAAAACTGGAAAGAAGCTTTCTGAGAAACTGCCGTGTGTTCTATTGATACATCTCACACAGTTACAGCTTTGCTCTCAAGAAGACCTTCGCTAAGAATGTTCTTGAGTGATTTGCAAAGTGATATTTGGAAGCCCACAGAGAGCTATGTTGAAAAAGGAAATATCTTCCGTTAAAAACTGGAAAGAAGCTTTCTGAGAAACTGCCGTGTGTTCTGTTAATATATCTCACCGAGTTACAGCTTTCCCCTCAAGAAGCCTTTCACTAAGACTGTTATTGTGGGATTTGCAAAGTGATATTTGGAAGTCTATAGAGGGCTATGGTGAAAAAATAAATATCTTCAGTTAAAAACTGGAAAGAAGCTTTCTGAGAAACTGCTTTGTGTTCTGTTAATTCATCTCACAGTGTTACAGCTTACCTCTCAAGAAGCCTTTCGCTAAGACTGTTCTTGTGGAATTTGCAAGGTGATATTTGGAAGCCCATAGAGGGCTATGGTGGAAAAGGAAATATCTTTCGTTAAAAACTGAAAAGAAGCTTTCTGAGAAACTGCTAGTGTTCTGTTAATTCATCTCAAAGAGTTACAAATTTCCCCTCAAGAAGCCTTCAGCTAAGGCACCTCTTGTGTAATTTGCAAAATGATATTTGGAAGCCCATAGAGGTCTACAGTGAAAATGGAAATATCCTCAGATAAAAACCGAAAAGAATCTTTCTGAGAAACTGCTTTGTGTTCTCTTAGTTCATCTCACAGAGTTACAGCTTTCCCCTCAAGAAGCCGTTCACGAAAATTGTTTTTGTGAAATTTGCAAAGAGATAATAGGAAGCCCATAGAGGGCTACGGTGAAAAAGGAAATATCCTAAGATAAAAACTGAAAAGAAGATTTCTGATAAACTGATTTGTGTTCTGTTAATTCATCTCACAGAGTTAACAGATTTGTCCTAAAGAAATCTTTCGCTAAGACTGTTCCTGTGGAATTTGCAAAGTGATATTTGGAAGCCCATAGAGGCCTATGGTGAAAAAGGAAATATCCCATGATAAAAACTGAAAAGAAGCTTTCTGAGAAACTGCTTTGTGTTCTGTTAATTCAACTCACAGAGTTACAGCTTTCCCCTCAAGAAACCTTTCGCTAAGACTGTTCTTTTGGAATTTGCAAAGTGATATTTGGAAGCCCATAGAGGGCTATGGTGAAAAAGGAAATATCTTCAGTTAAAAACTGAAAAGAAGCTTTCTGAGAAACTGCTTTGTGTTCTGTTAATTCATATCAAAGAGTTAGAGCTTCCCCTCAAGAAGCCTTTCCCTAAGACTGTTCTTGTTGAATTTGCAAAGTGATATTTGGAAGAACATAGGAGCTATTCTGAAAAAGGAAATATCCTAAGAAAAAAACTGAAAAGAAGCTTTCTGAGAAACTGCTTTGTGTTCTGTTAATTCATCTCAAAGAGTTAGAGCTTTCCCCTCAAGAAGCCTTTCGCTAAGACTGTTCTTGTGGAATTTTCAAAGTGATATTTGGAAGCCCATAGAGGGTTATGGTGAAATTGGAAATATCCTAAGATAAAAACCGAAAAGAAGCTTTCTGAGAATCTGCTTTGTGTTCTGTTAGTTCATCTCACAGAGTTACAGCTTTCCCCTCAAGAAGCCGTTCACGAAGGCTGTTCTTGTGTAATTTGCAAAGAGATATTTGGAGGACCATAGACGGCTATATTGAAAAGGAAATATCTTCCCTTTAAAACTAGAAAGAAGCATTCTGAGAAACTGCCATGTGTTCTGTTAATACATCACACCGAGTTACAGCTCTCCCCACAAGAAACTTTTCGCTAGGACTGCTCTTGTGGAATTTGCAAAGTGATATTTGGAAGCCCATAGAGGGCTACGGTGAAAAAGGAAATATATTCCGTTAACTACTTGAAAGAAGATTTCTGAGAAACTACTTTGTGTTCTGTTAATTCATCTCACAGACTTACAGCTTTCCCCTCAAGAAGCCTTTCGCTAAGACTTTTCTTTTGGAATTTGCAAAGTGATATTTGGAAGCCCATAGAGGGCTATGGTGAAAAAGGAAATATCTTCAGTGGAAAACTGGAAAGAAGGTTTCTGAGAAACTGATGTGTGTTCCTTTAATTAATCTCACAGAGTTACAGATTTTCCCACAAGAAGCTTTTCTCAAAGACTGTTCTTGTGGAATTTGAAAAGTGATATTTGGAAGCCCTTTGAAGTCTACGGTGGAAAAGGAAATATCATCCGTTAAAAACTGGAAACAAGACTTCTGAGAAACTGCTTTGTGTTCTGTTAATTCATCTCACAGAGTTACAGATTTCCACTCCAGAAGCCTTTCGCTAAGACTGTTCTTGTGGAATTTGCAAAGTGATATTTGGAATCCCAGAGAGATATGGGGAAAATGGAAATATCTTCCGTTAAAAACTGGAAAGAAGCTTTCTGAGAAACTGATTTGTGTTCTGTTAATTCATCTCACAGAGTTCCAGCTTTCTCTGAAAGAAACCTTTCGCTAAGACTGTTCTTGTGGAATTTGCAAAGTGATATTTGGAAGACTCTAGAGGGCTAGGGTGAAAAAGGAAATATTTACCGTTAAAAACGGGAAAGAAGATTTCTGAGAATCAGCTTTCTGTTCTGTTAATTCATCTAACATAGTTACAGCTGTCCCCTACAGAAGCCTTTCGCTAAGGTTTTTCTTCTGGAATTTGCAAAGTGATATTTGGAAGCCCTTAGAAGGCTATGGTGAAAAAGGAAATATCGTAAAATAAAAACAGAAAAGAAGCTTTCTGAGAAACTGTTTTGTGTTCTGTTAATTCATCTCACAGAGTTACAGCTTTTACCTCAAGATGCCTTTCGCTAAGACTGTTCTTGTGCAAATTGCAGAGTGATATTTGGAAGCCCATAGAGAGCTATGTTGAACAATTAAAATCTTTCGTTAAAAACTGGAAAGAAGCTTTCTGAGAAACTGCTTTTTTTCTGTTAATTCATCTCACAGAGTTACAGCTTTCTCCTCAAGAAGCCGTTCACTAAGACTGTTCTTGTGGAATTTGCAAAGTGATATTTAGAAGCCCATAGAGGGCTATGGTGAAAAAGAAAATATCTTCCGTTCAAAACTGGAAAGAAGCTTTCTAAGAAACTGCTTTGTGTTCTGTTAATTCATCTCTAAGAGTTACAGTTTCTCCTCAAGAAGCCGTTCACTAAGACTGTTCTTGTGGAATTTGCAAAGTGATATTTGGAAGTCCGTAGAAGGCTATGGTGAAAAACGAAATATCTTCAGTTAAAAACTTGAAAGAAGCTTTCTAAGAAACTGCTTTGTGTTCTGTTAATTCATCTCTAAGAGTTACAGTTTCTCCTCAAGAAGCCTTCCGCTAAGACTGTTCTTGTGGAATTTGCAAAGTGATATTTAGAAGCCCATAGAGGGCTATGGTGAAAATGGATATCCTAAGATAAAAACCGAAGAGAAGCTATCTGAGAAAGCACTTTGTGTTCTGTAAGTTCATCTCAAGGAATTACAACCTTCCCCTAAGGAAGCCGTTCTCTAAGACTGTTCTTGTGAAATTTGCAAAGTGATATTTGGAGGTCAATAGAGGGCTATGCAGAAAAAGGAAAAATCTTCAGTTAAAAACTGGAAAGAAGCTTTCTGAGAAATTGAGCTGTGCTCTGTTAATTCATCTCACAGAGTTACAGCTTTCCCCCCAAGAAACGTTTCGCTAAGACTGTTCTTGTGGAATTTGCAAAGTGATATTTGGAAGCCCATAGCGGGCTATGGTGAAAAAGGAAATATCCTAGGATAAAAACTGAAAATAAGCATTCCGAGAAACTACTTTGTGTTCTGTAAGTTCATCTCACAGAGTTACAGCTTTCTCCTCAGTAAGACTTTCGCTATGACTGTTCTTGTGGAATCCGCAAAGTCATATTTGGAAGCCCCTAGAGCGCTAAGGTGAAAAAGGAAATAGCTTCCGTTAAAAACTGGAAAGAAGACTTCTGAGAATCTGCTTTGTGTTCTGTTAATTCATCTCACAGAGTTACAGCTTTCCTCTCCAGAATCCTTTCTCTAATACTGTTATTGTTTAACTTGCTAAGTTATATTTGGAAGCCCATAGAGGGTTATGGTGAAAAAGGAAATATCTTCCATTAAAAACTGGAAAGAAATTTTCTGAGAAACTGCTTTGTGTTCTGTTAATTCCTCTCACAAAGTTACAGCTTTCTTCTCAAGAAGCCTTTCGCTAAGACTCTTCTTGTGGAATGTACAAAGTGATATTTGGAAGCCCATAGAGAGCTATGGTGAAAAAGGACATATCTTCCATTAAAAACTGGAAAGAAGATTTCTGAGAAACTGCTTTGTGTTCTGTTAATTCATCTCACAGAGTTAAAACTTTCCCCTCCAGAAACCTTTCGCTTAGACTGTTCTTGTGGAATTTGCAAAATGATATTTGGAAGCCCAAAGAGAGCTATGGTGAAAAAGGAAATATCCTAAAATAAAAACTGAAAAGAAGCTTTCTGAGGAACTGCTTTGTGTTCTCTTAATTCGTATCACAGAGGTACAAATTTTCCCTCAAGAAGCCATTCGCTAAGACTGCTCTTGTGCAATTTGCAAAGTGATATTTGGAAGCCCATAGAGGGCCATGATGAAAAAGGAAATATCTTCAGTTAAAACCTGGAAAGAAACTTTCTGAGAAACTGCTTTGTGTTGTGGTAATTCATCTCACAGAGTTACAGCTTTCTTCTCTAGAAGCTTTTCGGTAAGTCTGCTTTATGGAATTTGCAAAGTGATATTTGGAAGCCCATAGTGGGATATGGAGAAAAAGGAAATATCTTCCGTTAAAAACTGGGAAGAAACTTTCTGAGACACTGCTTTCTGTTCTGTTAATTTACCTAACAGAGTTACAACATTCCCCTACAGAACTCATTCGCTAAGAGTGTTTTTGTGGAATTTGCAAAGTGATATTTGGAAGCCCCAAGAGGGCATCGGTGAAAAAGGAACTATCTTCAGTTAAAAACTGGAAAGAAGCTTTCTGAGAAACTGCTTTGTGTTCTGATAATTCATCTCACATAACTACAGCTTTCCCTTCAAGAAGCCTTTCGAAAAGACTGTTCTTGTGGGATTTGCAAAGTGATATTTCGATGCCCATAGAGGGCTTTGGAGAAAAAGGAAATATCTTAAGATAATAACTGAAAAGAAGTTTTCTGAGAAACTACTGTGTGGTCTGTTAATTCAACTCACAGAGTTACAGCTTTCCCCTCAAGAAGCCTTTCGCTAAGGCTCTTCTTGTGAAATTTGCAAAGTGATATTTGAAAGCCCATAGAGGGCTATGGTGAAAAACAAAATATCTTCCGTTAAAAACTGGAAAGAAGCTTTCTGAGAAACTGCCATGTGTTCTATTAATACATCTCACACAGTTACAGCTTTGCTCTCAAGAAGACCTTCGCTAAGACTGTTCTTGAGGGATTTGCAAAGTGATATTTGGTAGTCCACAGAGGGCTATGTTGAAAAAGGAAACATCTTCCATTAAAAACTGGAAAGAAGCTTTCTGAGAAACTCCCGTGTGTTCTGTTAATATATCTCACCGAGTTACAGCTTTCCCCTCAAGAAGCCTTTCGTTAGATTGTTACTGTGGGATTTGCAAAGTGATATTTGGAAGTCTATAGAGGGCTATGGTGAAAAAATAAATATCTTCAGTTAAAAACTGGAAAGAAGCTTTCTGAGAAACTGCTTTGTGTTCTGTTAATTCATCTCACAGAGTTACAGCTTACCTCTCAAGAAGCCTTTCGCTAAGACTGTTCTTGTGGAATTTGCAAAGTGATATTTGGAAGCCCATAGAAGGCTATGGTGAAAAAGGAAATATCTTTCCTTAAAAACTGAAAAGAAGCTTTCTGAGAAACTGCTATGTGTTCTGTTAATTCATCTCAAAGAGTTACAACTTTCCCCTCAAGAAGCCTTCCGCTAAGGCTCATCTTGTGTAACTTGCAAAATGATATTTGGAAGTCCATAGAGGTCTACTGTGAAAATGGAAATATCCTTAGATAAAAACCGAAAAGAAGCTTTCTGAGAAACTGCTTTGTGTTATGTTAGTTCATCTCACAGAGTTACAGCTTTTCCCTCAAGAAGCCGTTCACTAAGATTGTTTTTGTGAAATTTGCAAAGAGATAGTTGGAAGCCCATAGCGGGCTAAGGTGAAAAAGGAAATATCCTAAGATAAAAACTGAAAAGAAGCGTTCTGAGAAACTGCTTTGTGTTCTGTTAATTCATCCCACAGAGTTACAGCTTTCCCCTCAAGTATCCTTTCGCTCAGACTGTTCTTGTGGAATTTGCAAAGTGATAATTGAAGCCCATAGTGGGCTATGGCGAAAAAGGAAATGTCGTAAGATAAAAACTGAAAAGAAGCTTTCTGATAAACTGATTTGTGTTCTGTTAATTCATCTCACAGAGTTACAGATTTGCCCTAAAGAAGCCTTTCGCTAAGACTGTTTCTGTGGAATTTGCAAAGTGATATTTGGAAGCCCATAGAGGGCTATGGTGAAAAAGGAAATATCCTATGATAAAAACTGAAAAGAAGCTTTCTGAGAAACTGCTTTGTGTTCTGTTAATTCAACTCACAGAGTTACAGCTTTCTCCTCAAGAAACCTTTCGCTAAGACTGTTCCTTTGGAATTTGCAAAGTGATATTTGGAAGCCCATAGAGGGCTACGGTGAAAAACGAAATATCTTCAGTTAAAAACTTAAAAGAAGCTTTCTGAGAAACTGCTTTGTGTTCTGTTAATTCATATCGTAGAGTTAGAGTTTCCCCTTAAGAAGCTTTTCCCTAATACTGTTCTTGTTGAATTTTCAAAGTGATATTTGGAAGATCATAGGAGCTATTCTGAAAAAGGAAATATCCTAAGAAAAAAACTGAAAAGAAGCTTTCTGAGAAACTGCTTTGTGTTCTGTTAATTCATCTCAAAGAGTTAGAGCTTTCCCCTCAAGAAGCCTTTCGCTAAGACTGTTCTTGTGGAATTTTCAAAGTGATATTTGGAAGCCCAAAGATGGTTATGGTGAAATTGGAAATATCCTAAGATAAAAACCGAAAAGAAGCTTTCTGAGAATCTGCTTTGTGTTCTGTTAGTTCATCTCACAGAGTTACAGCTTTCCCCTCAAGAAGCCGTTCACGAAGGCTGTTCTTGTGTAATTTGCAAAGAGATATTTGGAAGACCATAGAGGGCTATATTGAAAAAGGAAATATCTTCCGTTTAAAACTGGAAAGAAGCATTCTGAGAAACTGCCATGTGTTCTCTTAATACATCACAGCGAGTTACAGCTTTCCCCTCAAGAAATTTTTCGCTAGGACTGTTCCTGTGGAATTTGCAAAGTGATATTTGGAAGCCCATAGAGGGCTATGGTGAAAAGGAAATATCTTCAGTGGAAAACTGGAAAGAAGGTTCCTGAGAAAGTGCTTTGTGTTCCGTTAATTCATCTCACAGAGTTACAGATTTTCCCACAAGAAGCTTTTCTCAAAGACTCTTCTTGTGGAATTTGCAAAGTGATATTTGGAAGCCCATTGAAGTGTATGGTGAAAAAGGAAATATCATCCGTTAAAAACTGGAAAGAAGACTTCTGAGAAACTGCTTTGTGTTCTGTTAATTCATCTCGCAGAGATACAGCTTTCCCCTCAAGAAGTCTTTCGCTAAGACTGTTCTTGTGGAATTTTCAAAGTGATATTTGGAAGCCTATAGGGGGCTATGGTGAAAAAGGAAATATCTTCCGTTAAAAACTGGAAAGATAATTTCTGAGAAACTGCTTTGTGTTCTGTTAATTCTTCTCACAGGGAAATCGGAAATATCTTCCGTTAAAAACTGGAAAGAAGCTTTCTGAGAAACTGCTTTGTGTTCTGTTAATTCATCTCACAGAGTTACAGCTTTCCCTGAGAGAAGCCTTTCGCTAAGACTGTTCTTGTGGAATTTGCAAAGTGATATTTGGAAGACTCTAGAGGGCTAGGGTGAAAAGGAAAATATTTTCCGTTAAAAACTGGAAAGAAAATTTCTGAGAATCAGCTTTGTGTTCTCTTAATTCATCTAACAGAGTTACAGCTGTCCCGTACAGAAGCCTTTCGCTAAGAGATTTCTTGTGGAATTTGCAAAGTGATATTTGGAAGCCCTAAGAAGGCTATGGTGAAAAAGGAAATATCCTAAGATAAAAACAGAAAAGAAACTTTCTGAGAAACTGTTTTGTGTTCTGTTAATTCATCTCACAGAGTTACAGCTTTTACCTCAAGATGCCTTTCGCTAAGACTGTTCTTGTGCAAATTGCAAAGTGATATTTTGAAGCCCATAGAGAGCTATGTTGAACAAAAAAAATCTTTCATTAAAAACTGGAAAGAAGCTTTCTGAGAAACTGCTTTTTGTTCTGTTAATTCATCTCACCGAGTTACAGCTTTCTCCTCAAGAAGCCGTTCACTAAGACTGTTCTTGTGGAATTCGCAAAGTGATATTTAAAAGCCCATAGAGGACTATGGTGAAAAGGGAAATATCCTAAGATAAAAACAGAAAAGAAGCATTCTGAGAAACGGCTTTGTGTTCTGTTAATTCATCTCACGGAGTTACAGATTTCCTCTCTAGAATCCTTTCTCTAATACTGTTACTGTTTAGTTTGCTAAGTGATATTTGGAAGCCAATAGAAGGCTATGGTGAAAAAGGTAATATCTTCAGTTAGAAACTTGAAAGATGCTTTCTGAGAAACTACTTTGTGTTCTGTTAATTCATTTCACAGAGTTACAGCTTTCCCCTCAAGAAGCCGTTCACTTGGACTATTCTTGTGAAATTTTCAAAGTGATACTTTTAAACCCATAGAAGGCTATGGTGAAAAAGAAAATATCTTCCTTTAATAACTGGAAAGAAACTTTCTGAGAAACTGCCGTGTGTTCTGTTAATACATCTCACCGAGTTACAACTTTCCTCTCAAGAAGCCTTTCTGTAAGGCTCTTCTTGTGGAATTTGCAAAGTGATATTTGGAAGCCCATAGAGGCCTATGGTGAAAAAGGAAATATCTTCCGTTAAAAACCTGAATTAAGATTTCTGAAAAACTGCTTTGTGTTTTGTTAATTCATGTCAGAGAGTTACAGGTTTCCCCTCCATAATCCTTTCGCTAAGACTGTTGTTGTGGAATTTGCAAAGAGATATTTGGAAGCCCGAAGAGGGCTATGGTGAAAAAGGAGATATAATAAGATAAAAACTGAAAAGAAGCTTTCTGAGAAACTGCTATGTGTTCTGTTAATTCATCTCAAAGAGTTACAACATTCCCCTCAAGAAGCCTTCAGCTAAGGCTCCTCTTGTGTAATTTGCAAAATGATATTTGGAAGCCCATAGAGGTCTTCTGTGAAAATGGAAATATCCTTAGATAAAAACCGAAAAGAAGCTTTCTGAAAAACTGTTTTGTGTTCTGTTAATTCATCTCACAGAGTTACAGCTTTTCTTTCAAGAAGTATTTCGCTAAGAGTGTTCTTGTGGAATTTGCAAAGTGATATTTGGAAGCCCTTAGAGGGCTACGGTGAAAAAGGAAATATCTTCAATTAAAAAATGGAAAGAAGCTTTCTGAGAAACTGCTTTGTGTTCTGTTAATTCATCTCACGATGTTACAGGTTTTAACTCAAGAAGCCCTTTGCTAAGACTGTTCTTGGGTAATTAGCAAAGTGATATTTGGAGGCTCTTAGAGGGCTATATGAAAAAGGAAATATCTTCAGTTAAAAACTGGAAAGAAGCTTTCTGAGAAACTTCTTTTTGTCCTCTTAATGCAATCACAGAGTAACAGCTTTCCCCTCAAGAAGCCTTTCGCTAAGACTGTTCTTGTGGTATTTACAAAGTGATATTTGGAAGCCCTTAGAGAGCTATAGTGAAAAAGGAAATATTTTCCGTTAAAAACTGAAAAGAAGACTTCTGAGAAACTGCTTTGTGTTCTGTTAGTTCGTCTCACAGAGTTACAGCTTTTCCCTCAAGAAGCCGTTCACTAAGACTCTTCTTGTGAAATTTCAAAGTGATATTTGAGAACCCATAGAGGGCTATGGCGAAAAAGGAAATATCTTCAGTTAAAAACTTGAAAGAAACCTTCTGAGCAACTGCTTTGTGTTCTGTTAATTCATCTCACAGAGTTACAGCTTTCCCCTCAAGAAACATTTCGCTAAGACTGTTCTTGTGGAATATGTAAACTGATATTTGGAAGACCATACAAGGCTATGGTGAAAAAGGAAATATCTTCAGTTAAAAATTGGATAGAAGCTTTCTGAGAAATTGCTTTTTGTTCTCTTAATTCATCTCACAAAGTTACAGCTTTCGCCTCAAGAAGCCGTTCACTAGGACTATTCTTGTGAAATTTTCAAACTGATATTTGGAAACCCATAGAGAGATTTGGTGAAAAAGGAAATATCTTCTGTTAAAAAGTGGAAAGAAGCGTTCCGAGAAACTGCTTTGTGTTATGTTAATTCATGTCACAGAGTTACAGCTTTCCTCTCAAGAAGCCTTTCGTTAAGACTGTTCTTGTGGAATTTGCAAAGTTATATTTGGAAGCCTATAGAAGGCTATGGTGAAAAAGGAAATATCTTCAGTTAAAAACTGGAAAGAAACTCTCTGAGAAACTACTTGGTGTTCTGCTAATTCATCTCACACAGTTACAGCTTTCCCCTCAGGAAACCTTTCGCAAAGACTGTTCTTGTGGAATTTCGAAAGTGATATTTAGAAGCCCATAGAGGTCTATGGTGAAAAAGGAAATAGCCTAAGATAAAAACTAAAAATAAGCCTTCTGAGAAACTGCTCTGTGTTCTGTTAATCCGACTCACAGAGTTACAGCTTTACCCTCAAGAAACCTTTCACTAAGACTGTGCTTGTGGAATTTAGAACATGATATTAGAAGCCCATAGAGGGCTATGGTAAAAAAAGGAAATATCTTTCATTAAAAACTGGAAAGAAGCTTTCTGAGAAACTGCTTTGTGTTCTGTTAATTCATATCAAAGAGTTAGAGCTTCCCCTCAAGAAGCCTTTCCCTAAGACTGTTCTTGTTGAATTTGCAAAGTGATATTTGGAAGAACATAGGAGCTATTCTGAAAAAGGAAAT
Organism: Chlorocebus sabaeus; assembly: GCF_047675955.1. Lineage (NCBI taxonomy): Eukaryota > Metazoa > Chordata > Mammalia > Primates > Cercopithecidae > Chlorocebus > Chlorocebus sabaeus. The sequence goes on along the minus strand of NW_027327488.1, from coordinate 62,162 downwards.
ATCCTAAGAAAAAAACTGAAAAGAAGCTTTCTGAGAAACTGCTTTGTGTTCTGTTAATTCATCTCAAAGAGTTAGAGCTTTCCCCTCAAGAAGCCTTTCGCTAAGACTGTTCTTGTGGAATTTTCAAAGTGATATTTGGAAGCCCATAGAGGGTTATGGTGAAATTGGAAATATCCTAAGATAAAAACCGAAAAGAAGCTTTCTGAGAATCTGCTTTGTGTTCTGTTAGTTCATCTCACAGAGTTACAGCTTTCCCCTCAAGAAGCCGTTCACGAAGGCTGTTCTTGTGTAATTTGCAAAGAGATATTTGGAGGACCATAGACGGCTATATTGAAAAGGAAATATCTTCCCTTTAAAACTAGAAAGAAGCATTCTGAGAAACTGCCATGTGTTCTGTTAATACATCACACCGAGTTACAGCTTTCCCCACAAGAAACTTTTCGCTAGGACTGCTCTTGTGGAATTTGCAAAGTGATATTTGGAAGCCCATAGAGGGCTACGGTGAAAAAGGAAATATATTCCGTTAACTACTTGAAAGAAGATTTCTGAGAAACTACTTTGTGTTCTGTTAATTCATCTCACAGACTTACAGCTTTCCCCTCAAGAAGCCTTTCGCTAAGACTTTTCTTTTGGAATTTGCAAAGTGATATTTGGAAGCCCATAGAGGGCTATGGTGAAAAAGGAAATATCTTCAGTGGAAAACTGGAAAGAAGGTTTCTGAGAAACTGATGTGTGTTCCTTTAATTAATCTCACAGAGTTACAGATTTTCCCACAAGAAGCTTTTCTCAAAGACTGTTCTTGTGGAATTTGAAAAGTGATATTTGGAAGCCCTTTGAAGTCTACGGTGGAAAAGGAAATATCATCCGTTAAAAACTGGAAACAAGACTTCTGAGAAACTGCTTTGTGTTCTGTTAATTCATCTCACAGAGTTACAGATTTCCACTCCAGAAGCCTTTCGCTAAGACTGTTCTTGTGGAATTTGCAAAGTGATATTTGGAATCCCAGAGAGATATGGGGAAAATGGAAATATCTTCCGTTAAAAACTGGAAAGAAGCTTTCTGAGAAACTGATTTGTGTTCTGTTAATTCATCTCACAGAGTTCCAGCTTTCTCTGAAAGAAACCTTTCGCTAAGACTGTTCTTGTGGAATTTGCAAAGTGATATTTGGAAGACTCTAGAGGGCTAGGGTGAAAAAGGAAATATTTACCGTTAAAAACGGGAAAGAAGATTTCTGAGAATCAGCTTTCTGTTCTGTTAATTCATCTAACATAGTTACAGCTGTCCCCTACAGAAGCCTTTCGCTAAGGTTTTTCTTCTGGAATTTGCAAAGTGATATTTGGAAGCCCTTAGAAGGCTATGGTGAAAAAGGAAATATCGTAAAATAAAAACAGAAAAGAAGCTTTCTGAGAAACTGTTTTGTGTTCTGTTAATTCATCTCACAGAGTTACAGCTTTTACCTCAAGATGCCTTTCGCTAAGACTGTTCTTGTGCAAATTGCAGAGTGATATTTGGAAGCCCATAGAGAGCTATGTTGAACAATTAAAATCTTTCGTTAAAAACTGGAAAGAAGCTTTCTGAGAAACTGCTTTTTTTCTGTTAATTCATCTCACAGAGTTACAGCTTTCTCCTCAAGAAGCCGTTCACTAAGACTGTTCTTGTGGAATTTGCAAAGTGATATTTAGAAGCCCATAGAGGGCTATGGTGAAAAAGAAAATATCTTCCGTTCAAAACTGGAAAGAAGCTTTCTAAGAAACTGCTTTGTGTTCTGTTAATTCATCTCTAAGAGTTACAGTTTCTCCTCAAGAAGCCGTTCACTAAGACTGTTCTTGTGGAATTTGCAAAGTGATATTTGGAAGTCCGTAGAAGGCTATGGTGAAAAACGAAATATCTTCAGTTAAAAACTTGAAAGAAGCTTTCTAAGAAACTGCTTTGTGTTCTGTTAATTCATCTCTAAGAGTTACAGTTTCTCCTCAAGAAGCCTTCCGCTAAGACTGTTCTTGTGGAATTTGCAAAGTGATATTTAGAAGCCCATAGAGGGCTATGGTGAAAATGGATATCCTAAGATAAAAACCGAAGAGAAGCTATCTGAGAAAGCACTTTGTGTTCTGTAAGTTCATCTCAAGGAATTACAACCTTCCCCTAAGGAAGCCGTTCTCTAAGACTGTTCTTGTGAAATTTGCAAAGTGATATTTGGAGGTCAATAGAGGGCTATGCAGAAAAAGGAAAAATCTTCAGTTAAAAACTGGAAAGAAGCTTTCTGAGAAATTGAGCTGTGCTCTGTTAATTCATCTCACAGAGTTACAGCTTTCCCCCCAAGAAACGTTTCGCTAAGACTGTTCTTGTGGAATTTGCAAAGTGATATTTGGAAGCCCATAGCGGGCTATGGTGAAAAAGGAAATATCCTAGGATAAAAACTGAAAATAAGCATTCCGAGAAACTACTTTGTGTTCTGTAAGTTCATCTCACAGAGTTACAGCTTTCTCCTCAGTAAGACTTTCGCTATGACTGTTCTTGTGGAATCCGCAAAGTCATATTTGGAAGCCCCTAGAGCGCTAAGGTGAAAAAGGAAATAGCTTCCGTTAAAAACTGGAAAGAAGACTTCTGAGAATCTGCTTTGTGTTCTGTTAATTCATCTCACAGAGTTACAGCTTTCCTCTCCAGAATCCTTTCTCTAATACTGTTATTGTTTAACTTGCTAAGTTATATTTGGAAGCCCATAGAGGGTTATGGTGAAAAAGGAAATATCTTCCATTAAAAACTGGAAAGAAATTTTCTGAGAAACTGCTTTGTGTTCTGTTAATTCCTCTCACAAAGTTACAGCTTTCTTCTCAAGAAGCCTTTCGCTAAGACTCTTCTTGTGGAATGTACAAAGTGATATTTGGAAGCCCATAGAGAGCTATGGTGAAAAAGGACATATCTTCCATTAAAAACTGGAAAGAAGATTTCTGAGAAACTGCTTTGTGTTCTGTTAATTCATCTCACAGAGTTAAAACTTTCCCCTCCAGAAACCTTTCGCTTAGACTGTTCTTGTGGAATTTGCAAAATGATATTTGGAAGCCCAAAGAGAGCTATGGTGAAAAAGGAAATATCCTAAAATAAAAACTGAAAAGAAGCTTTCTGAGGAACTGCTTTGTGTTCTCTTAATTCGTATCACAGAGGTACAAATTTTCCCTCAAGAAGCCATTCGCTAAGACTGCTCTTGTGCAATTTGCAAAGTGATATTTGGAAGCCCATAGAGGGCCATGATGAAAAAGGAAATATCTTCAGTTAAAACCTGGAAAGAAACTTTCTGAGAAACTGCTTTGTGTTGTGGTAATTCATCTCACAGAGTTACAGCTTTCTTCTCTAGAAGCTTTTCGGTAAGTCTGCTTTATGGAATTTGCAAAGTGATATTTGGAAGCCCATAGTGGGATATGGAGAAAAAGGAAATATCTTCCGTTAAAAACTGGGAAGAAACTTTCTGAGACACTGCTTTCTGTTCTGTTAATTTACCTAACAGAGTTACAACATTCCCCTACAGAACTCATTCGCTAAGAGTGTTTTTGTGGAATTTGCAAAGTGATATTTGGAAGCCCCAAGAGGGCATCGGTGAAAAAGGAACTATCTTCAGTTAAAAACTGGAAAGAAGCTTTCTGAGAAACTGCTTTGTGTTCTGATAATTCATCTCACATAACTACAGCTTTCCCTTCAAGAAGCCTTTCGAAAAGACTGTTCTTGTGGGATTTGCAAAGTGATATTTCGATGCCCATAGAGGGCTTTGGAGAAAAAGGAAATATCTTAAGATAATAACTGAAAAGAAGTTTTCTGAGAAACTACTGTGTGGTCTGTTAATTCAACTCACAGAGTTACAGCTTTCCCCTCAAGAAGCCTTTCGCTAAGGCTCTTCTTGTGAAATTTGCAAAGTGATATTTGAAAGCCCATAGAGGGCTATGGTGAAAAACAAAATATCTTCCGTTAAAAACTGGAAAGAAGCTTTCTGAGAAACTGCCATGTGTTCTATTAATACATCTCACACAGTTACAGCTTTGCTCTCAAGAAGACCTTCGCTAAGACTGTTCTTGAGGGATTTGCAAAGTGATATTTGGTAGTCCACAGAGGGCTATGTTGAAAAAGGAAACATCTTCCATTAAAAACTGGAAAGAAGCTTTCTGAGAAACTCCCGTGTGTTCTGTTAATATATCTCACCGAGTTACAGCTTTCCCCTCAAGAAGCCTTTCGTTAGATTGTTACTGTGGGATTTGCAAAGTGATATTTGGAAGTCTATAGAGGGCTATGGTGAAAAAATAAATATCTTCAGTTAAAAACTGGAAAGAAGCTTTCTGAGAAACTGCTTTGTGTTCTGTTAATTCATCTCACAGAGTTACAGCTTACCTCTCAAGAAGCCTTTCGCTAAGACTGTTCTTGTGGAATTTGCAAAGTGATATTTGGAAGCCCATAGAAGGCTATGGTGAAAAAGGAAATATCTTTCCTTAAAAACTGAAAAGAAGCTTTCTGAGAAACTGCTATGTGTTCTGTTAATTCATCTCAAAGAGTTACAACTTTCCCCTCAAGAAGCCTTCCGCTAAGGCTCATCTTGTGTAACTTGCAAAATGATATTTGGAAGTCCATAGAGGTCTACTGTGAAAATGGAAATATCCTTAGATAAAAACCGAAAAGAAGCTTTCTGAGAAACTGCTTTGTGTTATGTTAGTTCATCTCACAGAGTTACAGCTTTTCCCTCAAGAAGCCGTTCACTAAGATTGTTTTTGTGAAATTTGCAAAGAGATAGTTGGAAGCCCATAGCGGGCTAAGGTGAAAAAGGAAATATCCTAAGATAAAAACTGAAAAGAAGCGTTCTGAGAAACTGCTTTGTGTTCTGTTAATTCATCCCACAGAGTTACAGCTTTCCCCTCAAGTATCCTTTCGCTCAGACTGTTCTTGTGGAATTTGCAAAGTGATAATTGAAGCCCATAGTGGGCTATGGCGAAAAAGGAAATGTCGTAAGATAAAAACTGAAAAGAAGCTTTCTGATAAACTGATTTGTGTTCTGTTAATTCATCTCACAGAGTTACAGATTTGCCCTAAAGAAGCCTTTCGCTAAGACTGTTTCTGTGGAATTTGCAAAGTGATATTTGGAAGCCCATAGAGGGCTATGGTGAAAAAGGAAATATCCTATGATAAAAACTGAAAAGAAGCTTTCTGAGAAACTGCTTTGTGTTCTGTTAATTCAACTCACAGAGTTACAGCTTTCTCCTCAAGAAACCTTTCGCTAAGACTGTTCCTTTGGAATTTGCAAAGTGATATTTGGAAGCCCATAGAGGGCTACGGTGAAAAACGAAATATCTTCAGTTAAAAACTTAAAAGAAGCTTTCTGAGAAACTGCTTTGTGTTCTGTTAATTCATATCGTAGAGTTAGAGTTTCCCCTTAAGAAGCTTTTCCCTAATACTGTTCTTGTTGAATTTTCAAAGTGATATTTGGAAGATCATAGGAGCTATTCTGAAAAAGGAAATATCCTAAGAAAAAAACTGAAAAGAAGCTTTCTGAGAAACTGCTTTGTGTTCTGTTAATTCATCTCAAAGAGTTAGAGCTTTCCCCTCAAGAAGCCTTTCGCTAAGACTGTTCTTGTGGAATTTTCAAAGTGATATTTGGAAGCCCAAAGATGGTTATGGTGAAATTGGAAATATCCTAAGATAAAAACCGAAAAGAAGCTTTCTGAGAATCTGCTTTGTGTTCTGTTAGTTCATCTCACAGAGTTACAGCTTTCCCCTCAAGAAGCCGTTCACGAAGGCTGTTCTTGTGTAATTTGCAAAGAGATATTTGGAAGACCATAGAGGGCTATATTGAAAAAGGAAATATCTTCCGTTTAAAACTGGAAAGAAGCATTCTGAGAAACTGCCATGTGTTCTCTTAATACATCACAGCGAGTTACAGCTTTCCCCTCAAGAAATTTTTCGCTAGGACTGTTCCTGTGGAATTTGCAAAGTGATATTTGGAAGCCCATAGAGGGCTATGGTGAAAAGGAAATATCTTCAGTGGAAAACTGGAAAGAAGGTTCCTGAGAAAGTGCTTTGTGTTCCGTTAATTCATCTCACAGAGTTACAGATTTTCCCACAAGAAGCTTTTCTCAAAGACTCTTCTTGTGGAATTTGCAAAGTGATATTTGGAAGCCCATTGAAGTGTATGGTGAAAAAGGAAATATCATCCGTTAAAAACTGGAAAGAAGACTTCTGAGAAACTGCTTTGTGTTCTGTTAATTCATCTCGCAGAGATACAGCTTTCCCCTCAAGAAGTCTTTCGCTAAGACTGTTCTTGTGGAATTTTCAAAGTGATATTTGGAAGCCTATAGGGGGCTATGGTGAAAAAGGAAATATCTTCCGTTAAAAACTGGAAAGATAATTTCTGAGAAACTGCTTTGTGTTCTGTTAATTCTTCTCACAGGGAAATCGGAAATATCTTCCGTTAAAAACTGGAAAGAAGCTTTCTGAGAAACTGCTTTGTGTTCTGTTAATTCATCTCACAGAGTTACAGCTTTCCCTGAGAGAAGCCTTTCGCTAAGACTGTTCTTGTGGAATTTGCAAAGTGATATTTGGAAGACTCTAGAGGGCTAGGGTGAAAAGGAAAATATTTTCCGTTAAAAACTGGAAAGAAAATTTCTGAGAATCAGCTTTGTGTTCTCTTAATTCATCTAACAGAGTTACAGCTGTCCCGTACAGAAGCCTTTCGCTAAGAGATTTCTTGTGGAATTTGCAAAGTGATATTTGGAAGCCCTAAGAAGGCTATGGTGAAAAAGGAAATATCCTAAGATAAAAACAGAAAAGAAACTTTCTGAGAAACTGTTTTGTGTTCTGTTAATTCATCTCACAGAGTTACAGCTTTTACCTCAAGATGCCTTTCGCTAAGACTGTTCTTGTGCAAATTGCAAAGTGATATTTTGAAGCCCATAGAGAGCTATGTTGAACAAAAAAAATCTTTCATTAAAAACTGGAAAGAAGCTTTCTGAGAAACTGCTTTTTGTTCTGTTAATTCATCTCACCGAGTTACAGCTTTCTCCTCAAGAAGCCGTTCACTAAGACTGTTCTTGTGGAATTCGCAAAGTGATATTTAAAAGCCCATAGAGGACTATGGTGAAAAGGGAAATATCCTAAGATAAAAACAGAAAAGAAGCATTCTGAGAAACGGCTTTGTGTTCTGTTAATTCATCTCACGGAGTTACAGATTTCCTCTCTAGTATCCTTTCTCTAATACTGTTACTGTTTAGTTTGCTAAGTGATATTTGGAAGCCAATAGAAGGCTATGGTGAAAAAGGTAATATCTTCAGTTAGAAACTTGAAAGATGCTTTCTGAGAAACTACTTTGTGTTCTGTTAATTCATTTCACAGAGTTACAGCTTTCCCCTCAAGAAGCCGTTCACTTGGACTATTCTTGTGAAATTTTCAAAGTGATACTTTTAAACCCATAGAAGGCTATGGTGAAAAAGAAAATATCTTCCTTTAATAACTGGAAAGAAACTTTCTGAGAAACTGCCGTGTGTTCTGTTAATACATCTCACCGAGTTACAACTTTCCTCTCAAGAAGCCTTTCTGTAAGGCTCTTCTTGTGGAATTTGCAAAGTGATATTTGGAAGCCCATAGAGGCCTATGGTGAAAAAGGAAATATCTTCCGTTAAAAACTTGAATTAAGATTTCTGAAAAACTGCTTTGTGTTTTGTTAATTCATGTCAGAGAGTTACAGGTTTCCCCTCCATAATCCTTTCGCTAAGACTGTTGTTGTGGAATTTGCAAAGAGATATTTGGAAGCCCGAAGAGGGCTATGGTGAAAAAGGAGATATAATAAGATAAAAACTGAAAAGAAGCTTTCTGAGAAACTGCTATGTGTTCTGTTAATTCATCTCAAAGAGTTACAACATTCCCCTCAAGAAGCCTTCAGCTAAGGCTCCTCTTGTGTAATTTGCAAAATGATATTTGGAAGCCCATAGAGGTCTTCTGTGAAAATGGAAATATCCTTAGATAAAAACCGAAAAGAAGCTTTCTGAAAAACTGTTTTGTGTTCTGTTAATTCATCTCACAGAGTTACAGCTTTTCTTTCAAGAAGTATTTCGCTAAGAGTGTTCTTGTGGAATTTGCAAAGTGATATTTGGAAGCCCTTAGAGGGCTACGGTGAAAAAGGAAATATCTTCAATTAAAAAATGGAAAGAAGCTTTCTGAGAAACTGCTTTGTGTTCTGTTAATTCATCTCACGATGTTACAGGTTTTAACTCAAGAAGCCCTTTGCTAAGACTGTTCTTGGGTAATTAGCAAAGTGATATTTGGAGGCTCTTAGAGGGCTATATGAAAAAGGAAATATCTTCAGTTAAAAACTGGAAAGAAGCTTTCTGAGAAACTTCTTTTTGTCCTCTTAATGCAATCACAGAGTAACAGCTTTCCCCTCAAGAAGCCTTTCGCTAAGACTGTTCTTGTGGTATTTACAAAGTGATATTTGGAAGCCCTTAGAGAGCTATAGTGAAAAAGGAAATATTTTCCGTTAAAAACTGAAAAGAAGACTTCTGAGAAACTGCTTTGTGTTCTGTTAGTTCGTCTCACAGAGTTACAGCTTTTCCCTCAAGAAGCCGTTCACTAAGACTCTTCTTGTGAAATTTCAAAGTGATATTTGAGAACCCATAGAGGGCTATGGCGAAAAAGGAAATATCTTCAGTTAAAAACTTGAAAGAAACCTTCTGAGCAACTGCTTTGTGTTCTGTTAATTCATCTCACAGAGTTACAGCTTTCCCCTCAAGAAACATTTCGCTAAGACTGTTCTTGTGGAATATGTAAACTGATATTTGGAAGACCATACAAGGCTATGGTGAAAAAGGAAATATCTTCAGTTAAAAATTGGATAGAAGCTTTCTGAGAAATTGCTTTTTGTTCTCTTAATTCATCTCACAAAGTTACAGCTTTCGCCTCAAGAAGCCGTTCACTAGGACTATTCTTGTGAAATTTTCAAACTGATATTTGGAAACCCATAGAGAGATTTGGTGAAAAAGGAAATATCTTCTGTTAAAAAGTGGAAAGAAGCGTTCCGAGAAACTGCTTTGTGTTATGTTAATTCATGTCACAGAGTTACAGCTTTCCTCTCAAGAAGCCTTTCGTTAAGACTGTTCTTGTGGAATTTGCAAAGTTATATTTGGAAGCCTATAGAAGGCTATGGTGAAAAAGGAAATATCTTCAGTTAAAAACTGGAAAGAAACTCTCTGAGAAACTACTTGGTGTTCTGCTAATTCATCTCACACAGTTACAGCTTTCCCCTCAGGAAACCTTTCGCAAAGACTGTTCTTGTGGAATTTCGAAAGTGATATTTAGAAGCCCATAGAGGTCTATGGTGAAAAAGGAAATAGCCTAAGATAAAAACTAAAAATAAGCCTTCTGAGAAACTGCTCTGTGTTCTGTTAATCCGACTCACAGAGTTACAGCTTTACCCTCAAGAAACCTTTCACTAAGACTGTGCTTGTGGAATTTAGAACATGATATTAGAAGCCCATAGAGGGCTATGGTAAAAAAAGGAAATATCTTTCATTAAAAACTGGAAAGAAGCTTTCTGAGAAACTGCTTTGTGTTCTGTTAATTCATATCAAAGAGTTAGAGCTTCCCCTCAAGAAGCCTTTCCCTAAGACTGTTCTTGTTGAATTTGCAAAGTGATATTTGGAAGAACATAGGAGCTATTCTGAAAAAGGAAATATCCTAAGAAAAAAACTGAAAAGAAGCTTTCTGAGAAACTGCTTTGTGTTCTGTTAATTCATCTCAAAGAGTTAGAGCTTTCCCCTCAAGAAGCCTTTCGCTAAGACTGTTCTTGTGGAATTTTCAAAGTGATATTTGGAAGCCCATAGAGGGTTATGGTGAAATTGGAAATATCCTAAGATAAAAACCGAAAAGAAGCTTTCTGAGAATCTGCTTTGTGTTCTGTTAGTTCATCTCACAGAGTTACAGCTTTCCCCTCAAGAAGCCGTTCACGAAGGCTGTTCTTGTGTAATTTGCAAAGAGATATTTGGAGGACCATAGACGGCTATATTGAAAAGGAAATATCTTCCCTTTAAAACTAGAAAGAAGCATTCTGAGAAACTGCCATGTGTTCTGTTAATACATCACACCGAGTTACAGCTTTCCCCACAAGAAACTTTTCGCTAGGACTGCTCTTGTGGAATTTGCAAAGTGATATTTGGAAGCCCATAGAGGGCTACGGTGAAAAAGGAAATATATTCCGTTAACTACTTGAAAGAAGATTTCTGAGAAACTACTTTGTGTTCTGTTAATTCATCTCACAGACTTACAGCTTTCCCCTCAAGAAGCCTTTCGCTAAGACTTTTCTTTTGGAATTTGCAAAGTGATATTTGGAAGCCCATAGAGGGCTATGGTGAAAAAGGAAATATCTTCAGTGGAAAACTGGAAAGAAGGTTTCTGAGAAACTGATGTGTGTTCCTTTAATTAATCTCACAGAGTTACAGATTTTCCCACAAGAAGCTTTTCTCAAAGACTGTTCTTGTGGAATTTGAAAAGTGATATTTGGAAGCCCTTTGAAGTCTACGGTGGAAAAGGAAATATCATCCGTTAAAAACTGGAAACAAGACTTCTGAGAAACTGCTTTGTGTTCTGTTAATTCATCTCACAGAGTTACAGATTTCCACTCCAGAAGCCTTTCGCTAAGACTGTTCTTGTGGAATTTGCAAAGTGATATTTGGAATCCCAGAGAGATATGGGGAAAATGGAAATATCTTCCGTTAAAAACTGGAAAGAAGCTTTCTGAGAAACTGATTTGTGTTCTGTTAATTCATCTCACAGAGTTCCAGCTTTCTCTGAAAGAAACCTTTCGCTAAGACTGTTCTTGTGGAATTTGCAAAGTGATATTTGGAAGACTCTAGAGGGCTAGGGTGAAAAAGGAAATATTTACCGTTAAAAACGGGAAAGAAGATTTCTGAGAATCAGCTTTCTGTTCTGTTAATTCATCTAACATAGTTACAGCTGTCCCCTACAGAAGCCTTTCGCTAAGGTTTTTCTTCTGGAATTTGCAAAGTGATATTTGGAAGCCCTTAGAAGGCTATGGTGAAAAAGGAAATATCGTAAAATAAAAACAGAAAAGAAGCTTTCTGAGAAACTGTTTTGTGTTCTGTTAATTCATCTCACAGAGTTACAGCTTTTACCTCAAGATGCCTTTCGCTAAGACTGTTCTTGTGCAAATTGCAGAGTGATATTTGGAAGCCCATAGAGAGCTATGTTGAACAATTAAAATCTTTCGTTAAAAACTGGAAAGAAGCTTTCTGAGAAACTGCTTTTTTTCTGTTAATTCATCTCACAGAGTTACAGCTTTCTCCTCAAGAAGCCGTTCACTAAGACTGTTCTTGTGGAATTTGCAAAGTGATATTTAGAAGCCCATAGAGGGCTATGGTGAAAAAGAAAATATCTTCCGTTCAAAACTGGAAAGAAGCTTTCTAAGAAACTGCTTTGTGTTCTGTTAATTCATCTCTAAGAGTTACAGTTTCTCCTCAAGAAGCCGTTCACTAAGACTGTTCTTGTGGAATTTGCAAAGTGATATTTGGAAGTCCGTAGAAGGCTATGGTGAAAAACGAAATATCTTCAGTTAAAAACTTGAAAGAAGCTTTCTAAGAAACTGCTTTGTGTTCTGTTAATTCATCTCTAAGAGTTACAGTTTCTCCTCAAGAAGCCTTCCGCTAAGACTGTTCTTGTGGAATTTGCAAAGTGATATTTAGAAGCCCATAGAGGGCTATGGTGAAAATGGATATCCTAAGATAAAAACCGAAGAGAAGCTATCTGAGAAAGCACTTTGTGTTCTGTAAGTTCATCTCAAGGAATTACAACCTTCCCCTAAGGAAGCCGTTCTCTAAGACTGTTCTTGTGAAATTTGCAAAGTGATATTTGGAGGTCAATAGAGGGCTATGCAGAAAAAGGAAAAATCTTCAGTTAAAAACTGGAAAGAAGCTTTCTGAGAAATTGAGCTGTGCTCTGTTAATTCATCTCACAGAGTTACAGCTTTCCCCCCAAGAAACGTTTCGCTAAGACTGTTCTTGTGGAATTTGCAAAGTGATATTTGGAAGCCCATAGCGGGCTATGGTGAAAAAGGAAATATCCTAGGATAAAAACTGAAAATAAGCATTCCGAGAAACTACTTTGTGTTCTGTAAGTTCATCTCACAGAGTTACAGCTTTCTCCTCAGTAAGACTTTCGCTATGACTGTTCTTGTGGAATCCGCAAAGTCATATTTGGAAGCCCCTAGAGCGCTAAGGTGAAAAAGGAAATAGCTTCCGTTAAAAACTGGAAAGAAGACTTCTGAGAATCTGCTTTGTGTTCTGTTAATTCATCTCACAGAGTTACAGCTTTCCTCTCCAGAATCCTTTCTCTAATACTGTTATTGTTTAACTTGCTAAGTTATATTTGGAAGCCCATAGAGGGTTATGGTGAAAAAGGAAATATCTTCCATTAAAAACTGGAAAGAAATTTTCTGAGAAACTGCTTTGTGTTCTGTTAATTCCTCTCACAAAGTTACAGCTTTCTTCTCAAGAAGCCTTTCGCTAAGACTCTTCTTGTGGAATGTACAAAGTGATATTTGGAAGCCCATAGAGAGCTATGGTGAAAAAGGACATATCTTCCATTAAAAACTGGAAAGAAGATTTCTGAGAAACTGCTTTGTGTTCTGTTAATTCATCTCACAGAGTTAAAACTTTCCCCTCCAGAAACCTTTCGCTTAGACTGTTCTTGTGGAATTTGCAAAATGATATTTGGAAGCCCAAAGAGAGCTATGGTGAAAAAGGAAATATCCTAAAATAAAAACTGAAAAGAAGCTTTCTGAGGAACTGCTTTGTGTTCTCTTAATTCGTATCACAGAGGTACAAATTTTCCCTCAAGAAGCCATTCGCTAAGACTGCTCTTGTGCAATTTGCAAAGTGATATTTGGAAGCCCATAGAGGGCCATGATGAAAAAGGAAATATCTTCAGTTAAAACCTGGAAAGAAACTTTCTGAGAAACTGCTTTGTGTTGTGGTAATTCATCTCACAGAGTTACAGCTTTCTTCTCTAGAAGCTTTTCGGTAAGTCTGCTTTATGGAATTTGCAAAGTGATATTTGGAAGCCCATAGTGGGATATGGAGAAAAAGGAAATATCTTCCGTTAAAAACTGGGAAGAAACTTTCTGAGACACTGCTTTCTGTTCTGTTAATTTACCTAACAGAGTTACAACATTCCCCTACAGAACTCATTCGCTAAGAGTGTTTTTGTGGAATTTGCAAAGTGATATTTGGAAGCCCCAAGAGGGCATCGGTGAAAAAGGAACTATCTTCAGTTAAAAACTGGAAAGAAGCTTTCTGAGAAACTGCTTTGTGTTCTGATAATTCATCTCACATAACTACAGCTTTCCCTTCAAGAAGCCTTTCGAAAAGACTGTTCTTGTGGGATTTGCAAAGTGATATTTCGATGCCCATAGAGGGCTTTGGAGAAAAAGGAAATATCTTAAGATAATAACTGAAAAGAAGTTTTCTGAGAAACTACTGTGTGGTCTGTTAATTCAACTCACAGAGTTACAGCTTTCCCCTCAAGAAGCCTTTCGCTAAGGCTCTTCTTGTGAAATTTGCAAAGTGATATTTGAAAGCCCATAGAGGGCTATGGTGAAAAACAAAATATCTTCCGTTAAAAACTGGAAAGAAGCTTTCTGAGAAACTGCCATGTGTTCTATTAATACATCTCACACAGTTACAGCTTTGCTCTCAAGAAGACCTTCGCTAAGACTGTTCTTGAGGGATTTGCAAAGTGATATTTGGTAGTCCACAGAGGGCTATGTTGAAAAAGGAAACATCTTCCATTAAAAACTGGAAAGAAGCTTTCTGAGAAACTCCCGTGTGTTCTGTTAATATATCTCACCGAGTTACAGCTTTCCCCTCAAGAAGCCTTTCGTTAGATTGTTACTGTGGGATTTGCAAAGTGATATTTGGAAGTCTATAGAGGGCTATGGTGAAAAAATAAATATCTTCAGTTAAAAACTGGAAAGAAGCTTTCTGAGAAACTGCTTTGTGTTCTGTTAATTCATCTCACAGAGTTACAGCTTACCTCTCAAGAAGCCTTTCGCTAAGACTGTTCTTGTGGAATTTGCAAAGTGATATTTGGAAGCCCATAGAAGGCTATGGTGAAAAAGGAAATATCTTTCCTTAAAAACTGAAAAGAAGCTTTCTGAGAAACTGCTATGTGTTCTGTTAATTCATCTCAAAGAGTTACAACTTTCCCCTCAAGAAGCCTTCCGCTAAGGCTCATCTTGTGTAACTTGCAAAATGATATTTGGAAGTCCATAGAGGTCTACTGTGAAAATGGAAATATCCTTAGATAAAAACCGAAAAGAAGCTTTCTGAGAAACTGCTTTGTGTTATGTTAGTTCATCTCACAGAGTTACAGCTTTTCCCTCAAGAAGCCGTTCACTAAGATTGTTTTTGTGAAATTTGCAAAGAGATAGTTGGAAGCCCATAGCGGGCTAAGGTGAAAAAGGAAATATCCTAAGATAAAAACTGAAAAGAAGCGTTCTGAGAAACTGCTTTGTGTTCTGTTAATTCATCCCACAGAGTTACAGCTTTCCCCTCAAGTATCCTTTCGCTCAGACTGTTCTTGTGGAATTTGCAAAGTGATAATTGAAGCCCATAGTGGGCTATGGCGAAAAAGGAAATGTCGTAAGATAAAAACTGAAAAGAAGCTTTCTGATAAACTGATTTGTGTTCTGTTAATTCATCTCACAGAGTTACAGATTTGCCCTAAAGAAGCCTTTCGCTAAGACTGTTTCTGTGGAATTTGCAAAGTGATATTTGGAAGCCCATAGAGGGCTATGGTGAAAAAGGAAATATCCTATGATAAAAACTGAAAAGAAGCTTTCTGAGAAACTGCTTTGTGTTCTGTTAATTCAACTCACAGAGTTACAGCTTTCTCCTCAAGAAACCTTTCGCTAAGACTGTTCCTTTGGAATTTGCAAAGTGATATTTGGAAGCCCATAGAGGGCTACGGTGAAAAACGAAATATCTTCAGTTAAAAACTTAAAAGAAGCTTTCTGAGAAACTGCTTTGTGTTCTGTTAATTCATATCGTAGAGTTAGAGTTTCCCCTTAAGAAGCTTTTCCCTAATACTGTTCTTGTTGAATTTTCAAAGTGATATTTGGAAGATCATAGGAGCTATTCTGAAAAAGGAAATATCCTAAGAAAAAAACTGAAAAGAAGCTTTCTGAGAAACTGCTTTGTGTTCTGTTAATTCATCTCAAAGGGTTAGAGCTTTCCCCTCAAGAAGCCTTTCGCTAAGACTGTTCTTGTGGAATTTTCAAAGTGATATTTGGAAGCCCAAAGATGGTTATGGTGAAATTGGAAATATCCTAAGATAAAAACCGAAAAGAAGCTTTCTGAGAATCTGCTTTGTGTTCTGTTAGTTCATCTCACAGAGTTACAGCTTTCCCCTCAAGAAGCCGTTCACGAAGGCTGTTCTTGTGTAATTTGCAAAGAGATATTTGGAAGACCATAGAGGGCTATATTGAAAAAGGAAATATCTTCCGTTTAAAACTGGAAAGAAGCATTCTGAGAAACTGCCATGTGTTCTCTTAATACATCACAGCGAGTTACAGCTTTCCCCTCAAGAAATTTTTCGCTAGGACTGTTCCTGTGGAATTTGCAAAGTGATATTTGGAAGCCCATAGAGGGCTATGGTGAAAAGGAAATATCTTCAGTGGAAAACTGGAAAGAAGGTTCCTGAGAAAGTGCTTTGTGTTCCGTTAATTCATCTCACAGAGTTACAGATTTTCCCACAAGAAGCTTTTCTCAAAGACTCTTCTTGTGGAATTTGCAAAGTGATATTTGGAAGCCCATTGAAGTGTATGGTGAAAAAGGAAATATCATCCGTTAAAAACTGGAAAGAAGACTTCTGAGAAACTGCTTTGTGTTCTGTTAATTCATCTCGCAGAGATACAGCTTTCCCCTCAAGAAGTCTTTCGCTAAGACTGTTCTTGTGGAATTTTCAAAGTGATATTTGGAAGCCTATAGGGGGCTATGGTGAAAAAGGAAATATCTTCCGTTAAAAACTGGAAAGATAATTTCTGAGAAACTGCTTTGTGTTCTGTTAATTCTTCTCACAGGGAAATCGGAAATATCTTCCGTTAAAAACTGGAAAGAAGCTTTCTGAGAAACTGCTTTGTGTTCTGTTAATTCATCTCACAGAGTTACAGCTTTCCCTGAGAGAAGCCTTTCGCTAAGACTGTTCTTGTGGAATTTGCAAAGTGATATTTGGAAGACTCTAGAGGGCTAGGGTGAAAAGGAAAATATTTTCCGTTAAAAACTGGAAAGAAAATTTCTGAGAATCAGCTTTGTGTTCTCTTAATTCATCTAACAGAGTTACAGCTGTCCCGTACAGAAGCCTTTCGCTAAGAGATTTCTTGTGGAATTTGCAAAGTGATATTTGGAAGCCCTAAGAAGGCTATGGTGAAAAAGGAAATATCCTAAGATAAAAACAGAAAAGAAACTTTCTGAGAAACTGTTTTGTGTTCTGTTAATTCATCTCACAGAGTTACAGCTTTTACCTCAAGATGCCTTTCGCTAAGACTGTTCTTGTGCAAATTGCAAAGTGATATTTTGAAGCCCATAGAGAGCTATGTTGAACAAAAAAAATCTTTCATTAAAAACTGGAAAGAAGCTTTCTGAGAAACTGCTTTTTGTTCTGTTAATTCATCTCACCGAGTTACAGCTTTCTCCTCAAGAAGCCGTTCACTAAGACTGTTCTTGTGGAATTCGCAAAGTGATATTTAAAAGCCCATAGAGGACTATGGTGAAAAGGGAAATATCCTAAGATAAAAACAGAAAAGAAGCATTCTGAGAAACGGCTTTGTGTTCTGTTAATTCATCTCACGGAGTTACAGATTTCCTCTCTAGTATCCTTTCTCTAATACTGTTACTGTTTAGTTTGCTAAGTGATATTTGGAAGCCAATAGAAGGCTATGGTGAAAAAGGTAATATCTTCAGTTAGAAACTTGAAAGATGCTTTCTGAGAAACTACTTTGTGTTCTGTTAATTCATTTCACAGAGTTACAGCTTTCCCCTCAAGAAGCCGTTCACTTGGACTATTCTTGTGAAATTTTCAAAGTGATACTTTTAAACCCATAGAAGGCTATGGTGAAAAAGAAAATATCTTCCTTTAATAACTGGAAAGAAACTTTCTGAGAAACTGCCGTGTGTTCTGTTAATACATCTCACCGAGTTACAACTTTCCTCTCAAGAAGCCTTTCTGTAAGGCTCTTCTTGTGGAATTTGCAAAGTGATATTTGGAAGCCCATAGAGGCCTATGGTGAAAAAGGAAATATCTTCCGTTAAAAACTTGAATTAAGATTTCTGAAAAACTGCTTTGTGTTTTGTTAATTCATGTCAGAGAGTTACAGGTTTCCCCTCCATAATCCTTTCGCTAAGACTGTTGTTGTGGAATTTGCAAAGAGATATTTGGAAGCCCGAAGAGGGCTATGGTGAAAAAGGAGATATAATAAGATAAAAACTGAAAAGAAGCTTTCTGAGAAACTGCTATGTGTTCTGTTAATTCATCTCAAAGAGTTACAACATTCCCCTCAAGAAGCCTTCAGCTAAGGCTCCTCTTGTGTAATTTGCAAAATGATATTTGGAAGCCCATAGAGGTCTTCTGTGAAAATGGAAATATCCTTAGATAAAAACCGAAAAGAAGCTTTCTGAAAAACTGTTTTGTGTTCTGTTAATTCATCTCACAGAGTTACAGCTTTTCTTTCAAGAAGTATTTCGCTAAGAGTGTTCTTGTGGAATTTGCAAAGTGATATTTGGAAGCCCTTAGAGGGCTACGGTGAAAAAGGAAATATCTTCAATTAAAAAATGGAAAGAAGCTTTCTGAGAAACTGCTTTGTGTTCTGTTAATTCATCTCACGATGTTACAGGTTTTAACTCAAGAAGCCCTTTGCTAAGACTGTTCTTGGGTAATTAGCAAAGTGATATTTGGAGGCTCTTAGAGGGCTATATGAAAAAGGAAATATCTTCAGTTAAAAACTGGAAAGAAGCTTTCTGAGAAACTTCTTTTTGTCCTCTTAATGCAATCACAGAGTAACAGCTTTCCCCTCAAGAAGCCTTTCGCTAAGACTGTTCTTGTGGTATTTACAAAGTGATATTTGGAAGCCCTTAGAGAGCTATAGTGAAAAAGGAAATATTTTCCGTTAAAAACTGAAAAGAAGACTTCTGAGAAACTGCTTTGTGTTCTGTTAGTTCGTCTCACAGAGTTACAGCTTTTCCCTCAAGAAGCCGTTCACTAAGACTCTTCTTGTGAAATTTCAAAGTGATATTTGAGAACCCATAGAGGGCTATGGCGAAAAAGGAAATATCTTCAGTTAAAAACTTGAAAGAAACCTTCTGAGCAACTGCTTTGTGTTCTGTTAATTCATCTCACAGAGTTACAGCTTTCCCCTCAAGAAACATTTCGCTAAGACTGTTCTTGTGGAATATGTAAACTGATATTTGGAAGACCATACAAGGCTATGGTGAAAAAGGAAATATCTTCAGTTAAAAATTGGATAGAAGCTTTCTGAGAAATTGCTTTTTGTTCTCTTAATTCATCTCACAAAGTTACAGCTTTCGCCTCAAGAAGCCGTTCACTAGGACTATTCTTGTGAAATTTTCAAACTGATATTTGGAAACCCATAGAGAGATTTGGTGAAAAAGGAAATATCTTCTGTTAAAAAGTGGAAAGAAGCGTTCCGAGAAACTGCTTTGTGTTATGTTAATTCATGTCACAGAGTTACAGCTTTCCTCTCAAGAAGCCTTTCGTTAAGACTGTTCTTGTGGAATTTGCAAAGTTATATTTGGAAGCCTATAGAAGGCTATGGTGAAAAAGGAAATATCTTCAGTTAAAAACTGGAAAGAAACTCTCTGAGAAACTACTTGGTGTTCTGCTAATTCATCTCACACAGTTACAGCTTTCCCCTCAGGAAACCTTTCGCAAAGACTGTTCTTGTGGAATTTCGAAAGTGATATTTAGAAGCCCATAGAGGTCTATGGTGAAAAAGGAAATAGCCTAAGATAAAAACTAAAAATAAGCCTTCTGAGAAACTGCTCTGTGTTCTGTTAATCCGACTCACAGAGTTACAGCTTTACCCTCAAGAAACCTTTCACTAAGACTGTGCTTGTGGAATTTAGAACATGATATTAGAAGCCCATAGAGGGCTATGGTAAAAAAAGGAAATATCTTTCATTAAAAACTGGAAAGAAGCTTTCTGAGAAACTGCTTTGTGTTCTGTTAATTCATATCAAAGAGTTAGAGCTTCCCCTCAAGAAGCCTTTCCCTAAGACTGTTCTTGTTGAATTTGCAAAGTGATATTTGGAAGAACATAGGAGCTATTCTGAAAAAGGAAATATCCTAAGAAAAAAACTGAAAAGAAGCTTTCTGAGAAACTGCTTTGTGTTCTGTTAATTCATCTCAAAGAGTTAGAGCTTTCCCCTCAAGAAGCCTTTCGCTAAGACTGTTCTTGTGGAATTTTCAAAGTGATATTTGGAAGCCCATAGAGGGTTATGGTGAAATTGGAAATATCCTAAGATAAAAACCGAAAAGAAGCTTTCTGAGAATCTGCTTTGTGTTCTGTTAGTTCATCTCACAGAGTTACAGCTTTCCCCTCAAGAAGCCGTTCACGAAGGCTGTTCTTGTGTAATTTGCAAAGAGATATTTGGAGGACCATAGACGGCTATATTGAAAAGGAAATATCTTCCCTTTAAAACTAGAAAGAAGCATTCTGAGAAACTGCCATGTGTTCTGTTAATACATCACACCGAGTTACAGCTTTCCCCACAAGAAACTTTTCGCTAGGACTGCTCTTGTGGAATTTGCAAAGTGATATTTGGAAGCCCATAGAGGGCTACGGTGAAAAAGGAAATATATTCCGTTAACTACTTGAAAGAAGATTTCTGAGAAACTACTTTGTGTTCTGTTAATTCATCTCACAGACTTACAGCTTTCCCCTCAAGAAGCCTTTCGCTAAGACTTTTCTTTTGGAATTTGCAAAGTGATATTTGGAAGCCCATAGAGGGCTATGGTGAAAAAGGAAATATCTTCAGTGGAAAACTGGAAAGAAGGTTTCTGAGAAACTGATGTGTGTTCCTTTAATTAATCTCACAGAGTTACAGATTTTCCCACAAGAAGCTTTTCTCAAAGACTGTTCTTGTGGAATTTGAAAAGTGATATTTGGAAGCCCTTTGAAGTCTACGGTGGAAAAGGAAATATCATCCGTTAAAAACTGGAAACAAGACTTCTGAGAAACTGCTTTGTGTTCTGTTAATTCATCTCACAGAGTTACAGATTTCCACTCCAGAAGCCTTTCGCTAAGACTGTTCTTGTGGAATTTGCAAAGTGATATTTGGAATCCCAGAGAGATATGGGGAAAATGGAAATATCTTCCGTTAAAAACTGGAAAGAAGCTTTCTGAGAAACTGATTTGTGTTCTGTTAATTCATCTCACAGAGTTCCAGCTTTCTCTGAAAGAAACCTTTCGCTAAGACTGTTCTTGTGGAATTTGCAAAGTGATATTTGGAAGACTCTAGAGGGCTAGGGTGAAAAAGGAAATATTTACCGTTAAAAACGGGAAAGAAGATTTCTGAGAATCAGCTTTCTGTTCTGTTAATTCATCTAACATAGTTACAGCTGTCCCCTACAGAAGCCTTTCGCTAAGGTTTTTCTTCTGGAATTTGCAAAGTGATATTTGGAAGCCCTTAGAAGGCTATGGTGAAAAAGGAAATATCGTAAAATAAAAACAGAAAAGAAGCTTTCTGAGAAACTGTTTTGTGTTCTGTTAATTCATCTCACAGAGTTACAGCTTTTACCTCAAGATGCCTTTCGCTAAGACTGTTCTTGTGCAAATTGCAGAGTGATATTTGGAAGCCCATAGAGAGCTATGTTGAACAATTAAAATCTTTCGTTAAAAACTGGAAAGAAGCTTTCTGAGAAACTGCTTTTTTTCTGTTAATTCATCTCACAGAGTTACAGCTTTCTCCTCAAGAAGCCGTTCACTAAGACTGTTCTTGTGGAATTTGCAAAGTGATATTTAGAAGCCCATAGAGGGCTATGGTGAAAAAGAAAATATCTTCCGTTCAAAACTGGAAAGAAGCTTTCTAAGAAACTGCTTTGTGTTCTGTTAATTCATCTCTAAGAGTTACAGTTTCTCCTCAAGAAGCCGTTCACTAAGACTGTTCTTGTGGAATTTGCAAAGTGATATTTGGAAGTCCGTAGAAGGCTATGGTGAAAAACGAAATATCTTCAGTTAAAAACTTGAAAGAAGCTTTCTAAGAAACTGCTTTGTGTTCTGTTAATTCATCTCTAAGAGTTACAGTTTCTCCTCAAGAAGCCTTCCGCTAAGACTGTTCTTGTGGAATTTGCAAAGTGATATTTAGAAGCCCATAGAGGGCTATGGTGAAAATGGATATCCTAAGATAAAAACCGAAGAGAAGCTATCTGAGAAAGCACTTTGTGTTCTGTAAGTTCATCTCAAGGAATTACAACCTTCCCCTAAGGAAGCCGTTCTCTAAGACTGTTCTTGTGAAATTTGCAAAGTGATATTTGGAGGTCAATAGAGGGCTATGCAGAAAAAGGAAAAATCTTCAGTTAAAAACTGGAAAGAAGCTTTCTGAGAAATTGAGCTGTGCTCTGTTAATTCATCTCACAGAGTTACAGCTTTCCCCCCAAGAAACGTTTCGCTAAGACTGTTCTTGTGGAATTTGCAAAGTGATATTTGGAAGCCCATAGCGGGCTATGGTGAAAAAGGAAATATCCTAGGATAAAAACTGAAAATAAGCATTCCGAGAAACTACTTTGTGTTCTGTAAGTTCATCTCACAGAGTTACAGCTTTCTCCTCAGTAAGACTTTCGCTATGACTGTTCTTGTGGAATCCGCAAAGTCATATTTGGAAGCCCCTAGAGCGCTAAGGTGAAAAAGGAAATAGCTTCCGTTAAAAACTGGAAAGAAGACTTCTGAGAATCTGCTTTGTGTTCTGTTAATTCATCTCACAGAGTTACAGCTTTCCTCTCCAGAATCCTTTCTCTAATACTGTTATTGTTTAACTTGCTAAGTTATATTTGGAAGCCCATAGAGGGTTATGGTGAAAAAGGAAATATCTTCCATTAAAAACTGGAAAGAAATTTTCTGAGAAACTGCTTTGTGTTCTGTTAATTCCTCTCACAAAGTTACAGCTTTCTTCTCAAGAAGCCTTTCGCTAAGACTCTTCTTGTGGAATGTACAAAGTGATATTTGGAAGCCCATAGAGAGCTATGGTGAAAAAGGACATATCTTCCATTAAAAACTGGAAAGAAGATTTCTGAGAAACTGCTTTGTGTTCTGTTAATTCATCTCACAGAGTTAAAACTTTCCCCTCCAGAAACCTTTCGCTTAGACTGTTCTTGTGGAATTTGCAAAATGATATTTGGAAGCCCAAAGAGAGCTATGGTGAAAAAGGAAATATCCTAAAATAAAAACTGAAAAGAAGCTTTCTGAGGAACTGCTTTGTGTTCTCTTAATTCGTATCACAGAGGTACAAATTTTCCCTCAAGAAGCCATTCGCTAAGACTGCTCTTGTGCAATTTGCAAAGTGATATTTGGAAGCCCATAGAGGGCCATGATGAAAAAGGAAATATCTTCAGTTAAAACCTGGAAAGAAACTTTCTGAGAAACTGCTTTGTGTTGTGGTAATTCATCTCACAGAGTTACAGCTTTCTTCTCTAGAAGCTTTTCGGTAAGTCTGCTTTATGGAATTTGCAAAGTGATATTTGGAAGCCCATAGTGGGATATGGAGAAAAAGGAAATATCTTCCGTTAAAAACTGGGAAGAAACTTTCTGAGACACTGCTTTCTGTTCTGTTAATTTACCTAACAGAGTTACAACATTCCCCTACAGAACTCATTCGCTAAGAGTGTTTTTGTGGAATTTGCAAAGTGATATTTGGAAGCCCCAAGAGGGCATCGGTGAAAAAGGAACTATCTTCAGTTAAAAACTGGAAAGAAGCTTTCTGAGAAACTGCTTTGTGTTCTGATAATTCATCTCACATAACTACAGCTTTCCCTTCAAGAAGCCTTTCGAAAAGACTGTTCTTGTGGGATTTGCAAAGTGATATTTCGATGCCCATAGAGGGCTTTGGAGAAAAAGGAAATATCTTAAGATAATAACTGAAAAGAAGTTTTCTGAGAAACTACTGTGTGGTCTGTTAATTCAACTCACAGAGTTACAGCTTTCCCCTCAAGAAGCCTTTCGCTAAGGCTCTTCTTGTGAAATTTGCAAAGTGATATTTGAAAGCCCATAGAGGGCTATGGTGAAAAACAAAATATCTTCCGTTAAAAACTGGAAAGAAGCTTTCTGAGAAACTGCCATGTGTTCTATTAATACATCTCACACAGTTACAGCTTTGCTCTCAAGAAGACCTTCGCTAAGACTGTTCTTGAGGGATTTGCAAAGTGATATTTGGTAGTCCACAGAGGGCTATGTTGAAAAAGGAAACATCTTCCATTAAAAACTGGAAAGAAGCTTTCTGAGAAACTCCCGTGTGTTCTGTTAATATATCTCACCGAGTTACAGCTTTCCCCTCAAGAAGCCTTTCGTTAGATTGTTACTGTGGGATTTGCAAAGTGATATTTGGAAGTCTATAGAGGGCTATGGTGAAAAAATAAATATCTTCAGTTAAAAACTGGAAAGAAGCTTTCTGAGAAACTGCTTTGTGTTCTGTTAATTCATCTCACAGAGTTACAGCTTACCTCTCAAGAAGCCTTTCGCTAAGACTGTTCTTGTGGAATTTGCAAAGTGATATTTGGAAGCCCATAGAAGGCTATGGTGAAAAAGGAAATATCTTTCCTTAAAAACTGAAAAGAAGCTTTCTGAGAAACTGCTATGTGTTCTGTTAATTCATCTCAAAGAGTTACAACTTTCCCCTCAAGAAGCCTTCCGCTAAGGCTCATCTTGTGTAACTTGCAAAATGATATTTGGAAGTCCATAGAGGTCTACTGTGAAAATGGAAATATCCTTAGATAAAAACCGAAAAGAAGCTTTCTGAGAAACTGCTTTGTGTTATGTTAGTTCATCTCACAGAGTTACAGCTTTTCCCTCAAGAAGCCGTTCACTAAGATTGTTTTTGTGAAATTTGCAAAGAGATAGTTGGAAGCCCATAGCGGGCTAAGGTGAAAAAGGAAATATCCTAAGATAAAAACTGAAAAGAAGCGTTCTGAGAAACTGCTTTGTGTTCTGTTAATTCATCCCACAGAGTTACAGCTTTCCCCTCAAGTATCCTTTCGCTCAGACTGTTCTTGTGGAATTTGCAAAGTGATAATTGAAGCCCATAGTGGGCTATGGCGAAAAAGGAAATGTCGTAAGATAAAAACTGAAAAGAAGCTTTCTGATAAACTGATTTGTGTTCTGTTAATTCATCTCACAGAGTTACAGATTTGCCCTAAAGAAGCCTTTCGCTAAGACTGTTTCTGTGGAATTTGCAAAGTGATATTTGGAAGCCCATAGAGGGCTATGGTGAAAAAGGAAATATCCTATGATAAAAACTGAAAAGAAGCTTTCTGAGAAACTGCTTTGTGTTCTGTTAATTCAACTCACAGAGTTACAGCTTTCTCCTCAAGAAACCTTTCGCTAAGACTGTTCCTTTGGAATTTGCAAAGTGATATTTGGAAGCCCATAGAGGGCTACGGTGAAAAACGAAATATCTTCAGTTAAAAACTTAAAAGAAGCTTTCTGAGAAACTGCTTTGTGTTCTGTTAATTCATATCGTAGAGTTAGAGTTTCCCCTTAAGAAGCTTTTCCCTAATACTGTTCTTGTTGAATTTTCAAAGTGATATTTGGAAGATCATAGGAGCTATTCTGAAAAAGGAAATATCCTAAGAAAAAAACTGAAAAGAAGCTTTCTGAGAAACTGCTTTGTGTTCTGTTAATTCATCTCAAAGGGTTAGAGCTTTCCCCTCAAGAAGCCTTTCGCTAAGACTGTTCTTGTGGAATTTTCAAAGTGATATTTGGAAGCCCAAAGATGGTTATGGTGAAATTGGAAATATCCTAAGATAAAAACCGAAAAGAAGCTTTCTGAGAATCTGCTTTGTGTTCTGTTAGTTCATCTCACAGAGTTACAGCTTTCCCCTCAAGAAGCCGTTCACGAAGGCTGTTCTTGTGTAATTTGCAAAGAGATATTTGGAAGACCATAGAGGGCTATATTGAAAAAGGAAATATCTTCCGTTTAAAACTGGAAAGAAGCATTCTGAGAAACTGCCATGTGTTCTCTTAATACATCACAGCGAGTTACAGCTTTCCCCTCAAGAAATTTTTCGCTAGGACTGTTCCTGTGGAATTTGCAAAGTGATATTTGGAAGCCCATAGAGGGCTATGGTGAAAAGGAAATATCTTCAGTGGAAAACTGGAAAGAAGGTTCCTGAGAAAGTGCTTTGTGTTCCGTTAATTCATCTCACAGAGTTACAGATTTTCCCACAAGAAGCTTTTCTCAAAGACTCTTCTTGTGGAATTTGCAAAGTGATATTTGGAAGCCCATTGAAGTGTATGGTGAAAAAGGAAATATCATCCGTTAAAAACTGGAAAGAAGACTTCTGAGAAACTGCTTTGTGTTCTGTTAATTCATCTCGCAGAGATACAGCTTTCCCCTCAAGAAGTCTTTCGCTAAGACTGTTCTTGTGGAATTTTCAAAGTGATATTTGGAAGCCTATAGGGGGCTATGGTGAAAAAGGAAATATCTTCCGTTAAAAACTGGAAAGATAATTTCTGAGAAACTGCTTTGTGTTCTGTTAATTCTTCTCACAGGGAAATCGGAAATATCTTCCGTTAAAAACTGGAAAGAAGCTTTCTGAGAAACTGCTTTGTGTTCTGTTAATTCATCTCACAGAGTTACAGCTTTCCCTGAGAGAAGCCTTTCGCTAAGACTGTTCTTGTGGAATTTGCAAAGTGATATTTGGAAGACTCTAGAGGGCTAGGGTGAAAAGGAAAATATTTTCCGTTAAAAACTGGAAAGAAAATTTCTGAGAATCAGCTTTGTGTTCTCTTAATTCATCTAACAGAGTTACAGCTGTCCCGTACAGA
The DNA here is from genome assembly GCF_047675955.1 of Chlorocebus sabaeus. NCBI lineage: Eukaryota > Metazoa > Chordata > Mammalia > Primates > Cercopithecidae > Chlorocebus > Chlorocebus sabaeus. The sequence goes on along the minus strand of NW_027327488.1, from coordinate 36,082 downwards.
AGCCTTTCGCTAAGAGATTTCTTGTGGAATTTGCAAAGTGATATTTGGAAGCCCTAAGAAGGCTATGGTGAAAAAGGAAATATCCTAAGATAAAAACAGAAAAGAAACTTTCTGAGAAACTGTTTTGTGTTCTGTTAATTCATCTCACAGAGTTACAGCTTTTACCTCAAGATGCCTTTCGCTAAGACTGTTCTTGTGCAAATTGCAAAGTGATATTTTGAAGCCCATAGAGAGCTATGTTGAACAAAAAAAATCTTTCATTAAAAACTGGAAAGAAGCTTTCTGAGAAACTGCTTTTTGTTCTGTTAATTCATCTCACCGAGTTACAGCTTTCTCCTCAAGAAGCCGTTCACTAAGACTGTTCTTGTGGAATTCGCAAAGTGATATTTAAAAGCCCATAGAGGACTATGGTGAAAAGGGAAATATCCTAAGATAAAAACAGAAAAGAAGCATTCTGAGAAACGGCTTTGTGTTCTGTTAATTCATCTCACGGAGTTACAGATTTCCTCTCTAGTATCCTTTCTCTAATACTGTTACTGTTTAGTTTGCTAAGTGATATTTGGAAGCCAATAGAAGGCTATGGTGAAAAAGGTAATATCTTCAGTTAGAAACTTGAAAGATGCTTTCTGAGAAACTACTTTGTGTTCTGTTAATTCATTTCACAGAGTTACAGCTTTCCCCTCAAGAAGCCGTTCACTTGGACTATTCTTGTGAAATTTTCAAAGTGATACTTTTAAACCCATAGAAGGCTATGGTGAAAAAGAAAATATCTTCCTTTAATAACTGGAAAGAAACTTTCTGAGAAACTGCCGTGTGTTCTGTTAATACATCTCACCGAGTTACAACTTTCCTCTCAAGAAGCCTTTCTGTAAGGCTCTTCTTGTGGAATTTGCAAAGTGATATTTGGAAGCCCATAGAGGCCTATGGTGAAAAAGGAAATATCTTCCGTTAAAAACTTGAATTAAGATTTCTGAAAAACTGCTTTGTGTTTTGTTAATTCATGTCAGAGAGTTACAGGTTTCCCCTCCATAATCCTTTCGCTAAGACTGTTGTTGTGGAATTTGCAAAGAGATATTTGGAAGCCCGAAGAGGGCTATGGTGAAAAAGGAGATATAATAAGATAAAAACTGAAAAGAAGCTTTCTGAGAAACTGCTATGTGTTCTGTTAATTCATCTCAAAGAGTTACAACATTCCCCTCAAGAAGCCTTCAGCTAAGGCTCCTCTTGTGTAATTTGCAAAATGATATTTGGAAGCCCATAGAGGTCTTCTGTGAAAATGGAAATATCCTTAGATAAAAACCGAAAAGAAGCTTTCTGAAAAACTGTTTTGTGTTCTGTTAATTCATCTCACAGAGTTACAGCTTTTCTTTCAAGAAGTATTTCGCTAAGAGTGTTCTTGTGGAATTTGCAAAGTGATATTTGGAAGCCCTTAGAGGGCTACGGTGAAAAAGGAAATATCTTCAATTAAAAAATGGAAAGAAGCTTTCTGAGAAACTGCTTTGTGTTCTGTTAATTCATCTCACGATGTTACAGGTTTTAACTCAAGAAGCCCTTTGCTAAGACTGTTCTTGGGTAATTAGCAAAGTGATATTTGGAGGCTCTTAGAGGGCTATATGAAAAAGGAAATATCTTCAGTTAAAAACTGGAAAGAAGCTTTCTGAGAAACTTCTTTTTGTCCTCTTAATGCAATCACAGAGTAACAGCTTTCCCCTCAAGAAGCCTTTCGCTAAGACTGTTCTTGTGGTATTTACAAAGTGATATTTGGAAGCCCTTAGAGAGCTATAGTGAAAAAGGAAATATTTTCCGTTAAAAACTGAAAAGAAGACTTCTGAGAAACTGCTTTGTGTTCTGTTAGTTCGTCTCACAGAGTTACAGCTTTTCCCTCAAGAAGCCGTTCACTAAGACTCTTCTTGTGAAATTTCAAAGTGATATTTGAGAACCCATAGAGGGCTATGGCGAAAAAGGAAATATCTTCAGTTAAAAACTTGAAAGAAACCTTCTGAGCAACTGCTTTGTGTTCTGTTAATTCATCTCACAGAGTTACAGCTTTCCCCTCAAGAAACATTTCGCTAAGACTGTTCTTGTGGAATATGTAAACTGATATTTGGAAGACCATACAAGGCTATGGTGAAAAAGGAAATATCTTCAGTTAAAAATTGGATAGAAGCTTTCTGAGAAATTGCTTTTTGTTCTCTTAATTCATCTCACAAAGTTACAGCTTTCGCCTCAAGAAGCCGTTCACTAGGACTATTCTTGTGAAATTTTCAAACTGATATTTGGAAACCCATAGAGAGATTTGGTGAAAAAGGAAATATCTTCTGTTAAAAAGTGGAAAGAAGCGTTCCGAGAAACTGCTTTGTGTTATGTTAATTCATGTCACAGAGTTACAGCTTTCCTCTCAAGAAGCCTTTCGTTAAGACTGTTCTTGTGGAATTTGCAAAGTTATATTTGGAAGCCTATAGAAGGCTATGGTGAAAAAGGAAATATCTTCAGTTAAAAACTGGAAAGAAACTCTCTGAGAAACTACTTGGTGTTCTGCTAATTCATCTCACACAGTTACAGCTTTCCCCTCAGGAAACCTTTCGCAAAGACTGTTCTTGTGGAATTTCGAAAGTGATATTTAGAAGCCCATAGAGGTCTATGGTGAAAAAGGAAATAGCCTAAGATAAAAACTAAAAATAAGCCTTCTGAGAAACTGCTCTGTGTTCTGTTAATCCGACTCACAGAGTTACAGCTTTACCCTCAAGAAACCTTTCACTAAGACTGTGCTTGTGGAATTTAGAACATGATATTAGAAGCCCATAGAGGGCTATGGTAAAAAAAGGAAATATCTTTCATTAAAAACTGGAAAGAAGCTTTCTGAGAAACTGCTTTGTGTTCTGTTAATTCATATCAAAGAGTTAGAGCTTCCCCTCAAGAAGCCTTTCCCTAAGACTGTTCTTGTTGAATTTGCAAAGTGATATTTGGAAGAACATAGGAGCTATTCTGAAAAAGGAAATATCCTAAGAAAAAAACTGAAAAGAAGCTTTCTGAGAAACTGCTTTGTGTTCTGTTAATTCATCTCAAAGAGTTAGAGCTTTCCCCTCAAGAAGCCTTTCGCTAAGACTGTTCTTGTGGAATTTTCAAAGTGATATTTGGAAGCCCATAGAGGGTTATGGTGAAATTGGAAATATCCTAAGATAAAAACCGAAAAGAAGCTTTCTGAGAATCTGCTTTGTGTTCTGTTAGTTCATCTCACAGAGTTACAGCTTTCCCCTCAAGAAGCCGTTCACGAAGGCTGTTCTTGTGTAATTTGCAAAGAGATATTTGGAGGACCATAGACGGCTATATTGAAAAGGAAATATCTTCCCTTTAAAACTAGAAAGAAGCATTCTGAGAAACTGCCATGTGTTCTGTTAATACATCACACCGAGTTACAGCTTTCCCCACAAGAAACTTTTCGCTAGGACTGCTCTTGTGGAATTTGCAAAGTGATATTTGGAAGCCCATAGAGGGCTACGGTGAAAAAGGAAATATATTCCGTTAACTACTTGAAAGAAGATTTCTGAGAAACTACTTTGTGTTCTGTTAATTCATCTCACAGACTTACAGCTTTCCCCTCAAGAAGCCTTTCGCTAAGACTTTTCTTTTGGAATTTGCAAAGTGATATTTGGAAGCCCATAGAGGGCTATGGTGAAAAAGGAAATATCTTCAGTGGAAAACTGGAAAGAAGGTTTCTGAGAAACTGATGTGTGTTCCTTTAATTAATCTCACAGAGTTACAGATTTTCCCACAAGAAGCTTTTCTCAAAGACTGTTCTTGTGGAATTTGAAAAGTGATATTTGGAAGCCCTTTGAAGTCTACGGTGGAAAAGGAAATATCATCCGTTAAAAACTGGAAACAAGACTTCTGAGAAACTGCTTTGTGTTCTGTTAATTCATCTCACAGAGTTACAGATTTCCACTCCAGAAGCCTTTCGCTAAGACTGTTCTTGTGGAATTTGCAAAGTGATATTTGGAATCCCAGAGAGATATGGGGAAAATGGAAATATCTTCCGTTAAAAACTGGAAAGAAGCTTTCTGAGAAACTGATTTGTGTTCTGTTAATTCATCTCACAGAGTTCCAGCTTTCTCTGAAAGAAACCTTTCGCTAAGACTGTTCTTGTGGAATTTGCAAAGTGATATTTGGAAGACTCTAGAGGGCTAGGGTGAAAAAGGAAATATTTACCGTTAAAAACGGGAAAGAAGATTTCTGAGAATCAGCTTTCTGTTCTGTTAATTCATCTAACATAGTTACAGCTGTCCCCTACAGAAGCCTTTCGCTAAGGTTTTTCTTCTGGAATTTGCAAAGTGATATTTGGAAGCCCTTAGAAGGCTATGGTGAAAAAGGAAATATCGTAAAATAAAAACAGAAAAGAAGCTTTCTGAGAAACTGTTTTGTGTTCTGTTAATTCATCTCACAGAGTTACAGCTTTTACCTCAAGATGCCTTTCGCTAAGACTGTTCTTGTGCAAATTGCAGAGTGATATTTGGAAGCCCATAGAGAGCTATGTTGAACAATTAAAATCTTTCGTTAAAAACTGGAAAGAAGCTTTCTGAGAAACTGCTTTTTTTCTGTTAATTCATCTCACAGAGTTACAGCTTTCTCCTCAAGAAGCCGTTCACTAAGACTGTTCTTGTGGAATTTGCAAAGTGATATTTAGAAGCCCATAGAGGGCTATGGTGAAAAAGAAAATATCTTCCGTTCAAAACTGGAAAGAAGCTTTCTAAGAAACTGCTTTGTGTTCTGTTAATTCATCTCTAAGAGTTACAGTTTCTCCTCAAGAAGCCGTTCACTAAGACTGTTCTTGTGGAATTTGCAAAGTGATATTTGGAAGTCCGTAGAAGGCTATGGTGAAAAACGAAATATCTTCAGTTAAAAACTTGAAAGAAGCTTTCTAAGAAACTGCTTTGTGTTCTGTTAATTCATCTCTAAGAGTTACAGTTTCTCCTCAAGAAGCCTTCCGCTAAGACTGTTCTTGTGGAATTTGCAAAGTGATATTTAGAAGCCCATAGAGGGCTATGGTGAAAATGGATATCCTAAGATAAAAACCGAAGAGAAGCTATCTGAGAAAGCACTTTGTGTTCTGTAAGTTCATCTCAAGGAATTACAACCTTCCCCTAAGGAAGCCGTTCTCTAAGACTGTTCTTGTGAAATTTGCAAAGTGATATTTGGAGGTCAATAGAGGGCTATGCAGAAAAAGGAAAAATCTTCAGTTAAAAACTGGAAAGAAGCTTTCTGAGAAATTGAGCTGTGCTCTGTTAATTCATCTCACAGAGTTACAGCTTTCCCCCCAAGAAACGTTTCGCTAAGACTGTTCTTGTGGAATTTGCAAAGTGATATTTGGAAGCCCATAGCGGGCTATGGTGAAAAAGGAAATATCCTAGGATAAAAACTGAAAATAAGCATTCCGAGAAACTACTTTGTGTTCTGTAAGTTCATCTCACAGAGTTACAGCTTTCTCCTCAGTAAGACTTTCGCTATGACTGTTCTTGTGGAATCCGCAAAGTCATATTTGGAAGCCCCTAGAGCGCTAAGGTGAAAAAGGAAATAGCTTCCGTTAAAAACTGGAAAGAAGACTTCTGAGAATCTGCTTTGTGTTCTGTTAATTCATCTCACAGAGTTACAGCTTTCCTCTCCAGAATCCTTTCTCTAATACTGTTATTGTTTAACTTGCTAAGTTATATTTGGAAGCCCATAGAGGGTTATGGTGAAAAAGGAAATATCTTCCATTAAAAACTGGAAAGAAATTTTCTGAGAAACTGCTTTGTGTTCTGTTAATTCCTCTCACAAAGTTACAGCTTTCTTCTCAAGAAGCCTTTCGCTAAGACTCTTCTTGTGGAATGTACAAAGTGATATTTGGAAGCCCATAGAGAGCTATGGTGAAAAAGGACATATCTTCCATTAAAAACTGGAAAGAAGATTTCTGAGAAACTGCTTTGTGTTCTGTTAATTCATCTCACAGAGTTAAAACTTTCCCCTCCAGAAACCTTTCGCTTAGACTGTTCTTGTGGAATTTGCAAAATGATATTTGGAAGCCCAAAGAGAGCTATGGTGAAAAAGGAAATATCCTAAAATAAAAACTGAAAAGAAGCTTTCTGAGGAACTGCTTTGTGTTCTCTTAATTCGTATCACAGAGGTACAAATTTTCCCTCAAGAAGCCATTCGCTAAGACTGCTCTTGTGCAATTTGCAAAGTGATATTTGGAAGCCCATAGAGGGCCATGATGAAAAAGGAAATATCTTCAGTTAAAACCTGGAAAGAAACTTTCTGAGAAACTGCTTTGTGTTGTGGTAATTCATCTCACAGAGTTACAGCTTTCTTCTCTAGAAGCTTTTCGGTAAGTCTGCTTTATGGAATTTGCAAAGTGATATTTGGAAGCCCATAGTGGGATATGGAGAAAAAGGAAATATCTTCCGTTAAAAACTGGGAAGAAACTTTCTGAGACACTGCTTTCTGTTCTGTTAATTTACCTAACAGAGTTACAACATTCCCCTACAGAACTCATTCGCTAAGAGTGTTTTTGTGGAATTTGCAAAGTGATATTTGGAAGCCCCAAGAGGGCATCGGTGAAAAAGGAACTATCTTCAGTTAAAAACTGGAAAGAAGCTTTCTGAGAAACTGCTTTGTGTTCTGATAATTCATCTCACATAACTACAGCTTTCCCTTCAAGAAGCCTTTCGAAAAGACTGTTCTTGTGGGATTTGCAAAGTGATATTTCGATGCCCATAGAGGGCTTTGGAGAAAAAGGAAATATCTTAAGATAATAACTGAAAAGAAGTTTTCTGAGAAACTACTGTGTGGTCTGTTAATTCAACTCACAGAGTTACAGCTTTCCCCTCAAGAAGCCTTTCGCTAAGGCTCTTCTTGTGAAATTTGCAAAGTGATATTTGAAAGCCCATAGAGGGCTATGGTGAAAAACAAAATATCTTCCGTTAAAAACTGGAAAGAAGCTTTCTGAGAAACTGCCATGTGTTCTATTAATACATCTCACACAGTTACAGCTTTGCTCTCAAGAAGACCTTCGCTAAGACTGTTCTTGAGGGATTTGCAAAGTGATATTTGGTAGTCCACAGAGGGCTATGTTGAAAAAGGAAACATCTTCCATTAAAAACTGGAAAGAAGCTTTCTGAGAAACTCCCGTGTGTTCTGTTAATATATCTCACCGAGTTACAGCTTTCCCCTCAAGAAGCCTTTCGTTAGATTGTTACTGTGGGATTTGCAAAGTGATATTTGGAAGTCTATAGAGGGCTATGGTGAAAAAATAAATATCTTCAGTTAAAAACTGGAAAGAAGCTTTCTGAGAAACTGCTTTGTGTTCTGTTAATTCATCTCACAGAGTTACAGCTTACCTCTCAAGAAGCCTTTCGCTAAGACTGTTCTTGTGGAATTTGCAAAGTGATATTTGGAAGCCCATAGAAGGCTATGGTGAAAAAGGAAATATCTTTCCTTAAAAACTGAAAAGAAGCTTTCTGAGAAACTGCTATGTGTTCTGTTAATTCATCTCAAAGAGTTACAACTTTCCCCTCAAGAAGCCTTCCGCTAAGGCTCATCTTGTGTAACTTGCAAAATGATATTTGGAAGTCCATAGAGGTCTACTGTGAAAATGGAAATATCCTTAGATAAAAACCGAAAAGAAGCTTTCTGAGAAACTGCTTTGTGTTATGTTAGTTCATCTCACAGAGTTACAGCTTTTCCCTCAAGAAGCCGTTCACTAAGATTGTTTTTGTGAAATTTGCAAAGAGATAGTTGGAAGCCCATAGCGGGCTAAGGTGAAAAAGGAAATATCCTAAGATAAAAACTGAAAAGAAGCGTTCTGAGAAACTGCTTTGTGTTCTGTTAATTCATCCCACAGAGTTACAGCTTTCCCCTCAAGTATCCTTTCGCTCAGACTGTTCTTGTGGAATTTGCAAAGTGATAATTGAAGCCCATAGTGGGCTATGGCGAAAAAGGAAATGTCGTAAGATAAAAACTGAAAAGAAGCTTTCTGATAAACTGATTTGTGTTCTGTTAATTCATCTCACAGAGTTACAGATTTGCCCTAAAGAAGCCTTTCGCTAAGACTGTTTCTGTGGAATTTGCAAAGTGATATTTGGAAGCCCATAGAGGGCTATGGTGAAAAAGGAAATATCCTATGATAAAAACTGAAAAGAAGCTTTCTGAGAAACTGCTTTGTGTTCTGTTAATTCAACTCACAGAGTTACAGCTTTCTCCTCAAGAAACCTTTCGCTAAGACTGTTCCTTTGGAATTTGCAAAGTGATATTTGGAAGCCCATAGAGGGCTACGGTGAAAAACGAAATATCTTCAGTTAAAAACTTAAAAGAAGCTTTCTGAGAAACTGCTTTGTGTTCTGTTAATTCATATCGTAGAGTTAGAGTTTCCCCTTAAGAAGCTTTTCCCTAATACTGTTCTTGTTGAATTTTCAAAGTGATATTTGGAAGATCATAGGAGCTATTCTGAAAAAGGAAATATCCTAAGAAAAAAACTGAAAAGAAGCTTTCTGAGAAACTGCTTTGTGTTCTGTTAATTCATCTCAAAGAGTTAGAGCTTTCCCCTCAAGAAGCCTTTCGCTAAGACTGTTCTTGTGGAATTTTCAAAGTGATATTTGGAAGCCCAAAGATGGTTATGGTGAAATTGGAAATATCCTAAGATAAAAACCGAAAAGAAGCTTTCTGAGAATCTGCTTTGTGTTCTGTTAGTTCATCTCACAGAGTTACAGCTTTCCCCTCAAGAAGCCGTTCACGAAGGCTGTTCTTGTGTAATTTGCAAAGAGATATTTGGAAGACCATAGAGGGCTATATTGAAAAAGGAAATATCTTCCGTTTAAAACTGGAAAGAAGCATTCTGAGAAACTGCCATGTGTTCTCTTAATACATCACAGCGAGTTACAGCTTTCCCCTCAAGAAATTTTTCGCTAGGACTGTTCCTGTGGAATTTGCAAAGTGATATTTGGAAGCCCATAGAGGGCTATGGTGAAAAGGAAATATCTTCAGTGGAAAACTGGAAAGAAGGTTCCTGAGAAAGTGCTTTGTGTTCCGTTAATTCATCTCACAGAGTTACAGATTTTCCCACAAGAAGCTTTTCTCAAAGACTCTTCTTGTGGAATTTGCAAAGTGATATTTGGAAGCCCATTGAAGTGTATGGTGAAAAAGGAAATATCATCCGTTAAAAACTGGAAAGAAGACTTCTGAGAAACTGCTTTGTGTTCTGTTAATTCATCTCGCAGAGATACAGCTTTCCCCTCAAGAAGTCTTTCACTAAGACTGTTCTTGTGGAATTTTCAAAGTGATATTTGGAAGCCTATAGGGGGCTATGGTGAAAAAGGAAATATCTTCCGTTAAAAACTGGAAAGATAATTTCTGAGAAACTGCTTTGTGTTCTGTTAATTCTTCTCACAGGGAAATCGGAAATATCTTCCGTTAAAAACTGGAAAGAAGCTTTCTGAGAAACTGCTTTGTGTTCTGTTAATTCATCTCACAGAGTTACAGCTTTCCCTGAGAGAAGCCTTTCGCTAAGACTGTTCTTGTGGAATTTGCAAAGTGATATTTGGAAGACTCTAGAGGGCTAGGGTGAAAAGGAAAATATTTTCCGTTAAAAACTGGAAAGAAAATTTCTGAGAATCAGCTTTGTGTTCTCTTAATTCATCTAACAGAGTTACAGCTGTCCCGTACAGAAGCCTTTCGCTAAGAGATTTCTTGTGGAATTTGCAAAGTGATATTTGGAAGCCCTAAGAAGGCTATGGTGAAAAAGGAAATATCCTAAGATAAAAACAGAAAAGAAACTTTCTGAGAAACTGTTTTGTGTTCTGTTAATTCATCTCACAGAGTTACAGCTTTTACCTCAAGATGCCTTTCGCTAAGACTGTTCTTGTGCAAATTGCAAAGTGATATTTTGAAGCCCATAGAGAGCTATGTTGAACAAAAAAAATCTTTCATTAAAAACTGGAAAGAAGCTTTCTGAGAAACTGCTTTTTGTTCTGTTAATTCATCTCACCGAGTTACAGCTTTCTCCTCAAGAAGCCGTTCACTAAGACTGTTCTTGTGGAATTCGCAAAGTGATATTTAAAAGCCCATAGAGGACTATGGTGAAAAGGGAAATATCCTAAGATAAAAACAGAAAAGAAGCATTCTGAGAAACGGCTTTGTGTTCTGTTAATTCATCTCACGGAGTTACAGATTTCCTCTCTAGAATCCTTTCTCTAATACTGTTACTGTTTAGTTTGCTAAGTGATATTTGGAAGCCAATAGAAGGCTATGGTGAAAAAGGTAATATCTTCAGTTAGAAACTTGAAAGATGCTTTCTGAGAAACTACTTTGTGTTCTGTTAATTCATTTCACAGAGTTACAGCTTTCCCCTCAAGAAGCCGTTCACTTGGACTATTCTTGTGAAATTTTCAAAGTGATACTTTTAAACCCATAGAAGGCTATGGTGAAAAAGAAAATATCTTCCTTTAATAACTGGAAAGAAACTTTCTGAGAAACTGCCGTGTGTTCTGTTAATACATCTCACCGAGTTACAACTTTCCTCTCAAGAAGCCTTTCTGTAAGGCTCTTCTTGTGGAATTTGCAAAGTGATATTTGGAAGCCCATAGAGGCCTATGGTGAAAAAGGAAATATCTTCCGTTAAAAACCTGAATTAAGATTTCTGAAAAACTGCTTTGTGTTTTGTTAATTCATGTCAGAGAGTTACAGGTTTCCCCTCCATAATCCTTTCGCTAAGACTGTTGTTGTGGAATTTGCAAAGAGATATTTGGAAGCCCGAAGAGGGCTATGGTGAAAAAGGAGATATAATAAGATAAAAACTGAAAAGAAGCTTTCTGAGAAACTGCTATGTGTTCTGTTAATTCATCTCAAAGAGTTACAACATTCCCCTCAAGAAGCCTTCAGCTAAGGCTCCTCTTGTGTAATTTGCAAAATGATATTTGGAAGCCCATAGAGGTCTTCTGTGAAAATGGAAATATCCTTAGATAAAAACCGAAAAGAAGCTTTCTGAAAAACTGTTTTGTGTTCTGTTAATTCATCTCACAGAGTTACAGCTTTTCTTTCAAGAAGTATTTCGCTAAGAGTGTTCTTGTGGAATTTGCAAAGTGATATTTGGAAGCCCTTAGAGGGCTACGGTGAAAAAGGAAATATCTTCAATTAAAAAATGGAAAGAAGCTTTCTGAGAAACTGCTTTGTGTTCTGTTAATTCATCTCACGATGTTACAGGTTTTAACTCAAGAAGCCCTTTGCTAAGACTGTTCTTGGGTAATTAGCAAAGTGATATTTGGAGGCTCTTAGAGGGCTATATGAAAAAGGAAATATCTTCAGTTAAAAACTGGAAAGAAGCTTTCTGAGAAACTTCTTTTTGTCCTCTTAATGCAATCACAGAGTAACAGCTTTCCCCTCAAGAAGCCTTTCGCTAAGACTGTTCTTGTGGTATTTACAAAGTGATATTTGGAAGCCCTTAGAGAGCTATAGTGAAAAAGGAAATATTTTCCGTTAAAAACTGAAAAGAAGACTTCTGAGAAACTGCTTTGTGTTCTGTTAGTTCGTCTCACAGAGTTACAGCTTTTCCCTCAAGAAGCCGTTCACTAAGACTCTTCTTGTGAAATTTCAAAGTGATATTTGAGAACCCATAGAGGGCTATGGCGAAAAAGGAAATATCTTCAGTTAAAAACTTGAAAGAAACCTTCTGAGCAACTGCTTTGTGTTCTGTTAATTCATCTCACAGAGTTACAGCTTTCCCCTCAAGAAACATTTCGCTAAGACTGTTCTTGTGGAATATGTAAACTGATATTTGGAAGACCATACAAGGCTATGGTGAAAAAGGAAATATCTTCAGTTAAAAATTGGATAGAAGCTTTCTGAGAAATTGCTTTTTGTTCTCTTAATTCATCTCACAAAGTTACAGCTTTCGCCTCAAGAAGCCGTTCACTAGGACTATTCTTGTGAAATTTTCAAACTGATATTTGGAAACCCATAGAGAGATTTGGTGAAAAAGGAAATATCTTCTGTTAAAAAGTGGAAAGAAGCGTTCCGAGAAACTGCTTTGTGTTATGTTAATTCATGTCACAGAGTTACAGCTTTCCTCTCAAGAAGCCTTTCGTTAAGACTGTTCTTGTGGAATTTGCAAAGTTATATTTGGAAGCCTATAGAAGGCTATGGTGAAAAAGGAAATATCTTCAGTTAAAAACTGGAAAGAAACTCTCTGAGAAACTACTTGGTGTTCTGCTAATTCATCTCACACAGTTACAGCTTTCCCCTCAGGAAACCTTTCGCAAAGACTGTTCTTGTGGAATTTCGAAAGTGATATTTAGAAGCCCATAGAGGTCTATGGTGAAAAAGGAAATAGCCTAAGATAAAAACTAAAAATAAGCCTTCTGAGAAACTGCTCTGTGTTCTGTTAATCCGACTCACAGAGTTACAGCTTTACCCTCAAGAAACCTTTCACTAAGACTGTGCTTGTGGAATTTAGAACATGATATTAGAAGCCCATAGAGGGCTATGGTAAAAAAAGGAAATATCTTTCATTAAAAACTGGAAAGAAGCTTTCTGAGAAACTGCTTTGTGTTCTGTTAATTCATATCAAAGAGTTAGAGCTTCCCCTCAAGAAGCCTTTCCCTAAGACTGTTCTTGTTGAATTTGCAAAGTGATATTTGGAAGAACATAGGAGCTATTCTGAAAAAGGAAATATCCTAAGAAAAAAACTGAAAAGAAGCTTTCTGAGAAACTGCTTTGTGTTCTGTTAATTCATCTCAAAGAGTTAGAGCTTTCCCCTCAAGAAGCCTTTCGCTAAGACTGTTCTTGTGGAATTTTCAAAGTGATATTTGGAAGCCCATAGAGGGTTATGGTGAAATTGGAAATATCCTAAGATAAAAACCGAAAAGAAGCTTTCTGAGAATCTGCTTTGTGTTCTGTTAGTTCATCTCACAGAGTTACAGCTTTCCCCTCAAGAAGCCGTTCACGAAGGCTGTTCTTGTGTAATTTGCAAAGAGATATTTGGAGGACCATAGACGGCTATATTGAAAAGGAAATATCTTCCCTTTAAAACTAGAAAGAAGCATTCTGAGAAACTGCCATGTGTTCTGTTAATACATCACACCGAGTTACAGCTTTCCCCACAAGAAACTTTTCGCTAGGACTGCTCTTGTGGAATTTGCAAAGTGATATTTGGAAGCCCATAGAGGGCTACGGTGAAAAAGGAAATATATTCCGTTAACTACTTGAAAGAAGATTTCTGAGAAACTACTTTGTGTTCTGTTAATTCATCTCACAGACTTACAGCTTTCCCCTCAAGAAGCCTTTCGCTAAGACTTTTCTTTTGGAATTTGCAAAGTGATATTTGGAAGCCCATAGAGGGCTATGGTGAAAAAGGAAATATCTTCAGTGGAAAACTGGAAAGAAGGTTTCTGAGAAACTGATGTGTGTTCCTTTAATTAATCTCACAGAGTTACAGATTTTCCCACAAGAAGCTTTTCTCAAAGACTGTTCTTGTGGAATTTGAAAAGTGATATTTGGAAGCCCTTTGAAGTCTACGGTGGAAAAGGAAATATCATCCGTTAAAAACTGGAAACAAGACTTCTGAGAAACTGCTTTGTGTTCTGTTAATTCATCTCACAGAGTTACAGATTTCCACTCCAGAAGCCTTTCGCTAAGACTGTTCTTGTGGAATTTGCAAAGTGATATTTGGAATCCCAGAGAGATATGGGGAAAATGGAAATATCTTCCGTTAAAAACTGGAAAGAAGCTTTCTGAGAAACTGATTTGTGTTCTGTTAATTCATCTCACAGAGTTCCAGCTTTCTCTGAAAGAAACCTTTCGCTAAGACTGTTCTTGTGGAATTTGCAAAGTGATATTTGGAAGACTCTAGAGGGCTAGGGTGAAAAAGGAAATATTTACCGTTAAAAACGGGAAAGAAGATTTCTGAGAATCAGCTTTCTGTTCTGTTAATTCATCTAACATAGTTACAGCTGTCCCCTACAGAAGCCTTTCGCTAAGGTTTTTCTTCTGGAATTTGCAAAGTGATATTTGGAAGCCCTTAGAAGGCTATGGTGAAAAAGGAAATATCGTAAAATAAAAACAGAAAAGAAGCTTTCTGAGAAACTGTTTTGTGTTCTGTTAATTCATCTCACAGAGTTACAGCTTTTACCTCAAGATGCCTTTCGCTAAGACTGTTCTTGTGCAAATTGCAGAGTGATATTTGGAAGCCCATAGAGAGCTATGTTGAACAATTAAAATCTTTCGTTAAAAACTGGAAAGAAGCTTTCTGAGAAACTGCTTTTTTTCTGTTAATTCATCTCACAGAGTTACAGCTTTCTCCTCAAGAAGCCGTTCACTAAGACTGTTCTTGTGGAATTTGCAAAGTGATATTTAGAAGCCCATAGAGGGCTATGGTGAAAAAGAAAATATCTTCCGTTCAAAACTGGAAAGAAGCTTTCTAAGAAACTGCTTTGTGTTCTGTTAATTCATCTCTAAGAGTTACAGTTTCTCCTCAAGAAGCCGTTCACTAAGACTGTTCTTGTGGAATTTGCAAAGTGATATTTGGAAGTCCGTAGAAGGCTATGGTGAAAAACGAAATATCTTCAGTTAAAAACTTGAAAGAAGCTTTCTAAGAAACTGCTTTGTGTTCTGTTAATTCATCTCTAAGAGTTACAGTTTCTCCTCAAGAAGCCTTCCGCTAAGACTGTTCTTGTGGAATTTGCAAAGTGATATTTAGAAGCCCATAGAGGGCTATGGTGAAAATGGATATCCTAAGATAAAAACCGAAGAGAAGCTATCTGAGAAAGCACTTTGTGTTCTGTAAGTTCATCTCAAGGAATTACAACCTTCCCCTAAGGAAGCCGTTCTCTAAGACTGTTCTTGTGAAATTTGCAAAGTGATATTTGGAGGTCAATAGAGGGCTATGCAGAAAAAGGAAAAATCTTCAGTTAAAAACTGGAAAGAAGCTTTCTGAGAAATTGAGCTGTGCTCTGTTAATTCATCTCACAGAGTTACAGCTTTCCCCCCAAGAAACGTTTCGCTAAGACTGTTCTTGTGGAATTTGCAAAGTGATATTTGGAAGCCCATAGCGGGCTATGGTGAAAAAGGAAATATCCTAGGATAAAAACTGAAAATAAGCATTCCGAGAAACTACTTTGTGTTCTGTAAGTTCATCTCACAGAGTTACAGCTTTCTCCTCAGTAAGACTTTCGCTATGACTGTTCTTGTGGAATCCGCAAAGTCATATTTGGAAGCCCCTAGAGCGCTAAGGTGAAAAAGGAAATAGCTTCCGTTAAAAACTGGAAAGAAGACTTCTGAGAATCTGCTTTGTGTTCTGTTAATTCATCTCACAGAGTTACAGCTTTCCTCTCCAGAATCCTTTCTCTAATACTGTTATTGTTTAACTTGCTAAGTTATATTTGGAAGCCCATAGAGGGTTATGGTGAAAAAGGAAATATCTTCCATTAAAAACTGGAAAGAAATTTTCTGAGAAACTGCTTTGTGTTCTGTTAATTCCTCTCACAAAGTTACAGCTTTCTTCTCAAGAAGCCTTTCGCTAAGACTCTTCTTGTGGAATGTACAAAGTGATATTTGGAAGCCCATAGAGAGCTATGGTGAAAAAGGACATATCTTCCATTAAAAACTGGAAAGAAGATTTCTGAGAAACTGCTTTGTGTTCTGTTAATTCATCTCACAGAGTTAAAACTTTCCCCTCCAGAAACCTTTCGCTTAGACTGTTCTTGTGGAATTTGCAAAATGATATTTGGAAGCCCAAAGAGAGCTATGGTGAAAAAGGAAATATCCTAAAATAAAAACTGAAAAGAAGCTTTCTGAGGAACTGCTTTGTGTTCTCTTAATTCGTATCACAGAGGTACAAATTTTCCCTCAAGAAGCCATTCGCTAAGACTGCTCTTGTGCAATTTGCAAAGTGATATTTGGAAGCCCATAGAGGGCCATGATGAAAAAGGAAATATCTTCAGTTAAAACCTGGAAAGAAACTTTCTGAGAAACTGCTTTGTGTTGTGGTAATTCATCTCACAGAGTTACAGCTTTCTTCTCTAGAAGCTTTTCGGTAAGTCTGCTTTATGGAATTTGCAAAGTGATATTTGGAAGCCCATAGTGGGATATGGAGAAAAAGGAAATATCTTCCGTTAAAAACTGGGAAGAAACTTTCTGAGACACTGCTTTCTGTTCTGTTAATTTACCTAACAGAGTTACAACATTCCCCTACAGAACTCATTCGCTAAGAGTGTTTTTGTGGAATTTGCAAAGTGATATTTGGAAGCCCCAAGAGGGCATCGGTGAAAAAGGAACTATCTTCAGTTAAAAACTGGAAAGAAGCTTTCTGAGAAACTGCTTTGTGTTCTGATAATTCATCTCACATAACTACAGCTTTCCCTTCAAGAAGCCTTTCGAAAAGACTGTTCTTGTGGGATTTGCAAAGTGATATTTCGATGCCCATAGAGGGCTTTGGAGAAAAAGGAAATATCTTAAGATAATAACTGAAAAGAAGTTTTCTGAGAAACTACTGTGTGGTCTGTTAATTCAACTCACAGAGTTACAGCTTTCCCCTCAAGAAGCCTTTCGCTAAGGCTCTTCTTGTGAAATTTGCAAAGTGATATTTGAAAGCCCATAGAGGGCTATGGTGAAAAACAAAATATCTTCCGTTAAAAACTGGAAAGAAGCTTTCTGAGAAACTGCCATGTGTTCTATTAATACATCTCACACAGTTACAGCTTTGCTCTCAAGAAGACCTTCGCTAAGACTGTTCTTGAGGGATTTGCAAAGTGATATTTGGTAGTCCACAGAGGGCTATGTTGAAAAAGGAAACATCTTCCATTAAAAACTGGAAAGAAGCTTTCTGAGAAACTCCCGTGTGTTCTGTTAATATATCTCACCGAGTTACAGCTTTCCCCTCAAGAAGCCTTTCGTTAGATTGTTACTGTGGGATTTGCAAAGTGATATTTGGAAGTCTATAGAGGGCTATGGTGAAAAAATAAATATCTTCAGTTAAAAACTGGAAAGAAGCTTTCTGAGAAACTGCTTTGTGTTCTGTTAATTCATCTCACAGAGTTACAGCTTACCTCTCAAGAAGCCTTTCGCTAAGACTGTTCTTGTGGAATTTGCAAAGTGATATTTGGAAGCCCATAGAAGGCTATGGTGAAAAAGGAAATATCTTTCCTTAAAAACTGAAAAGAAGCTTTCTGAGAAACTGCTATGTGTTCTGTTAATTCATCTCAAAGAGTTACAACTTTCCCCTCAAGAAGCCTTCCGCTAAGGCTCATCTTGTGTAACTTGCAAAATGATATTTGGAAGTCCATAGAGGTCTACTGTGAAAATGGAAATATCCTTAGATAAAAACCGAAAAGAAGCTTTCTGAGAAACTGCTTTGTGTTATGTTAGTTCATCTCACAGAGTTACAGCTTTTCCCTCAAGAAGCCGTTCACTAAGATTGTTTTTGTGAAATTTGCAAAGAGATAGTTGGAAGCCCATAGCGGGCTAAGGTGAAAAAGGAAATATCCTAAGATAAAAACTGAAAAGAAGCGTTCTGAGAAACTGCTTTGTGTTCTGTTAATTCATCCCACAGAGTTACAGCTTTCCCCTCAAGTATCCTTTCGCTCAGACTGTTCTTGTGGAATTTGCAAAGTGATAATTGAAGCCCATAGTGGGCTATGGCGAAAAAGGAAATGTCGTAAGATAAAAACTGAAAAGAAGCTTTCTGATAAACTGATTTGTGTTCTGTTAATTCATCTCACAGAGTTACAGATTTGCCCTAAAGAAGCCTTTCGCTAAGACTGTTTCTGTGGAATTTGCAAAGTGATATTTGGAAGCCCATAGAGGGCTATGGTGAAAAAGGAAATATCCTATGATAAAAACTGAAAAGAAGCTTTCTGAGAAACTGCTTTGTGTTCTGTTAATTCAACTCACAGAGTTACAGCTTTCTCCTCAAGAAACCTTTCGCTAAGACTGTTCCTTTGGAATTTGCAAAGTGATATTTGGAAGCCCATAGAGGGCTACGGTGAAAAACGAAATATCTTCAGTTAAAAACTTAAAAGAAGCTTTCTGAGAAACTGCTTTGTGTTCTGTTAATTCATATCGTAGAGTTAGAGTTTCCCCTTAAGAAGCTTTTCCCTAATACTGTTCTTGTTGAATTTTCAAAGTGATATTTGGAAGATCATAGGAGCTATTCTGAAAAAGGAAATATCCTAAGAAAAAAACTGAAAAGAAGCTTTCTGAGAAACTGCTTTGTGTTCTGTTAATTCATCTCAAAGGGTTAGAGCTTTCCCCTCAAGAAGCCTTTCGCTAAGACTGTTCTTGTGGAATTTTCAAAGTGATATTTGGAAGCCCAAAGATGGTTATGGTGAAATTGGAAATATCCTAAGATAAAAACCGAAAAGAAGCTTTCTGAGAATCTGCTTTGTGTTCTGTTAGTTCATCTCACAGAGTTACAGCTTTCCCCTCAAGAAGCCGTTCACGAAGGCTGTTCTTGTGTAATTTGCAAAGAGATATTTGGAAGACCATAGAGGGCTATATTGAAAAAGGAAATATCTTCCGTTTAAAACTGGAAAGAAGCATTCTGAGAAACTGCCATGTGTTCTCTTAATACATCACAGCGAGTTACAGCTTTCCCCTCAAGAAATTTTTCGCTAGGACTGTTCCTGTGGAATTTGCAAAGTGATATTTGGAAGCCCATAGAGGGCTATGGTGAAAAGGAAATATCTTCAGTGGAAAACTGGAAAGAAGGTTCCTGAGAAAGTGCTTTGTGTTCCGTTAATTCATCTCACAGAGTTACAGATTTTCCCACAAGAAGCTTTTCTCAAAGACTCTTCTTGTGGAATTTGCAAAGTGATATTTGGAAGCCCATTGAAGTGTATGGTGAAAAAGGAAATATCATCCGTTAAAAACTGGAAAGAAGACTTCTGAGAAACTGCTTTGTGTTCTGTTAATTCATCTCGCAGAGATACAGCTTTCCCCTCAAGAAGTCTTTCGCTAAGACTGTTCTTGTGGAATTTTCAAAGTGATATTTGGAAGCCTATAGGGGGCTATGGTGAAAAAGGAAATATCTTCCGTTAAAAACTGGAAAGATAATTTCTGAGAAACTGCTTTGTGTTCTGTTAATTCTTCTCACAGGGAAATCGGAAATATCTTCCGTTAAAAACTGGAAAGAAGCTTTCTGAGAAACTGCTTTGTGTTCTGTTAATTCATCTCACAGAGTTACAGCTTTCCCTGAGAGAAGCCTTTCGCTAAGACTGTTCTTGTGGAATTTGCAAAGTGATATTTGGAAGACTCTAGAGGGCTAGGGTGAAAAGGAAAATATTTTCCGTTAAAAACTGGAAAGAAAATTTCTGAGAATCAGCTTTGTGTTCTCTTAATTCATCTAACAGAGTTACAGCTGTCCCGTACAGAAGCCTTTCGCTAAGAGATTTCTTGTGGAATTTGCAAAGTGATATTTGGAAGCCCTAAGAAGGCTATGGTGAAAAAGGAAATATCCTAAGATAAAAACAGAAAAGAAACTTTCTGAGAAACTGTTTTGTGTTCTGTTAATTCATCTCACAGAGTTACAGCTTTTACCTCAAGATGCCTTTCGCTAAGACTGTTCTTGTGCAAATTGCAAAGTGATATTTTGAAGCCCATAGAGAGCTATGTTGAACAAAAAAAATCTTTCATTAAAAACTGGAAAGAAGCTTTCTGAGAAACTGCTTTTTGTTCTGTTAATTCATCTCACCGAGTTACAGCTTTCTCCTCAAGAAGCCGTTCACTAAGACTGTTCTTGTGGAATTCGCAAAGTGATATTTAAAAGCCCATAGAGGACTATGGTGAAAAGGGAAATATCCTAAGATAAAAACAGAAAAGAAGCATTCTGAGAAACGGCTTTGTGTTCTGTTAATTCATCTCACGGAGTTACAGATTTCCTCTCTAGAATCCTTTCTCTAATACTGTTACTGTTTAGTTTGCTAAGTGATATTTGGAAGCCAATAGAAGGCTATGGTGAAAAAGGTAATATCTTCAGTTAGAAACTTGAAAGATGCTTTCTGAGAAACTACTTTGTGTTCTGTTAATTCATTTCACAGAGTTACAGCTTTCCCCTCAAGAAGCCGTTCACTTGGACTATTCTTGTGAAATTTTCAAAGTGATACTTTTAAACCCATAGAAGGCTATGGTGAAAAAGAAAATATCTTCCTTTAATAACTGGAAAGAAACTTTCTGAGAAACTGCCGTGTGTTCTGTTAATACATCTCACCGAGTTACAACTTTCCTCTCAAGAAGCCTTTCTGTAAGGCTCTTCTTGTGGAATTTGCAAAGTGATATTTGGAAGCCCATAGAGGCCTATGGTGAAAAAGGAAATATCTTCCGTTAAAAACTTGAATTAAGATTTCTGAAAAACTGCTTTGTGTTTTGTTAATTCATGTCAGAGAGTTACAGGTTTCCCCTCCATAATCCTTTCGCTAAGACTGTTGTTGTGGAATTTGCAAAGAGATATTTGGAAGCCCGAAGAGGGCTATGGTGAAAAAGGAGATATAATAAGATAAAAACTGAAAAGAAGCTTTCTGAGAAACTGCTATGTGTTCTGTTAATTCATCTCAAAGAGTTACAACATTCCCCTCAAGAAGCCTTCAGCTAAGGCTCCTCTTGTGTAATTTGCAAAATGATATTTGGAAGCCCATAGAGGTCTTCTGTGAAAATGGAAATATCCTTAGATAAAAACCGAAAAGAAGCTTTCTGAAAAACTGTTTTGTGTTCTGTTAATTCATCTCACAGAGTTACAGCTTTTCTTTCAAGAAGTATTTCGCTAAGAGTGTTCTTGTGGAATTTGCAAAGTGATATTTGGAAGCCCTTAGAGGGCTACGGTGAAAAAGGAAATATCTTCAATTAAAAAATGGAAAGAAGCTTTCTGAGAAACTGCTTTGTGTTCTGTTAATTCATCTCACGATGTTACAGGTTTTAACTCAAGAAGCCCTTTGCTAAGACTGTTCTTGGGTAATTAGCAAAGTGATATTTGGAGGCTCTTAGAGGGCTATATGAAAAAGGAAATATCTTCAGTTAAAAACTGGAAAGAAGCTTTCTGAGAAACTTCTTTTTGTCCTCTTAATGCAATCACAGAGTAACAGCTTTCCCCTCAAGAAGCCTTTCGCTAAGACTGTTCTTGTGGTATTTACAAAGTGATATTTGGAAGCCCTTAGAGAGCTATAGTGAAAAAGGAAATATTTTCCGTTAAAAACTGAAAAGAAGACTTCTGAGAAACTGCTTTGTGTTCTGTTAGTTCGTCTCACAGAGTTACAGCTTTTCCCTCAAGAAGCCGTTCACTAAGACTCTTCTTGTGAAATTTCAAAGTGATATTTGAGAACCCATAGAGGGCTATGGCGAAAAAGGAAATATCTTCAGTTAAAAACTTGAAAGAAACCTTCTGAGCAACTGCTTTGTGTTCTGTTAATTCATCTCACAGAGTTACAGCTTTCCCCTCAAGAAACATTTCGCTAAGACTGTTCTTGTGGAATATGTAAACTGATATTTGGAAGACCATACAAGGCTATGGTGAAAAAGGAAATATCTTCAGTTAAAAATTGGATAGAAGCTTTCTGAGAAATTGCTTTTTGTTCTCTTAATTCATCTCACAAAGTTACAGCTTTCGCCTCAAGAAGCCGTTCACTAGGACTATTCTTGTGAAATTTTCAAACTGATATTTGGAAACCCATAGAGAGATTTGGTGAAAAAGGAAATATCTTCTGTTAAAAAGTGGAAAGAAGCGTTCCGAGAAACTGCTTTGTGTTATGTTAATTCATGTCACAGAGTTACAGCTTTCCTCTCAAGAAGCCTTTCGTTAAGACTGTTCTTGTGGAATTTGCAAAGTTATATTTGGAAGCCTATAGAAGGCTATGGTGAAAAAGGAAATATCTTCAGTTAAAAACTGGAAAGAAACTCTCTGAGAAACTACTTGGTGTTCTGCTAATTCATCTCACACAGTTACAGCTTTCCCCTCAGGAAACCTTTCGCAAAGACTGTTCTTGTGGAATTTCGAAAGTGATATTTAGAAGCCCATAGAGGTCTATGGTGAAAAAGGAAATAGCCTAAGATAAAAACTAAAAATAAGCCTTCTGAGAAACTGCTCTGTGTTCTGTTAATCCGACTCACAGAGTTACAGCTTTACCCTCAAGAAACCTTTCACTAAGACTGTGCTTGTGGAATTTAGAACATGATATTAGAAGCCCATAGAGGGCTATGGTAAAAAAAGGAAATATCTTTCATTAAAAACTGGAAAGAAGCTTTCTGAGAAACTGCTTTGTGTTCTGTTAATTCATATCAAAGAGTTAGAGCTTCCCCTCAAGAAGCCTTTCCCTAAGACTGTTCTTGTTGAATTTGCAAAGTGATATTTGGAAGAACATAGGAGCTATTCTGAAAAAGGAAATATCCTAAGAAAAAAACTGAAAAGAAGCTTTCTGAGAAACTGCTTTGTGTTCTGTTAATTCATCTCAAAGAGTTAGAGCTTTCCCCTCAAGAAGCCTTTCGCTAAGACTGTTCTTGTGGAATTTTCAAAGTGATATTTGGAAGCCCATAGAGGGTTATGGTGAAATTGGAAATATCCTAAGATAAAAACCGAAAAGAAGCTTTCTGAGAATCTGCTTTGTGTTCTGTTAGTTCATCTCACAGAGTTACAGCTTTCCCCTCAAGAAGCCGTTCACGAAGGCTGTTCTTGTGTAATTTGCAAAGAGATATTTGGAGGACCATAGACGGCTATATTGAAAAGGAAATATCTTCCCTTTAAAACTAGAAAGAAGCATTCTGAGAAACTGCCATGTGTTCTGTTAATACATCACACCGAGTTACAGCTTTCCCCACAAGAAACTTTTCGCTAGGACTGCTCTTGTGGAATTTGCAAAGTGATATTTGGAAGCCCATAGAGGGCTACGGTGAAAAAGGAAATATATTCCGTTAACTACTTGAAAGAAGATTTCTGAGAAACTACTTTGTGTTCTGTTAATTCATCTCACAGACTTACAGCTTTCCCCTCAAGAAGCCTTTCGCTAAGACTTTTCTTTTGGAATTTGCAAAGTGATATTTGGAAGCCCATAGAGGGCTATGGTGAAAAAGGAAATATCTTCAGTGGAAAACTGGAAAGAAGGTTTCTGAGAAACTGATGTGTGTTCCTTTAATTAATCTCACAGAGTTACAGATTTTCCCACAAGAAGCTTTTCTCAAAGACTGTTCTTGTGGAATTTGAAAAGTGATATTTGGAAGCCCTTTGAAGTCTACGGTGGAAAAGGAAATATCATCCGTTAAAAACTGGAAACAAGACTTCTGAGAAACTGCTTTGTGTTCTGTTAATTCATCTCACAGAGTTACAGATTTCCACTCCAGAAGCCTTTCGCTAAGACTGTTCTTGTGGAATTTGCAAAGTGATATTTGGAATCCCAGAGAGATATGGGGAAAATGGAAATATCTTCCGTTAAAAACTGGAAAGAAGCTTTCTGAGAAACTGATTTGTGTTCTGTTAATTCATCTCACAGAGTTCCAGCTTTCTCTGAAAGAAACCTTTCGCTAAGACTGTTCTTGTGGAATTTGCAAAGTGATATTTGGAAGACCCTAGAGGGCTAGGGTGAAAAAGGAAATATTTACCGTTAAAAACGGGAAAGAAGATTTCTGAGAATCAGCTTTCTGTTCTGTTAATTCATCTAACATAGTTACAGCTGTCCCCTACAGAAGCCTTTCGCTAAGGTTTTTCTTCTGGAATTTGCAAAGTGATATTTGGAAGCCCTTAGAAGGCTATGGTGAAAAAGGAAATATCGTAAAATAAAAACAGAAAAGAAGCTTTCTGAGAAACTGTTTTGTGTTCTGTTAATTCATCTCACAGAGTTACAGCTTTTACCTCAAGATGCCTTTCGCTAAGACTGTTCTTGTGCAAATTGCAGAGTGATATTTGGAAGCCCATAGAGAGCTATGTTGAACAATTAAAATCTTTCGTTAAAAACTGGAAAGAAGCTTTCTGAGAAACTGCTTTTTTTCTGTTAATTCATCTCACAGAGTTACAGCTTTCTCCTCAAGAAGCCGTTCACTAAGACTGTTCTTGTGGAATTTGCAAAGTGATATTTAGAAGCCCATAGAGGGCTATGGTGAAAAAGAAAATATCTTCCGTTCAAAACTGGAAAGAAGCTTTCTAAGAAACTGCTTTGTGTTCTGTTAATTCATCTCTAAGAGTTACAGTTTCTCCTCAAGAAGCCGTTCACTAAGACTGTTCTTGTGGAATTTGCAAAGTGATATTTGGAAGTCCGTAGAAGGCTATGGTGAAAAACGAAATATCTTCAGTTAAAAACTTGAAAGAAGCTTTCTAAGAAACTGCTTTGTGTTCTGTTAATTCATCTCTAAGAGTTACAGTTTCTCCTCAAGAAGCCTTCCGCTAAGACTGTTCTTGTGGAATTTGCAAAGTGATATTTAGAAGCCCATAGAGGGCTATGGTGAAAATGGATATCCTAAGATAAAAACCGAAGAGAAGCTATCTGAGAAAGCACTTTGTGTTCTGTAAGTTCATCTCAAGGAATTACAACCTTCCCCTAAGGAAGCCGTTCTCTAAGACTGTTCTTGTGAAATTTGCAAAGTGATATTTGGAGGTCAATAGAGGGCTATGCAGAAAAAGGAAAAATCTTCAGTTAAAAACTGGAAAGAAGCTTTCTGAGAAATTGAGCTGTGCTCTGTTAATTCATCTCACAGAGTTACAGCTTTCCCCCCAAGAAACGTTTCGCTAAGACTGTTCTTGTGGAATTTGCAAAGTGATATTTGGAAGCCCATAGCGGGCTATGGTGAAAAAGGAAATATCCTAGGATAAAAACTGAAAATAAGCATTCCGAGAAACTACTTTGTGTTCTGTAAGTTCATCTCACAGAGTTACAGCTTTCTCCTCAGTAAGACTTTCGCTATGACTGTTCTTGTGGAATCCGCAAAGTCATATTTGGAAGCCCCTAGAGCGCTAAGGTGAAAAAGGAAATAGCTTCCGTTAAAAACTGGAAAGAAGACTTCTGAGAATCTGCTTTGTGTTCTGTTAATTCATCTCACAGAGTTACAGCTTTCCTCTCCAGAATCCTTTCTCTAATACTGTTATTGTTTAACTTGCTAAGTTATATTTGGAAGCCCATAGAGGGTTATGGTGAAAAAGGAAATATCTTCCATTAAAAACTGGAAAGAAATTTTCTGAGAAACTGCTTTGTGTTCTGTTAATTCCTCTCACAAAGTTACAGCTTTCTTCTCAAGAAGCCTTTCGCTAAGACTCTTCTTGTGGAATGTACAAAGTGATATTTGGAAGCCCATAGAGAGCTATGGTGAAAAAGGACATATCTTCCATTAAAAACTGGAAAGAAGATTTCTGAGAAACTGCTTTGTGTTCTGTTAATTCATCTCACAGAGTTAAAACTTTCCCCTCCAGAAACCTTTCGCTTAGACTGTTCTTGTGGAATTTGCAAAATGATATTTGGAAGCCCAAAGAGAGCTATGGTGAAAAAGGAAATATCCTAAAATAAAAACTGAAAAGAAGCTTTCTGAGGAACTGCTTTGTGTTCTCTTAATTCGTATCACAGAGGTACAAATTTTCCCTCAAGAAGCCATTCGCTAAGACTGCTCTTGTGCAATTTGCAAAGTGATATTTGGAAGCCCATAGAGGGCCATGATGAAAAAGGAAATATCTTCAGTTAAAACCTGGAAAGAAACTTTCTGAGAAACTGCTTTGTGTTGTGGTAATTCATCTCACAGAGTTACAGCTTTCTTCTCTAGAAGCTTTTCGGTAAGTCTGCTTTATGGAATTTGCAAAGTGATATTTGGAAGCCCATAGTGGGATATGGAGAAAAAGGAAATATCTTCCGTTAAAAACTGGGAAGAAACTTTCTGAGACACTGCTTTCTGTTCTGTTAATTTACCTAACAGAGTTACAACATTCCCCTACAGAACTCATTCGCTAAGAGTGTTTTTGTGGAATTTGCAAAGTGATATTTGGAAGCCCCAAGAGGGCATCGGTGAAAAAGGAACTATCTTCAGTTAAAAACTGGAAAGAAGCTTTCTGAGAAACTGCTTTGTGTTCTGATAATTCATCTCACATAACTACAGCTTTCCCTTCAAGAAGCCTTTCGAAAAGACTGTTCTTGTGGGATTTGCAAAGTGATATTTCGATGCCCATAGAGGGCTTTGGAGAAAAAGGAAATATCTTAAGATAATAACTGAAAAGAAGTTTTCTGAGAAACTACTGTGTGGTCTGTTAATTCAACTCACAGAGTTACAGCTTTCCCCTCAAGAAGCCTTTCGCTAAGGCTCTTCTTGTGAAATTTGCAAAGTGATATTTGAAAGCCCATAGAGGGCTATGGTGAAAAACAAAATATCTTCCGTTAAAAACTGGAAAGAAGCTTTCTGAGAAACTGCCATGTGTTCTATTAATACATCTCACACAGTTACAGCTTTGCTCTCAAGAAGACCTTCGCTAAGACTGTTCTTGAGGGATTTGCAAAGTGATATTTGGTAGTCCACAGAGGGCTATGTTGAAAAAGGAAACATCTTCCATTAAAAACTGGAAAGAAGCTTTCTGAGAAACTCCCGTGTGTTCTGTTAATATATCTCACCGAGTTACAGCTTTCCCCTCAAGAAGCCTTTCGTTAGATTGTTACTGTGGGATTTGCAAAGTGATATTTGGAAGTCTATAGAGGGCTATGGTGAAAAAATAAATATCTTCAGTTAAAAACTGGAAAGAAGCTTTCTGAGAAACTGCTTTGTGTTCTGTTAATTCATCTCACAGAGTTACAGCTTACCTCTCAAGAAGCCTTTCGCTAAGACTGTTCTTGTGGAATTTGCAAAGTGATATTTGGAAGCCCATAGAAGGCTATGGTGAAAAAGGAAATATCTTTCCTTAAAAACTGAAAAGAAGCTTTCTGAGAAACTGCTATGTGTTCTGTTAATTCATCTCAAAGAGTTACAACTTTCCCCTCAAGAAGCCTTCCGCTAAGGCTCATCTTGTGTAACTTGCAAAATGATATTTGGAAGTCCATAGAGGTCTACTGTGAAAATGGAAATATCCTTAGATAAAAACCGAAAAGAAGCTTTCTGAGAAACTGCTTTGTGTTATGTTAGTTCATCTCACAGAGTTACAGCTTTTCCCTCAAGAAGCCGTTCACTAAGATTGTTTTTGTGAAATTTGCAAAGAGATAGTTGGAAGCCCATAGCGGGCTAAGGTGAAAAAGGAAATATCCTAAGATAAAAACTGAAAAGAAGCGTTCTGAGAAACTGCTTTGTGTTCTGTTAATTCATCCCACAGAGTTACAGCTTTCCCCTCAAGTATCCTTTCGCTCAGACTGTTCTTGTGGAATTTGCAAAGTGATAATTGAAGCCCATAGTGGGCTATGGCGAAAAAGGAAATGTCGTAAGATAAAAACTGAAAAGAAGCTTTCTGATAAACTGATTTGTGTTCTGTTAATTCATCTCACAGAGTTACAGATTTGCCCTAAAGAAGCCTTTCGCTAAGACTGTTTCTGTGGAATTTGCAAAGTGATATTTGGAAGCCCATAGAGGGCTATGGTGAAAAAGGAAATATCCTATGATAAAAACTGAAAAGAAGCTTTCTGAGAAACTGCTTTGTGTTCTGTTAATTCAACTCACAGAGTTACAGCTTTCTCCTCAAGAAACCTTTCGCTAAGACTGTTCCTTTGGAATTTGCAAAGTGATATTTGGAAGCCCATAGAGGGCTACGGTGAAAAACGAAATATCTTCAGTTAAAAACTTAAAAGAAGCTTTCTGAGAAACTGCTTTGTGTTCTGTTAATTCATATCGTAGAGTTAGAGTTTCCCCTTAAGAAGCTTTTCCCTAATACTGTTCTTGTTGAATTTTCAAAGTGATATTTGGAAGATCATAGGAGCTATTCTGAAAAAGGAAATATCCTAAGAAAAAAACTGAAAAGAAGCTTTCTGAGAAACTGCTTTGTGTTCTGTTAATTCATCTCAAAGAGTTAGAGCTTTCCCCTCAAGAAGCCTTTCGCTAAGACTGTTCTTGTGGAATTTTCAAAGTGATATTTGGAAGCCCAAAGATGGTTATGGTGAAATTGGAAATATCCTAAGATAAAAACCGAAAAGAAGCTTTCTGAGAATCTGCTTTGTGTTCTGTTAGTTCATCTCACAGAGTTACAGCTTTCCCCTCAAGAAGCCGTTCACGAAGGCTGTTCTTGTGTAATTTGCAAAGAGATATTTGGAAGACCATAGAGGGCTATATTGAAAAAGGAAATATCTTCCGTTTAAAACTGGAAAGAAGCATTCTGAGAAACTGCCATGTGTTCTCTTAATACATCACAGCGAGTTACAGCTTTCCCCTCAAGAAATTTTTCGCTAGGACTGTTCCTGTGGAATTTGCAAAGTGATATTTGGAAGCCCATAGAGGGCTATGGTGAAAAGGAAATATCTTCAGTGGAAAACTGGAAAGAAGGTTCCTGAGAAAGTGCTTTGTGTTCCGTTAATTCATCTCACAGAGTTACAGATTTTCCCACAAGAAGCTTTTCTCAAAGACTCTTCTTGTGGAATTTGCAAAGTGATATTTGGAAGCCCATTGAAGTGTATGGTGAAAAAGGAAATATCATCCGTTAAAAACTGGAAAGAAGACTTCTGAGAAACTGCTTTGTGTTCTGTTAATTCATCTCGCAGAGATACAGCTTTCCCCTCAAGAAGTCTTTCGCTAAGACTGTTCTTGTGGAATTTTCAAAGTGATATTTGGAAGCCTATAGGGGGCTATGGTGAAAAAGGAAATATCTTCCGTTAAAAACTGGAAAGATAATTTCTGAGAAACTGCTTTGTGTTCTGTTAATTCTTCTCACAGGGAAATCGGAAATATCTTCCGTTAAAAACTGGAAAGAAGCTTTCTGAGAAACTGCTTTGTGTTCTGTTAATTCATCTCACAGAGTTACAGCTTTCCCTGAGAGAAGCCTTTCGCTAAGACTGTTCTTGTGGAATTTGCAAAGTGATATTTGGAAGACTCTAGAGGGCTAGGGTGAAAAGGAAAATATTTTCCGTT
This sequence comes from Chlorocebus sabaeus, assembly GCF_047675955.1. Lineage (NCBI taxonomy): Eukaryota > Metazoa > Chordata > Mammalia > Primates > Cercopithecidae > Chlorocebus > Chlorocebus sabaeus. The sequence continues at coordinate 7,084 of NW_027327488.1, read as the reverse complement.
AAAAACTGGAAAGAAAATTTCTGAGAATCAGCTTTGTGTTCTCTTAATTCATCTAACAGAGTTACAGCTGTCCCGTACAGAAGCCTTTCGCTAAGAGATTTCTTGTGGAATTTGCAAAGTGATATTTGGAAGCCCTAAGAAGGCTATGGTGAAAAAGGAAATATCCTAAGATAAAAACAGAAAAGAAACTTTCTGAGAAACTGTTTTGTGTTCTGTTAATTCATCTCACAGAGTTACAGCTTTTACCTCAAGATGCCTTTCGCTAAGACTGTTCTTGTGCAAATTGCAAAGTGATATTTTGAAGCCCATAGAGAGCTATGTTGAACAAAAAAAATCTTTCATTAAAAACTGGAAAGAAGCTTTCTGAGAAACTGCTTTTTGTTCTGTTAATTCATCTCACCGAGTTACAGCTTTCTCCTCAAGAAGCCGTTCACTAAGACTGTTCTTGTGGAATTCGCAAAGTGATATTTAAAAGCCCATAGAGGACTATGGTGAAAAGGGAAATATCCTAAGATAAAAACAGAAAAGAAGCATTCTGAGAAACGGCTTTGTGTTCTGTTAATTCATCTCACGGAGTTACAGATTTCCTCTCTAGAATCCTTTCTCTAATACTGTTACTGTTTAGTTTGCTAAGTGATATTTGGAAGCCAATAGAAGGCTATGGTGAAAAAGGTAATATCTTCAGTTAGAAACTTGAAAGATGCTTTCTGAGAAACTACTTTGTGTTCTGTTAATTCATTTCACAGAGTTACAGCTTTCCCCTCAAGAAGCCGTTCACTTGGACTATTCTTGTGAAATTTTCAAAGTGATACTTTTAAACCCATAGAAGGCTATGGTGAAAAAGAAAATATCTTCCTTTAATAACTGGAAAGAAACTTTCTGAGAAACTGCCGTGTGTTCTGTTAATACATCTCACCGAGTTACAACTTTCCTCTCAAGAAGCCTTTCTGTAAGGCTCTTCTTGTGGAATTTGCAAAGTGATATTTGGAAGCCCATAGAGGCCTATGGTGAAAAAGGAAATATCTTCCGTTAAAAACTTGAATTAAGATTTCTGAAAAACTGCTTTGTGTTTTGTTAATTCATGTCAGAGAGTTACAGGTTTCCCCTCCATAATCCTTTCGCTAAGACTGTTGTTGTGGAATTTGCAAAGAGATATTTGGAAGCCCGAAGAGGGCTATGGTGAAAAAGGAGATATAATAAGATAAAAACTGAAAAGAAGCTTTCTGAGAAACTGCTATGTGTTCTGTTAATTCATCTCAAAGAGTTACAACATTCCCCTCAAGAAGCCTTCAGCTAAGGCTCCTCTTGTGTAATTTGCAAAATGATATTTGGAAGCCCATAGAGGTCTTCTGTGAAAATGGAAATATCCTTAGATAAAAACCGAAAAGAAGCTTTCTGAGAAACTGTTTTGTGTTCTGTTAATTCATCTCACAGAGTTACAGCTTTTCTTTCAAGAAGTATTTCGCTAAGAGTGTTCTTGTGGAATTTGCAAAGTGATATTTGGAAGCCCTTAGAGGGCTACGGTGAAAAAGGAAATATCTTCAATTAAAAAATGGAAAGAAGCTTTCTGAGAAACTGCTTTGTGTTCTGTTAATTCATCTCACGATGTTACAGGTTTTAACTCAAGAAGCCCTTTGCTAAGACTGTTCTTGGGTAATTAGCAAAGTGATATTTGGAGGCTCTTAGAGGGCTATATGAAAAAGGAAATATCTTCAGTTAAAAACTGGAAAGAAGCTTTCTGAGAAACTTCTTTTTGTCCTCTTAATGCAATCACAGAGTAACAGCTTTCCCCTCAAGAAGCCTTTCGCTAAGACTGTTCTTGTGGTATTTACAAAGTGATATTTGGAAGCCCTTAGAGAGCTATAGTGAAAAAGGAAATATTTTCCGTTAAAAACTGAAAAGAAGACTTCTGAGAAACTGCTTTGTGTTCTGTTAGTTCGTCTCACAGAGTTACAGCTTTTCCCTCAAGAAGCCGTTCACTAAGACTCTTCTTGTGAAATTTCAAAGTGATATTTGAGAACCCATAGAGGGCTATGGCGAAAAAGGAAATATCTTCAGTTAAAAACTTGAAAGAAACCTTCTGAGCAACTGCTTTGTGTTCTGTTAATTCATCTCACAGAGTTACAGCTTTCCCCTCAAGAAACATTTCGCTAAGACTGTTCTTGTGGAATATGTAAACTGATATTTGGAAGACCATACAAGGCTATGGTGAAAAAGGAAATATCTTCAGTTAAAAATTGGATAGAAGCTTTCTGAGAAATTGCTTTTTGTTCTCTTAATTCATCTCACAAAGTTACAGCTTTCGCCTCAAGAAGCCGTTCACTAGGACTATTCTTGTGAAATTTTCAAACTGATATTTGGAAACCCATAGAGAGATTTGGTGAAAAAGGAAATATCTTCTGTTAAAAAGTGGAAAGAAGCGTTCCGAGAAACTGCTTTGTGTTATGTTAATTCATGTCACAGAGTTACAGCTTTCCTCTCAAGAAGCCTTTCGTTAAGACTGTTCTTGTGGAATTTGCAAAGTTATATTTGGAAGCCTATAGAAGGCTATGGTGAAAAAGGAAATATCTTCAGTTAAAAACTGGAAAGAAACTCTCTGAGAAACTACTTGGTGTTCTGCTAATTCATCTCACACAGTTACAGCTTTCCCCTCAGGAAACCTTTCGCAAAGACTGTTCTTGTGGAATTTCGAAAGTGATATTTAGAAGCCCATAGAGGTCTATGGTGAAAAAGGAAATAGCCTAAGATAAAAACTAAAAATAAGCCTTCTGAGAAACTGCTCTGTGTTCTGTTAATCCGACTCACAGAGTTACAGCTTTACCCTCAAGAAACCTTTCACTAAGACTGTGCTTGTGGAATTTAGAACATGATATTAGAAGCCCATAGAGGGCTATGGTAAAAAAGGAAATATCTTTCATTAAAAACTGGAAAGAAGCTTTCTGAGAAACTGCTTTGTGTTCTGTTAATTCATATCAAAGAGTTAGAGCTTCCCCTCAAGAAGCCTTTCCCTAAGACTGTTCTTGTTGAATTTGCAAAGTGATATTTGGAAGAACATAGGAGCTATTCTGAAAAAGGAAATATCCTAAGAAAAAAACTGAAAAGAAGCTTTCTGAGAAACTGCTTTGTGTTCTGTTAATTCATCTCAAAGAGTTAGAGCTTTCCCCTCAAGAAGCCTTTCGCTAAGACTGTTCTTGTGGAATTTTCAAAGTGATATTTGGAAGCCCATAGAGGGTTATGGTGAAATTGGAAATATCCTAAGATAAAAACCGAAAAGAAGCTTTCTGAGAATCTGCTTTGTGTTCTGTTAGTTCATCTCACAGAGTTACAGCTTTCCCCTCAAGAAGCCGTTCACGAAGGCTGTTCTTGTGTAATTTGCAAAGAGATATTTGGAGGACCATAGACGGCTATATTGAAAAGGAAATATCTTCCCTTTAAAACTAGAAAGAAGCATTCTGAGAAACTGCCATGTGTTCTGTTAATACATCACACCGAGTTACAGCTTTCCCCACAAGAAACTTTTCGCTAGGACTGCTCTTGTGGAATTTGCAAAGTGATATTTGGAAGCCCATAGAGGGCTACGGTGAAAAAGGAAATATATTCCGTTAACTACTTGAAAGAAGATTTCTGAGAAACTACTTTGTGTTCTGTTAATTCATCTCACAGACTTACAGCTTTCCCCTCAAGAAGCCTTTCGCTAAGACTTTTCTTTTGGAATTTGCAAAGTGATATTTGGAAGCCCATAGAGGGCTATGGTGAAAAAGGAAATATCTTCAGTGGAAAACTGGAAAGAAGGTTTCTGAGAAACTGATGTGTGTTCCTTTAATTAATCTCACAGAGTTACAGATTTTCCCACAAGAAGCTTTTCTCAAAGACTGTTCTTGTGGAATTTGAAAAGTGATATTTGGAAGCCCTTTGAAGTCTACGGTGGAAAAGGAAATATCATCCGTTAAAAACTGGAAACAAGACTTCTGAGAAACTGCTTTGTGTTCTGTTAATTCATCTCACAGAGTTACAGATTTCCACTCCAGAAGCCTTTCGCTAAGACTGTTCTTGTGGAATTTGCAAAGTGATATTTGGAATCCCAGAGAGATATGGGGAAAATGGAAATATCTTCCGTTAAAAACTGGAAAGAAGCTTTCTGAGAAACTGATTTGTGTTCTGTTAATTCATCTCACAGAGTTCCAGCTTTCTCTGAAAGAAACCTTTCGCTAAGACTGTTCTTGTGGAATTTGCAAAGTGATATTTGGAAGACTCTAGAGGGCTAGGGTGAAAAAGGAAATATTTACCGTTAAAAACGGGAAAGAAGATTTCTGAGAATCAGCTTTCTGTTCTGTTAATTCATCTAACATAGTTACAGCTGTCCCCTACAGAAGCCTTTCGCTAAGGTTTTTCTTCTGGAATTTGCAAAGTGATATTTGGAAGCCCTTAGAAGGCTATGGTGAAAAAGGAAATATCGTAAAATAAAAACAGAAAAGAAGCTTTCTGAGAAACTGTTTTGTGTTCTGTTAATTCATCTCACAGAGTTACAGCTTTTACCTCAAGATGCCTTTCGCTAAGACTGTTCTTGTGCAAATTGCAGAGTGATATTTGGAAGCCCATAGAGAGCTATGTTGAACAATTAAAATCTTTCGTTAAAAACTGGAAAGAAGCTTTCTGAGAAACTGCTTTTTTTCTGTTAATTCATCTCACAGAGTTACAGCTTTCTCCTCAAGAAGCCGTTCACTAAGACTGTTCTTGTGGAATTTGCAAAGTGATATTTAGAAGCCCATAGAGGGCTATGGTGAAAAAGAAAATATCTTCCGTTCAAAACTGGAAAGAAGCTTTCTAAGAAACTGCTTTGTGTTCTGTTAATTCATCTCTAAGAGTTACAGTTTCTCCTCAAGAAGCCGTTCACTAAGACTGTTCTTGTGGAATTTGCAAAGTGATATTTGGAAGTCCGTAGAAGGCTATGGTGAAAAACGAAATATCTTCAGTTAAAAACTTGAAAGAAGCTTTCTAAGAAACTGCTTTGTGTTCTGTTAATTCATCTCTAAGAGTTACAGTTTCTCCTCAAGAAGCCTTCCGCTAAGACTGTTCTTGTGGAATTTGCAAAGTGATATTTAGAAGCCCATAGAGGGCTATGGTGAAAATGGATATCCTAAGATAAAAACCGAAGAGAAGCTATCTGAGAAAGCACTTTGTGTTCTGTAAGTTCATCTCAAGGAATTACAACCTTCCCCTAAGGAAGCCGTTCTCTAAGACTGTTCTTGTGAAATTTGCAAAGTGATATTTGGAGGTCAATAGAGGGCTATGCAGAAAAAGGAAAAATCTTCAGTTAAAAACTGGAAAGAAGCTTTCTGAGAAATTGAGCTGTGCTCTGTTAATTCATCTCACAGAGTTACAGCTTTCCCCCCAAGAAACGTTTCGCTAAGACTGTTCTTGTGGAATTTGCAAAGTGATATTTGGAAGCCCATAGCGGGCTATGGTGAAAAAGGAAATATCCTAGGATAAAAACTGAAAATAAGCATTCCGAGAAACTACTTTGTGTTCTGTAAGTTCATCTCACAGAGTTACAGCTTTCTCCTCAGTAAGACTTTCGCTATGACTGTTCTTGTGGAATCCGCAAAGTCATATTTGGAAGCCCCTAGAGCGCTAAGGTGAAAAAGGAAATAGCTTCCGTTAAAAACTGGAAAGAAGACTTCTGAGAATCTGCTTTGTGTTCTGTTAATTCATCTCACAGAGTTACAGCTTTCCTCTCCAGAATCCTTTCTCTAATACTGTTATTGTTTAACTTGCTAAGTTATATTTGGAAGCCCATAGAGGGTTATGGTGAAAAAGGAAATATCTTCCATTAAAAACTGGAAAGAAATTTTCTGAGAAACTGCTTTGTGTTCTGTTAATTCCTCTCACAAAGTTACAGCTTTCTTCTCAAGAAGCCTTTCGCTAAGACTCTTCTTGTGGAATGTACAAAGTGATATTTGGAAGCCCATAGAGAGCTATGGTGAAAAAGGACATATCTTCCATTAAAAACTGGAAAGAAGATTTCTGAGAAACTGCTTTGTGTTCTGTTAATTCATCTCACAGAGTTAAAACTTTCCCCTCCAGAAACCTTTCGCTTAGACTGTTCTTGTGGAATTTGCAAAATGATATTTGGAAGCCCAAAGAGAGCTATGGTGAAAAAGGAAATATCCTAAAATAAAAACTGAAAAGAAGCTTTCTGAGGAACTGCTTTGTGTTCTCTTAATTCGTATCACAGAGGTACAAATTTTCCCTCAAGAAGCCATTCGCTAAGACTGCTCTTGTGCAATTTGCAAAGTGATATTTGGAAGCCCATAGAGGGCCATGATGAAAAAGGAAATATCTTCAGTTAAAACCTGGAAAGAAACTTTCTGAGAAACTGCTTTGTGTTGTGGTAATTCATCTCACAGAGTTACAGCTTTCTTCTCTAGAAGCTTTTCGGTAAGTCTGCTTTATGGAATTTGCAAAGTGATATTTGGAAGCCCATAGTGGGATATGGAGAAAAAGGAAATATCTTCCGTTAAAAACTGGGAAGAAACTTTCTGAGACACTGCTTTCTGTTCTGTTAATTTACCTAACAGAGTTACAACATTCCCCTACAGAACTCATTCGCTAAGAGTGTTTTTGTGGAATTTGCAAAGTGATATTTGGAAGCCCCAAGAGGGCATCGGTGAAAAAGGAACTATCTTCAGTTAAAAACTGGAAAGAAGCTTTCTGAGAAACTGCTTTGTGTTCTGATAATTCATCTCACATAACTACAGCTTTCCCTTCAAGAAGCCTTTCGAAAAGACTGTTCTTGTGGGATTTGCAAAGTGATATTTCGATGCCCATAGAGGGCTTTGGAGAAAAAGGAAATATCTTAAGATAATAACTGAAAAGAAGTTTTCTGAGAAACTACTGTGTGGTCTGTTAATTCAACTCACAGAGTTACAGCTTTCCCCTCAAGAAGCCTTTCGCTAAGGCTCTTCTTGTGAAATTTGCAAAGTGATATTTGAAAGCCCATAGAGGGCTATGGTGAAAAACAAAATATCTTCCGTTAAAAACTGGAAAGAAGCTTTCTGAGAAACTGCCATGTGTTCTATTAATA